>NC_055992.1:113568454-113890083 GCF_018446385.1 Zingiber officinale
CATAATGTATAACGCATGCTTTTTGCACGTGGGCCCAAATCACTTCCGCTTCTCGATCTGACAGTTGACTTGCATTGTGCTGTTTCAATTGTTCGACTCGTATCCCGATGTTCCTTAATGGTTTTGATTTAAAACCCCTAAAGGTTGTCCGCCGCTATTCCTTAGCGCTTCGTCTTCCCTCGACCTTTCTTTCTCTACTTGCTTTGGCTCTCTCGCCTTCCTCTTCGTGCCTCTCTTTCTATAAGTACTCCTTCTTCTTCATCTTCCACTCCTTTTTTCAATCCTACAATGGCCTGCGAGATGGAAGTACCCTTGTACGTGTACTTCTGTTCCAACTTAGATAGGAGCGATCTTAAATTGATTTAGTCCAGTTTGTAACTTTCCGAAGCCTACAAGCTCCACCCTCCGGGGCCCGATGACCATCCTTCTTCTCCCCCTGTCGATTTTGTGACCTTTTTCAAGGATCAACTTCTCGGCGGTCTTCGCTTTCCTGTCCATCCTTTCTTTTCTTCTGTGAGCCGGTATTTCAGCATTCCACTATCCTAATTCTCCCCCAATGCCTTCTGCGCTATGTGTGGAATGATGATTCTTTGCCGCTTGTATTGAATCCCCTTGACTTCTCACTTTTCCATCATTTTATTCCCTCAAATGCTTAGAATCGGGTGTTTTCATAGTACAATCCCGGACCGGGTATAAGATTTTCGAGGGAATGTTGTCTTCCCACAAGGGCAAGAAGTCTCGATTTTTTTGTGTCCAATTAAAACTGAGTTTGTGTCTTGGCCTATTGAGTGGTGTTATACTCTTCCAACTCCCCCCGAGCTGCCTCACAACTTCTGAGAAACTGGAGGGAGTGCAACTTCAGCTTTCCTTACTACTGCGAGAGAGTTTGCTATACACTTTTGGGCTTAGCCCTATCTGGACACCTTTGGACGTTCCTTTTGGTAAGATCCAATGTCTCCCCTTCTAGGTCCTCGTAACCGCCTGTCAGAGAATAACTGTTGTATGTCAGGGAATATTCCAACGGTCTGCGGTCATCTGTGAATAGAACCTTCTTCTAGTCCACAAAAGGGTGTCACGCGTCCTCCATCACCAGACAGGTCCTGACACCCGACATTCCCTCACATCAGGCAGACTCTAGAGGTACGCACTGTCATATATAAAAGGAGGTCCTATCCCTTGTGCAGGTACGCTCTCTCGCACATTCGCACTTATCTTCTACTTTTCTTTCTCCTTCGTACACTATTCTTCTGGGGGAAAAGTGTTGGGATCGATGCGCCCGCTAGAGGGAGGGTGAATAGCGTTTCGTCGTACTTGCATCGGTTTGCTTCATCTTGTTGTTGTGCAGCGGAATACTCGAAGACAAACACTCATAATGCTAACACCTAGGATTTACTTGGTATCCACCTCAAGAAGAGGTGACTAATCCAAGGATCCACACATGACACGCTATCTCCACTAATGAAAACCTCCTTCTCGATCGCAGTCGGAGGCGGAGAAGCCTCGTACAAACTCACACACAACAAAAACACAAATACAAAAAGAAACTCTAAGAATACAAGTGAATGCACCTTTCTTCTTGCTACTTGTTGTTGCCTCTTGAACTTTGAAGATGCTCCTCAAGTGCTTTCAAGAACTAGCATGAGTGCTGAAGAAATCGTTGTGAAGATCACTGTAAGCTCACAGGAGAAGATCGCAAAGATCTACGGAGAAAAACACTCTGCAACGGCTATATCCTGTGCTCCCAATCGATTGAAATCAACCCTAATTGATCGCCACGTCAGCTCTGCACAATCTCAACCATCCATCACCAGCATCCTGTGCAACGGTCGAATCCCAATCGATCGGCCAATCGATTGGGACATTCTGAATCGATCCACCGATCGATTCAGATGCTTTCTGTGTTCTCGCGATCGTGCGAGAACTCCTAGCTCCAATCGATCGACCAATCGATTGGAGATTCCCAATTGATTGCCCGATTGATTGGAAAGGCCTCTGTGCTTGCGACTCATGCTCCCAATCGATCGACCAATCGATTGGGTCATTTCTTCCTTTGCAGCACACTCCAATCGATCGGCTGATCGATTGGACCCTAGTTCAATCAACTTCCCAATTGATTGACCATCCCAGACTTGACTCAATCTCAAGTTCAAAGACTCCAACCCACTCCCGGTCAACCGTGACCTGTTGGGTCTCCATGCCTAGCATTTAGCCACACCCGACCAACCTCGAACTAGCCTTCTAGTCTCCTCTATCAGCCTCGCATCCCTCGAATATCTCCCCATCCTTCATGCCTTACTTTCAGGAGCTTCCTTCGGCCTCATCCTAGTTGTTGAGTCTTCCTTGCCAAGTCATACTAGGACTTACCTTGCCAAGACCACATGCTTGGACTTACACCCTTTGCCAATATCACACTTGGACTTTCCAATTGCCTGGCTCCTCACCAGGACTTTCTCTTTTGCCAAGATCACACTTGGACTTTCCAATTGTCTGGCTCCTCACTAGGACTTTTCCTTTGCTAAGATCACACTTGGACTTTCTCCTGTTGCCTGGCTCCTCACTAGGACTTTCTCGTTGCCTGGCTCCTCACCAGGACTTTCTCCTGCCTAGCTCCTCACTAGGACTTTCTAAATGCCTAACATCCAGTTAGGACTTTCCCAGTCAAGTTTCCTGTCAACCTTGACCTACTTGACTTATATTCTCATCAACCTGGTCAACTCTTTAACTATCTCCATAACCGGACAATTTCTTCAGCAATCTCCTTATATTGTCAAACATCAAAACTCAAATCCTGACTCAAGCTTGACTCAACTCAAGCTTAGTCAAACTGGTCAACCTTGACCTAGGGAAATTGTCCCAACAAAAAGTACATGACTTGAGCGTCGAAGAGCTTGCTCTGGGGATTTTTTTTCTGGTTTCTGGCCTCTAATGTTCCGTGTACTTATCTAAATGTTCGCAGAGCTCACGTACCATCGGCTCAATCATCGTCACCCGTCAGTGCCACATGGGGGTCCGTTCTTGTGGGTGCATACGAGAAGGGTGTCCCAGTCGCCTCTCCATCAATGCCAACAACAGCTCATCTGGCCTTCGTCTAACTTAGATTCCGGAAAGGATCAATTTGGCGTCGTCTGTAGGAATTTCCTTCACCTGTTCTGGAGTGTGAAGATGGAGGACACCGGAAGAATCAACGTGACCATGATGGCAGGTGAATACGAATTGTTCAAGGAGGCCAAGAGATGAGTAGCTTCTGAAAAACAGACCACTACTTCACGACCATACAAGATGCCTGTAGTTTTCAAGGACCCGACTCACATTTCTGATAAAGGATCTAAGAGGAAACAACCCGAGGAGTTCCCCCCAGCCTTCTATCTAGAACCTAGCCCAGACTATTACCATAAGGGTTTGAACTGTTATAATAAGAAAGAGCAACCACAGGCCTCCATGGCGAAAAGCTCCCCGGCCATGGACTCAAAGAAAGGGAAAGTCATAGTCCTTAGGGAGGAGCCCCGGGGGAAGCTTGAGGAACAAGTGCCCTTCTTGCTAAGGGTGCTCGAGGAGAAGCTACCGAAGGGGTACAGGCCCCCAGCTATCAGAGAGTATGACGGTAGCAAGGATCCGGAGGATCATCTCAGAAAGTTTCGAAACGCTGCGTTGTTGCACCAATACAGCGACGCCATTAATTGTCAAGTGTTCTTGAACACTCTGTTCGGCTCAGCACAGAAATGGTTCGATGGATTGCCGAATGGGTTCATCACATGCTTCCATGACTTTAAGACTATTTCCTTCCCCACTTCACCAGCAGCAGGAAGTACCAGAAGACAGACCACTGTCTCTTTGCCCTCAAGCAAGGGTTTGCCGAGCTCTTGAGAAGCTATATCAAACACTTCAACCAGGTGGCCCAGGACGTCCCGTCCGCTACTTCTGAAATATTGATGAGCGCCTTCTCCCATTGATTGGTAGAAGGGGAGTTCTTTCGAGACCTCATCCGAGAGCCCATGAAGAACTTCGATGAGATGCTAGGAAAGACTGCCAGTTACATCAATGTAGAAGAAGCTCAGGCGGCTCGATGGAAAGCGGACAAGGCGCTTGCTCCCGCCAATAAATCACAGAAGAGGCACCTCAACCACCAGCTCAGCCTCTTCCACTCGCCTAGGATGCTCGATCGCAATTCCCTCCCGATAAGGATTCCAGGCTAGCCCAACATGTGGTAGCTGTCCAAGCCCCAAGGCCCGATCAGTGGGGGCCGCGTTATTGCACTTATCATAGGTCTCACACTCATGCCACAAGTGATTGCTTCCAGTTCGCCCGTGACTCCCGGCGCGTAGCTGAGCTGAGCCTACCTCCACCTGAGATCGCGCCCAAGATTCAAAGGTTGCTGGCGGGCCAACAACCCGTAGCAGGTCAGTCTGGTAGACCCGAGCTCGATAATGCAAGACATGGAAATCAGCAGCCCGGTCATAACCAGGAGCCACGAGAAGCCTGGGAAGAGGAGAACAGGGGAAATGCGGTCATCCGAGAGATTGACATGATCTCCAGAGGGCCCATAGATGGAGATTCCATTAGGGCTCAAAAATCTCATGAGCGCCGCCTGTAGATACACGCTGTAGGATAAAGCCAGGAACAGACTACTTGGCCCATCATCAGTTTTGGGTCGCAAGACCTAGAGGGGCTGGAGCTTCCTCATGAAAATGCTTTAATAATTAAAGTCGTCATAGCCAACAGTCACGTGGCCAGTGTTTTCTTTGATACCAGAAGATCTGTCAACGTGTTGTTCAAGAGCGCATTCGAAGGCATGTAGATCAACGCCAATGAAGTCCAGCCCGTGGCCACTTCATTATATGGCTTTATCGACAATGAAGTAAGACCCATGGGCCAGATAAAGCTAACCATATCTTTGGGTAGCAAGCCCATGGTGAGGACGCGGAGGAGCACTTTCATAGTGGTGGATTCGCCGTCCTCGTACAACGTCATCTTAGGGAGACCGACACTGCACGAGTTCCAAGCGACATCCTCCACTTTCCACCAGAAGATCAAGTTTCCTATGGGAGACCAGGTCGGGGAAGCCAGAGGTGAGCAATTGGTCTTTCGCAGGTGTTACATCGACATGGTGAGGTGGAAGCCCGCAAGGCTCAAAGAACCCAGGATGGCAGTATTCACATCATCCAAGAGCAGCCTCTGCATATAGTAGAGGAGCTCATCCCTTGGGCGGGGGAGGTTCAACTCTATCTCGAGCATCCAGAAAGCCTCACCTACATATCGAGTGACCTACCTATCGAGATCAAGACATATCTGGTTCAATGCATGACGCGCAATAGGGGCATCTTCGTTTGGTCCCCCGCAGAGTTACCCAGAGTTAGGCCCGAGGTGGCTGAGCACAAACTACATCTTCTGCTCGATTTCCGGTTGGTTAAGCAGAAGAAGCGAAACTTCTCGATCGAGTAAAATAAGATCATCCAAACTGAAGTGGACCAACTCTTGAATGCAGGACACATTAGAGAAGTACAATTCCTGCCCTGACTCTCTAATGTAGTCCTGATATCTAAACCCAACAATAAGTGGAGAGTCGGCATCAACTTCCGAAACTTCAATCATGCCAGCCCCAAGGATTGCTACCAATTACCCAGGATTGATCATATGGTAGTATAATTCCTGCCCTAACTCTCTAATGTGGTCCTGGTATCTAAACCCAACAATAAGTGGAGAGTCAGCATCAACTTCCAAAACCTTAATCATGCCAGCCCCAAGGATTGCTACCAATTACCCAGGATTGATCAAATGGTAGATCGACCTCGGGCTACAAAAGGATTTGCATGCTCGACGCTTACCAAGGGTACCATCAGATCCCTCTAGCACGGTAAGATCAAGAGAAGGTCAGCTTTATCATGGCAGATGATACTTTCTATTACACTGTCATGCCTTTTAGATTGTGAAATGCAGGACCTACCTACCAAAGGATGATGGATAAGATCTTCCGGGAGCAGATAGGGAGGAATGCGGAGGTCTATGTGAATAACATCCTCATCAAATCCACTTTGGCCATAAATTTAATTACTAATATAGAAGAAACTTGCAGCACACTACAGTAATATGAGCTAAAGTTAAATCCATTGAAGTGCTTGTTTAGGAGGGGGGGGGGTTGGGATACCTTGTTACTAAGCGGAGAATTGAAACTAATCTGGAGAAGGCCCAAGCACTTCTAGATATGAAAGCCCCTCAAAATCTGAATAAAGCTCAAAAGTTGGTAGATTGAATAACTGCACTATTCAGGTTCATATCTCGGTCTATAGATCGAGCACTACCCTTCTTCAAGGTGCTCAGGCGAGCGGTCAAATTTCAATGGGATAAAGAATGCAACCAGGCCTTCAAAGAATTGAAAAAACACTTGGAGACCTTGCCATCACAATTTAAGCCCATTGCAAGGGAACCACCTTGAGTTTATCTATTAGTCACCCCTGAGGTCGTGGGGGCGGTATTGGTGAAAGAGCAGAATTATATACAGTGGTCAGTGTACTTCTTCAACCATTTATTGAAAGGGGTCGAGTCCCGATACACATCCCTGGAAAAATTAGTTTCTGGATTGGTACTCATGGTTCACTGCTTAAGACCTTATTTCTTGGCATACCCCATCACAGTCCTGACTAATAACACCATTGGGAAGGCTCTTACTAACGTGGAGGTAGCAGGTTGTCTCATCAAATAGGCAACTGAGTTGGGAGAATATGATATACAGTACCATCCCCGAATGACAATTAAAGCGCAAGCTCTAGTAGATTTTCTGACGGAGGTCCACCAACCTGATTTCGAAGAAACTTGGAAGATCTATATAGATAGATCATCCACCCAACAAGGAAGCAGAGTAGGGATCCTTCTGATATCCCCTCAGGAAGATATCCTGCAACTAATCGTTAGGTTAAATTTCAGAGCCACTAATAATGAAAAGGAATATGAGGCGTTATTGGCGGGGTTGTAAGCAGCTTGGCATGTTGGAGCTGCCCGGGTGGTCATTTATTCAAATTCTCAGCTCGTAGCTCAGCAAGTAGAGGGCAACTTTAAGGTTAACAATGACAAGTTACAGGTATATCGGGAAGTGTATGAGAAAATAAAAGAAGATTTCAAGGAAGTCATAGTGATTAAGATTCCTCGAGCAGATAACCAAAGGGCTGATGAACTAGATAAAATGGCCAGCTCTTCGACCACTTGGGTGCTAGACAGGTCTATAGCTCAGACATTCCTAATAGCTCAGATATACCTGCAGAACAATATCGAGGAGCAGATCGACTGGAGAGCCCCAATGATCATTTATCTTCGACAAGGTGTTTCTATCTGTTGATCAAGAAGAAGTCAGGTTGATCAGGAAAAGAGCTCATGTATATACCTTGATCGGGGACTAGTTGTACAAGCGAGCATTCTCTAGACCACTTCTCAAATATTTAGGAACAAAGGAGGTGGAGTATGCTCTGCAAGGAGTACATCAGGGGTGTTGCGGTAACTACGTTGGAGGAAGGATGCTAGCTTGAAAAGTATTACTGGTCGAGTATTTTCTGGCCCACTCTGTAAAAAGATACTCAGCGACTGGTGAATACTTGCTTATCTTGCTAAAAACATTAGAACCTGACCCATCGGCCGACCGGCACTTTGAAAACTTCAATAGTCTCATACCCCTTTGATCAATGGGGCATGGACATTGTGGGACCATTTCCAATGGCACTAGGTCAGAAATGATTCTTGCTCGTGGTAGTGGACTACTTTTCTAAATGAGTGGAAGCAGAAGCCCTGGCCAAGATTACTGAGGGCGCCGTTATTCAATTTCTCTGGAAGAACATCTTATGCCGATTTGGAATACCACACAAACTGGTCTCAGATAATGGAAGACAATTCCAATGGCGCAAAATCCAGGAATGGTGTCGAGGATTTGGAATAACCCAGGCCTTCATGTCCATGGCTTATCCTCAAAGTAATGGGTAGACAGAGGTCACCAACAGAGAGATAGTTCGGGGGTTGAAGGTCAAGCTGGATCATGTGGGAGGTGATTGGATGGAAGAACTGCCTAGCATCCTCTGGCTATACCGCACGACTCCACAAGAAAGCACCGGGCTCACCCCTTTTCACCTGGTCTACGGTAGTGAAGCAATTGTGCCCATAGAGGTTGGGGTGCCATCCATCATAAGGTTACTGTATGACGCGGAGAATGTCGAGCGATGACTTTCAGAGCTAGATTTGATCAGTGAAACTCAAGAGCGAGCAGTCGCTCGATTAACTGCCTATAGGCAACGGATGTGTCAAAATTACGATAGGAGGGTGATCCCGCAGTTCTTTGGAGAAGGATACTTAGTGTGGAAAAGGACAAAACCTGTAGGGGAGGTAACCAAGTTAGCACCTCAGTGGGACGGGCTGTATAAAATTGTTAAAAAATTAGCGTCAGACATCTACTATCTACAAGACACTCATGGTAGGAGGTTGGGCCATCCTTGGAGTGCTAACTATCTCTAGCCTTATCGTACTTAAGTGAATCACTCCTTTGTAAGACTTCAGATCGAGACGGCATGACTGGTCGGGCATGAAATGGCCAGTCGGGATAACTAAATCTAGAATACTCACGAATTTTTAAGACCTACTCATGTCCCCGTGCTAGGGTTAAACGACTCAAGCTTTAATGAGTAAGGACTAAGGAAAAAAGCATAAAACCTAAGGAAGAAGTAGTAGCAGGAATAGTGAAAATTAAATTAACTTTTATAAGTACAATGGACAAGATCTACACATGGTATTCATTGACTTAGAAAAAGCTTATGATAGAGTGCCAAGAGAAATTATATGGAGAATTTTAGAAAAGAGAAGTGTTAGCGTAACATATATTGAACTAATTAAGGATATGTATGAGGATGTAACGACCAGAGTAAAGACTTCAGGTGGAGTAACTGAAGCATTTCCAATAAAGATAGGGTTACATCAAGAATCAACTCTAAGCCCTATCTTTTTACACTAATTATGGACGAACACACTGCACACATTTAAGACATAGTACCGTGGTGCATGTTGTTTACAGATGATATTATTTTGATAGATGAGACACGTGAAGGAGTAAATGCTAAACTAGAATCTTGGAAGGAAACACTAGAAGGGAAAGGTTTTATGCTTAGTAGATTAAAGACAGAATATATGGAATTTAAGTTTAGCAATATTAGAAGTAATGAAACAATTGTTAAGATAGGATAGGACGAGTTACCCGAAACCGAGAGATTTAAATATTTAGGATCATTTTTACAAAACGATGGAGGGATTGAGAGAGATGTCTTACATAGAATACAAGCAGGATAGGTGAAATTGAGGGGAGCGTCGAGTGTTTTATGTGACTGTAAAGTACCTCTTAAACTTAAAAGTAAGTTCTATAAAATCGCAGTTAGACCTGTTATGTTATATGAAGCTGAATATTGAGCTATGACTTGAGCACATGAGCAGAAGATGAGAGTTGCAGAGATGAGGATGTTAATGTGGATGTGTGGACATACAAAGATGGACAAAATAAGAAATGAGAGAATTAAAGAGAAAATCAGAGTGATATTTATTGAGGAAAAACTCTGAGAGACACGTTTAAGATGGTACGAACATGCACTTAGACGATCAATTAATGCTCTAGTTAGGTGATGTGAAATTATGATAAACATGCATATCAACCGAGGAAAAGGAAGACCAAAAAGGACTTGATTAGTAACAATAAAATAAGATAAAATTTATTTAAATATAGATGATAATATAATAAGAGATAGCTCAATGGCGTAAAAAGATTCATACAGCTGACTCCACCTAGTGGGAAAAGGTTTTGTTGCTGTTGTTGAAGTACAATGGGCAAGATGTTAATATAATAAGAAGGACTATGTAAATTCTAAGAATACATCGTCGGACATCTCTCTGAGGATCCGACGATGATCCAGGAAGTCCTCAGAAGGATTGGGAGATAGATACCCTCCCTCCTTGAGTTGCTGGAGTGTTCCTATCGCCCCATAATTCACAGATCTGACGAAGTGATCCCCCACTTGCGAGCCAAACTCTGGAGAGCGTAAATATTCTTCTCGACTCGCTTATAGATGATCGTTCTCCCCTGCCTTATAAGTCTCTAAGGCAATAACGGAGCTAGATAAGGCAGACTGAGCCTGAGACAGCTCTGTCTACAAAGAACCCAACTACGTTGCCTGAGACTCCAGATCCATTCTCTGGTCCATAAGAAGCATGCCCTTGGATTACAGCTCTTAAATCAAACGATCCATCTCTTGCTTATGTATGACCTTAAGTCCTCCAGAGCTACAATACGTTGAGTCAGTTCTGATTGAGACTCTTGACACTTAGTCTCGGATGATTGTAGGAGAGCTTCAAGCCTACTCTTGTCATCTTAGAGATGGTCAGTCTCTAGTTGGGCCTCTCCTAGGGTTTGTTCTCGGGAGGCGTTCACATTCCTTAAGGTCGCCACCTCTGCCTTTAGTTGGGACACGACTGAGACAGGGTCAAATAATTGAGACTCCAGGTTAGCCACATTATCCTTTAAAATTTTATTCTGCTAATACAGGAAGGAAAATGTCTGACTCAATACTAGGGATTTAGCATAAACCTGTGCAGGTAAGTTAGCAGATAAGCTAGTGGTTAGAGTAAAGAAAAGAGAAGCAATAGGGGAGAGTGAGGGCCTACCCTAGCAGATCCTTCGGAGAATCGATCCAATTGAGCGGGCAGGGGAAGAGTATGCATTTGCTGCAGACTCTCCTCCCAATAAATTGCTAATTGTCACCTCAGTGTGAGACGCCTAGTCTTGGCACTCAATTGATGGTGCAAGCCCCATTTTGATGGCTTAGTGGCTCGATAACGGTGATAGCTAGAGGGTTGCGATTGTGACAGACCAGCAGCAGTCTCACTGGGAGGAGGATGAGTAGATGGACCAGCAGTGGTTTCGCTGGGGTCAGGATGCGTAGAGGCAGATGGTTGAGAGGAGGAAGGTCCGACCTGGGTAGTGGGGGTAGCTTGAGACACTGGCACATGAGGTCTCTCTATGGAGGAAGAATGCCTAACCAGGGCGCTCGGTGTAGCCTGGGATGCTAGCGCAGGGGGCAGCTCTGTATCAATTTCTTCTTTAACGACCGAAACCTTCCCTCACTCAGCTCCAGTCCAGGCTTTGGGCGACATAACAAGGTCGCTCGGGAGTTGTGGATTGGGAATGAAAGTAGAGGTTGGTCAGGATGCTGGAGTAGCAGTTTGGGCCTCGGATACCAGGCTGGGTCCCATAGGTTGGCGTCTTGGCCTGCGTGAGAGTGATTGTTCATCTAAATATAACTCTTATGATGGGGTCCGTGGTCAACGAGCCAGAGGAGTTGGAGGAGCGCACCTCATAGATCCAGAAACAGGCCGAACAGGTGAGGTTCCTTGAGCGGTCGAATGAGGAGGAGTTGAAGCAGTTGCCCCTAGAGGAAGGGGAGCTGAATGAGAGAGACCCTCCTATCTAGAATGATGCACCCCCGATGGTTTATTTTCATATCACTCAGGGGAAGAGGCCTAATCAAGGATGCTCGAGTCAAAGTATTTGGTGTAAGAAGAGAACTAGAATCAGAGTAGGATGACAAAGATGAGTCTGGGCAGGATAAGCCTTACCTAAATAGTGTGGTAGCTCTGAAGGAATGCAGCTCAACCTGAACAAAAATAGCATGTCTTTGGTCAGAAGCAGGAGCAAGTCTAAGTGCTAACCTGCTAGCTACACGGAGGCCTCCATAAAATTTGGGTATGTCTGAAAGCCCCCCAAATAGGGCGCCGAGGGAAGAACTGATCGCTATTGTGTAGGCCACTCCACGGCAAGGGGGAAACGCAGGAAGAAATACTTGTCCTTCCACTTTGAGCCTGTGGATGGGAGAGGGGCAAAGAAGATAGTTCGGGTGCGAGCCTGGAGATGGAAAAGGCTCTTACTGTGACGACGGGTAAAGAAGCAGTGGAATAGGCGAGGAGTCCAGGGTACGTCACACACTTCACAGAGGAAGACGAATCCACACAAGATCCTCATGAAATTGGGGGTCAGTTGATAAAGAGGGATGCGGAAGTAACAACTCACTTCAGAGAAGAAAGGGTGGATGGAAAGACGGAGGCCAGCGACAAATTGCTCTTTGAACAAAATCTCATACCCTGCCAGAGGGGAAGAGACCCTGTGAATCTCAGAGGGTATGATGATATGCATGGTCATGGGGATTTCATATGAGAAGCGGAGGTCGTCCAGATTCATGCCAGTGAAGGTCAAAACTCTGAGAGCATAGGCAGGCGCAGGGGAATCCATGAGAGGGTATAAACACAAAGCACAAGAGTCAAAGCACAACGGGTGCCCGAAATAAGAGGAAGGCTTATGTTGGAGACAAAAAGTTCATTGAAGGGGAAGGGGAAGGATATTTATAGTTGTCAAGGGGGGCCTAGAGGGCCTCGTCATCAGCGCCCATCAAGCGGTTCATGCCTAAGGTAGCTAGCGTCATCTATAAACATAAAAGCAATGATGGTCGTAGGGTCATCCTAAAAATCCGCACCAAAGGGAACGTGTCAGAAAAAGCTAAGGCGAGGGGCACGAGGGGGATAAGGGTTTGTTGTGGCTTCGGGAATAAGTGATGCTATAGTAGCTCCCCCTCGGTCCTATAAGAGACTCTGGAGTATCGTGGCTCATAACTAGGTGAGTAGCGAGATCATGCGAAACTTGGTCAGGAGCCCTAGAGTAGGTTGGTCAGGCAATGTGATTGATCGGGTAGCCACATCAATAAACCTGGTTGGTACATTGAATTGGCCAGTCAGGATAGATGCCCAATCAAGTAAAAGGACCTGCCCGGTCGCATATCTTGACGACTACATAGATGTTAAGTTCACTAAATACCTACAAGAGGGTAAACACTTAACAAACTACCTGAACATATCAAGTGGAAAGTAGCGTGGACTATAGGTGAACGTACTAAGTGAACAATACATTGCATAGGGGTAGTCCGCCCAGACACACGCCTTTCATAATTTGCAAATCAAAGTTACAGAAGAAGGAAAAGTCTTGCATCCATGGAAGACTTTTTACAAACTAATCATCAAAAGAGGGAAAAGCTTCATCAGGAAGCTCTCAGAGAAGGCGAGCGCGGTCCAAGAAGTCGTCAGGAGGGGATGACCGGAGGAAACCTTTCTCACAGAGCTACACCAGGGCCCCTACACCACCATAGCAAACCATTCGATCAATGAGATTGTCTATCTTAGCTCCAAATTCTTTGGAAGCAAGGAAGGTGGCCTTGTAAACTTGTAGGCAAGTAGCCTTGTCAGCTTGATAGTCTTTCAGCTCGCCCTTGACCTTGTCTGCATCAACTTGGACCATAGCTAGCTCTTGATGTGTAGTGGTGGCCTCGTCCCAGGCTTTAAAGAGGTTCGCCTAAGAGACTTGAGGGTAGCCTTGGCTACCTCCCACTACTTCTGAAAGGCAGCTTCCCGATCAGTGCAAGCAGATAGATCTACCTTTTTGGCCACTAGATCTCTCTCCAGAGTAGTGTGGACCTCTTGAAGCTCTCGTAGCCATGAAGAGAGGGTGGTCACGTCAGCTTCCTTCTCTTCCATATCGGCCAAGATCTGGGCACGCCTCAGTCCCTCAGATTTAAGTTTGGATTCGCTCGTCTTCAGGGCAATCTGCAAGGTTTGTACTTTCTCTGATTCCGCCTGAGCCATGCCCCTGGCGAATTGGGCCTTCTCCTCGGTAGTCTAAAGATAGGACTACATCGGGTTATCAGGGGTGGTCAGATCAAGAACACAGCTGGTGGTCATGGGAGATTCCAGTTCCCGAAGGCGAGCCCTCAGAGACTCATTCTCTCGCTGCAGACCGGCCACGTACTGCGATATGCTCAGACCCATGACACAGGTTTATCAAGAGCATGGGAGGATTAGCATTATCTCAAGGATATGAAAAAGGAACAGAAAAAACTCACCGACACTAGCCGTTGCGAGAACAGGTCAGCCAACTCCAATTGCGGACCTTTCAAAATTTGATCGACATCAGTTTTCTATGAGTCAGCCAACACTCCGTGGAGTCGCACTTGACCACAGTGAAGAGAGGCGCTGGCAGAAGGAATGGAGCCCAACACTTGTAGAGACGGCAGTTGGAAGGAGGAGGTGAAGGCATACCTGCTTTTGAGGCGCTCCTTGGGGCGGGAAGAAGAAGTAGGTGCCGAAGTAGGGGCAGAAGGTGTGGAAGCCCCGGGCTGGTCTCCCACTCGGGAGCTAGTCTTCTTCGGAACGAGGACAAGAGCAGGAGAAGAGGTCACCGCCTCTGTTGCTGGGTGATCCTGTCTGGGATCTGAGTCATACGAAAGCTGGATGAGTTGTTGCTAGTGTTGACGGAGAGGCCTACTGAGACACCCTTCTCGTATATACCCACAAGAATGAATCCCCACGTGGTGCTGAAGAATGACAATGACTGAGCTGGTGGTACGTGAGATATGCGTACACTTAGACAAGCACACAGAACATTAGAGGCCAAAAACCAAGGAAAAAGCCCCCGGAGTAGGCCCTCCGATGCTTAAGTTAGGTACTTTTTCCCCAGAAGAACAGTGTACGAAAGAGAAAGAAAAGTAGAAGATAAGTGCGAATGTACGAGAGAGCATACCTGCACATGGGAGAGAACCTCCCTTTTTATATGACAGTGTGTACCTTTGAAGCCTGACTGATGTCAGGGAATGTCAGGTGTCAAGAACTGTCTAGTGATGAAGGACACGTGACACCCTTTTGTGGACAAGAAGAAGGTTCCATTCACAAATAACCACAGACCATTGGAATATTCCCTGACATACAGTAGTTATTCTCTAACAGACAGCTATGATTTCCTGAACTTGTTGTCGGTAGCACCTTCTGTCCCGACCGGATATGACTAGGGTAGCTCGGGATGATCTGGATGTAACTGAGCTGTGACAACCTAACAAGTCAGAGTAGGTCAGGGCTCACCCTGATTGCACATCCTGATTTAGATCTGGTATCCTGATCTGTAAGTAGCCGACCGGTCATTATGTGTCTGACAACACTAGGCAGTCCTCCCTCTTCTTTCCTAATTGTTGACTGCCACGCCCTCCTAACTGTTGACTGCCACATCCTCTTGACTTCTAACTGCTATGTCTCCTTGACTTTTGACTGCCACGTCTCCTTGACTCTCGACGACCGGACCCTACCATTATGCATTGTATCACAAGTCTTCCACCAAGTCTAGTCGAAGGAGATTTAGGTCTGTCTGACTAGACTCAAACCCTGGTTTCATTTATTTCGCCCTTATATCCTTAAATGCTGCTCCTTTTCTCCAATCCTTGATCGTGTAGCCTGTTTAACTACTCAATCAACCTAGGGAGAAGGGTCATTTTAACTTCATAAGTTGCTTTCCCCTTCCTTTCTTGTTTAAAAGGAGGTCGATCATCATCTATAGAATCGTACTTTCTTTCTACTGACACCCTTTACCCATAGATGTGAATTCTGAGTCAGATGAACTGCAGTGTCTCTGTCAACAATTAGAACAGACGACTCAACTGCTTACCAAAAGGGGTACGACCTTAGCCGAGATGGCGCAGGATAGAGATCTTCAATCTTCTCTTCTCCGAGACATTGAGGAACTTTGGTTAGCCGCTAAATCTCAGACCCGGGCTGAGATAGTGTTGAAATAGAAAGCTTATGCAGACCTAGAGAGTCAAACCCAATTCTTGATATATTTGAAAGAGAAACTCGCTTCTTCCATAGTCCTTCTTCAAGAAGAACCCCAGCTTAAAGATGAAATCATTACTCAACAACGTCGCATTATTCAGTTCACCAAGGTGGAGCTAATTCATGCGCGAGCTAATTTATGCGAGAGTTTCTCAGGAGCAGGCAGGTCAAGAGGAACACTTTTACCCGAGGTGCCAACCGACTACTGATACGAGAAGAGAACTCTAATTACTTAGATGTCTCTAATGTGAAAATGAGATTTGGAGGGGTGTCCCCTGTATTTTATCAAATAAATGCAAATATGGTTGGGTTTTACTCTTTGTTTCTTTTTTCCTTCCTTCCCTGACACTTCTTTACTTTATGTTGACCCCGAGGGAGGTTAGTGAAGGCTTTTCTTGCTGATAACCTGCACGAGAGTAAGAGTGTAGAAAGTTGACCCATGAATTGCTAAGTGCGAGAGTGTGCTTGTTTATAACTCGTGATAGGGCGTTAAGGCGAGAGTCCAAAATCCTAACCAAGAGGTCGTTGGTCGTGAGAGTAAACTCACTGATAACTCGCGCTAGGGCGAGAGTTTGGGGGTATGAGAGCATGCTCACTTATAACTCGCGCTAGGATGAGAGTCTGGAATCCCGACTGAGAGGTAGTTGGTCGTGAAAGCATTCTCACTTATAACTCGCATTGGGGCGAGAGTCTGGAAGCCTGAGAGCATGCTCACTTATAACTCGTGCAGGGTGAGAGTCTAGAGGCGTGAGAGCATGCTCACTTATAACTCGCACTGGGGCGAGAGTCTAGAATCCCAACCTAGAAGTCGTTGGGTGTGAGAGAAAGCTCACTTATAACTCACACTAGAGCGAGAGTCTGGAAGCGTGAGAGCATGCTCACTTATAACTCATGTTAAGGCGAGAGTCTGAAGGCGTGAGAGCATGCTCACTTATAACTCACACTGGGGTGAGAGTCTGGAAGCGTGACAACATGCTCATTTATAACTCGTGCTGGGGAGAGAGTCTTGAGGTGTGAGAGCGTGTTCACTTATAACTCGCGCTGGGGTGAGAGTCTAGAATCTCGACCGAGAGGTCGTTGTGTATGAGAGCAAGCCCGCTTATAACTCACACTGGGGTGAGAGTCTGGAAGCGTGAGAGCATGCTTACTTATAACTCGCGCTGGGACGAAAGTCTGGAATCTCGACCGAGAGGTCGTTGAGCGTGAGAACGAGCTCACTTATAACTCGCACTTGGGCGAGAGTCTGAAAGCGTGAGAGCATGCTCACTTATAGCTCACGCTGGGGCGAGAGTCTAGAGAAGAGAAGATTAATGATCTCTATCCTACTTCATCTCGGCTGAGGCCATACCCCTTTTGGTAAGCAGTTGAGTCGCCTGCTCCAATTGTTGACAGAGATGCTGCAGTTCATCCGGCTCAGAATTCACATCCATGGGTACCTCCTTTTAAAAACGAGAGGAAGGGGAAAGCAACTTATGAAGTTAAAATGACCCTTCTCCCTAGGTTGATTGAATAGTTAAAAAGGTTGCATAATCGAGGATTGGGTAAAAGGAGCAGCATTTAAGGACATAAGAATGAAATAAATGAAACCAGGGTCTGAATCTAGTCAGTCGGACCTGAGTCTCCTTCGACTAGACTTGGGGGAGGCTTATGATACGGTGCATAATGGTAGGGTCTGGTCGTCAGCAGTCAAGGAGACGTGGCAGTAAGAAGTCAAGGAGACGTGGCAGTCAGAAGTCAAGGAGTCGTGACAGTCAGAAGTCAAGGAAACGTGACAGTCAGAAATTAAGGGGATGTGGCAGTCAACGGTTTGGAGGATATGGCAGTCAACAGCTAGGGAAAGAAGAGAGAGGACTGCCTAGTGTCGTTAGACGTATAATAACTGGTCGGGTGCATACAGATTAGGATACCAGATCTGAATTAAGATGTGCAATCAGGGTAAGGCCTGACCTGCTCTGACTGGTTAGGTTGTCACAGTTCGATTATATCCAGATCATCCCGAGCTGCCCTAGTCATACCCGGTCGGGACAGAAGGTGCTACACGACAACAAGGTCAGGGAATCGTAACCGTCTGTCACAGAATAACTATTGTATATTAGGGAATATTCTAACTATCTGCGGTCATCTGTGAATGGAACCTTCTTTCAGCCCACAAAAGGGTGTCATTCGTCCTTCATCACCAGAGAGGTTCTGACACATGACATTCCCTGACATCAGTCAAGCTCTAGAGGTACGCACTGTCATATAAAAAGGAAGGTCCTCTCCCTTCCGCATGTACGCTCTCTCGTACATTCGCACTTGTCTTCTACTTTTCTTTCTCCTTCGTATACTGTTCTTCTGGGGGAAAAGTACCTAACTTGAGCATCGGTGGGTCTGCTCCGAGGACTTTTTCCCTAGTTTCTAGTCTCTAACGTTCCGTGTACTTGCCTGAATGTGTGCAAAAATCACGTACCGTCGACTCAGTCATTGTCGTCCATCAGCGCCACGTGAGGATTCATTCTTGTGGGCACATACGAGAAGGGTGTCTCAGTCGCCTCTCTGTCAACGCTAACAACAGCTCATCCGATCTTCATCTGACTCAGATTCCGAACAAGATCAGCATCAATTAACACATCAAAGTAAAATTGCAAACCATGTTTAGCAATTAAGCTTGGCCTTGTCATTGGAAATCTTGTTGCAAATCCTAGATGAAGATATTCTCACCAGATACATCTTGATAATATCATTGATGAACTGAAGTCTCAGAGATTGGATAAATGTAAGAAAGACCGAAGGTTTAGCTCAGCATCTCTCGATAAACAGCTACTACATTCTTCATTAAAATAAAATTTTATCTTTTAGCGCGGAGGGAGATTAATTGGTAGGGGCATCTGCCCATTGAGCACGTTTATCGCCTGCTTCATCGAAGGTCGCAGGTTGAAGTCTGGATGAGCACACCACAATCCTACAACCACCACTCGCTCCATTTGTTCTTCATCAAATTCACCGTTTAGCTTCTCATCAGCTGCTTCAAGTGTTGCGCCCTTCGCATAAAGTTCCCACACCCACTCCACTAGTTTGCCCTTGCTCGGTCTCCTCCCACAAGCAATCTCCAGAGCTACGACTCCAAAGCTATAGACATCTGACTCTTTGTTGGCTTTGCCACTGTCAACGCACTCAGGGGCCATGTACCCCAGCGTTCCGGCAGACATCGTGGTCTCCAAGACGTGGTCATGGTTGATGAGCCTAGCGAGGCCGAAGTCCCCTAGTTTGGCGTTAAATGCAGAGTCCAACATGATATTGCTCGACTTGACGTCGCGATGCAGCACGCACTGCTCCCAGTCGTGGTGGAGATAAATCATTGCAGAGGCCAAGTCGAGTGCGATCTTGTACCTCACCGGCCACCTCAAATGATTTTGCGCGGAGTACAGACACGAGTCGAGGCTACCGTTGGGCAAGTACTCGTAGACGAGGAGGAGTTCTCGTTGGTCGTGGCACCAGCCGACCAATTTAACCAGATTGCGATGTCCGAGGCGGCTTATGACGTTGACTTCGGAGAAGTATTCTTTCCTGCCTTGCCTGGACGACTCCTTGGCGAACCTCTTAATGGCGACGTCAAGGTTCAGGTCCTCGAGATGGCCTTTGTAGACCGACCCGAATCCACCTTCCCCGAGCTTGACGTCGTCAGAGAAGTTCCTCGTCGCAGTGGCTAACTCTTCGTACGAGAACCTCTTTGGCCTTCCTTCTATCTCCAAGTCATCATCAAATAGCTGGTCCTTGTTTTCTCCGATGCTCCTTCTACTGGTCCTGTTCTTCTTCTTCCTGCTCCACAAGAACACAAAAGCCAACAGCAAGAGGAGGAGGAGGAGGATCCCTGCCCCTGCGGCCGTGCCAACAATGATCCCCATTTTGCTTTTGCGTTGCACGGTGGATCGCACGGGAGGATGTTGCACGGGGGCTTGAACAGGGATTGGTTGCACGGGGGCTTGCACAGGGGGAAGTTGCATGGGGCGCTGCACTAGAGTCGAAGAGAAATTCCATGATAAAAGTTCATGTATCTCATCACTCACGCCCGTCGACGCCGAGAACCCAACTGCAACCTGATGCGTGCGGTGAGGACAGGTTAAAATCCAACTCAAATTTTAACCAGATTTTATCAAATCAACTGACAAAAAAAAAAAAAAAACACAATTCGACGGATGCGTGGATGAGCCTTTTCTATCACTAACCTGCGATGGGAGCTCCAGCCGAAGGTCCACAATATAGCTAAGGCTGTAATTTGTAGTACGGGATCCATATTCCAGAGTTAGGAAAACACTTAAATTATGAGTGCCTGAATTGTAGCTCACCCATGCATCTACCTGCCATTGGTTGCTACTCCCATTAGTGTTGCCATCGTCCTTCCAAGTTTCATACACAACTGAACTGAGTGAGCCGACATCTATGCCAACATGAGGAAACAATGGATCGTGGACTGCAGTATTTTGGTACGTGTCAAACTCCACTGCTACAATTGCAGTTGGTGTGGGTAAGGTGTGTGTTGATGAGTCACATATACTTCCATTGAACAGGCCCAAGCCACAGCCACTGAAACTGGGAGGGATACTGGAGTTGGAAGGATATGGAGAGAGGAAGAAAGCCATGCCATCTCCTGGCCATTTATGGCCATTCGGGTTGATTATAAAGGTGAAGTGGGTAGAGAAATCTGTCAGGTTTTCTGCATCCCAGAGCAGAAGAGGCTCCTTGTAGACTGCTCTGCCCACGCTCAATGTCATATTGGCATCTTGCTGATTTCTGGTTAGCTGAATGCAACCACTTGGAGAACTAGACCATGATGCGTTGCCTTGAAGTGTGATGTTGGAAAGACTTCTTTGGTCGAAGGTAGGGAAGTTGAAGGAGAGAGCAGTTGCCAAGGGAACAAGAATTCCCAAGAAGAAGAGAGTAGAGATCACAGGCATTGGATGGATGATGAACTAGTTAATTAGTGCTCTAATGTATGTATATGTATTCAAGTGATTCAGAACCACTGCTAATTTATAGAAGGAAAAATGCATACTCATCTGTTCTTGCCAGAAGACCATAGTCAAGTCATCTATTTTATTCAATTGTGTCAATGTAATAGTCACCAGTCAAAGTCAATGTAGAAAAAGTATGCATCACGAGAAAATTTAAATCTCAAAAAAATAGTTGATTCTCGACGTGACTTTGACTCAACCTCAGAAGAAATCAATATGAGGAGAAGATTGATGTCAGCCATGGCCACTTCAGAAGAAAGCGTTCCCGTGTGCTTTTCTCTTGTTTGTGTAGCCTAATTGATGGTATTCTCAACCCTTCATATGGTATTTTTTTATGTATGATATCTTACTTATTCTGATCAGTTACATACTTAGCAAATTTCATTGTAGAATTGTATTCACTGACTTGAAAAACAAAGCTAATAGTTATGAGTCCTTTTGACATTTTTTTTAAGCACAGGATATCGAGTCCTTTGGGCCATCTATTATTGGGATGCAGTCTAGTTCCATAGAAATTTTCGACCATCAAAATAAATCTGAAAGTACTCGTAAAGAACGGTCCAATATCCCTGATTTACCTTTTCTTCTTCTTCCTAGCTCGTCCTCATTCTCCTCAACCTCGTCGTTGCCAAGGGCATCCACCTGTTGATCATTGGCAAGCTAATAGTCAAACATTTTTCATAAATTGTTTTTGACAAGCTCAATAAGAAAATGAACAAACTTAAACCTAAACTTGGTTCATTTAATTTTAATGGTGAAACTTAGTCTACATATATAATTTATCAATCTTTGGAATGAGTAAAAAATTATTAATTTCATAACAATACAATATTTATATTTACGTGAATATAATAGGAAGCACATAATTGGGTAAATAAATTATATTTTTGGAAAAATTAGTGTGAGTGGTCTGACAAAATTTTGAAGAAAAAAGAGAAGTTGACCATATTAATGATCCAATTTCACAATAAAAGTATTAGAAGAAAATGACACAGCTAACGTACGATTAGGTTTATAATAAACTAATTTTCTTGATTGATATATACGTGAGTGGAAGGGAATGATAAAACCAGCGGTGCCGTTGATAACGCAGATGCTACTGGTCTAATTAAGATCATTCAACTCTAACGTCCTTCGACAAGAATTTGTAACAGTTGGCATTGAGAGATTCTTACTTGTGTCACGATTAAAGGAGAAATTTGCAGGCTGAAGGTATATATTGTAACGATATCTATATATCAGAATGGATTTTAATTATATTTCAATTAATTTTATATCGTATTTATGGCTATCATATGTCAGTGTGTATTTATCTGTCAAGACACTCCTTATATATTTTATGAATAATTATTTAATAAAAGTAAATATTTATCATTAATTATTTATTTTTCTGTACATATATGATTAATGATAAAGTCCCACAGATTAATAGGTATATTAATATAAAAACAGTTCTTGATCGGATAGATATCTAGATTAACGCTGAGTATGACTAGGTCAAGATAGACCGGAGGGATGGATATCCAAGTTGTACTTGGGGTGCCTTGAGCTTAGAGGTACACTGGACACGATCCGATTAAAAGGAGACCACATATTAAGCATCATTGATCTTTCCTTTTATGAACGAGTGTAACTGATCTTTTGACTTGAGATATTCATTTATTTTATGCGTGAAGTTATGTGTTTTGACGTCGTTAAAAGCAGTCTTTAATCGGATTGTGATTAATACGGTAGTTGAGTTTATGACAAATCGTAGAGAGAATAGTGTTGAGTCAATAGAGGATTCATTGCTCTCTTGGATTAAGAATTAACATCCTGACTGCTTGATAGAGATATTAGTGACTCAAAATCCATGGCCATGGGAGGAATAATTTATCATTCAAGAGGAGTCTATTATATCTTAGAAATCAAGTAAAACAATTAATTTGGTAATGATGCATAATGTACAAAATTAATTGGGATGTATGCTTAGATGAAAAGATTGAATTACACAGTAATCAGTTTATGATGGTTTACAGTTTATGACTGATATTAATTTTATCGTGTTGGGTGGTTAAAAACTGTTGCTAGATGGTTACCTTAGTCTGTGTATGGATTTACACTACCTTCGTGTATAAAACCTAGAGGGTCGCACACATAGCATGTAAACATGAACAGTGATATCGGAAGCTAGTCGAGATCAAGATCAAATATGAATTTATTATATACAAAGAAGAGAGAATTCAAATAGCCATAATCATGATGATTAATGGGGAATTCGAAGAGTCATCATAATGATAATTAATGAAGAATTTGAAAAAGTGATCATAATGAAAGTTATAAATGAAGAATTTATGGAGCCTATAACTCTTCATCTTCCTAATTAATGAAGATCATAAATGATAAATTAATTGAGACCTTAACTCTTCGTATTCCTTGAAGGCTATAAGTAGCCATCCTCGGAAAGATGCAAGAGGAGATTTTGTTCTCTCCGTTTCTCCTTCGTCAACTTCTTCTTCACTTAGAAGAGATCGATAACGCTTCCAAGGCTTTGTTGATCCAAGAGGCTAGCACATAACAGATCGTATCAAGTTCGTGATCTAATACGCGTGGATACCGCTAGAGGAGTCACACGTGGGGCTCTTATCTGTTGAGTGATATCATTCCAGCCTATTAAGGACTTGAGATATGTTTTATGTTACTTTTGTGTAATACTATATGTACCACGAAAAGATCCATGATTCATTATATGTCTTCCACTGCACTCCGAACCTAACAGTGGTATCAGAACAAAGTTCATGGTTGGATCATATAGTACGAAGTCGATTCTTCAAAATTTATTTGAGGAATCAGTGTTTCGAGAGATTTCAAAGAAAACTTAATTTCTTTATTTCAAGTTATATGCCGTAACATTTCATGATAGAAATAAATTTTGTCTAAAACTTGTAAAGTAATACATGTTATAATTTAGATATAAATTCCTTATGGCATAAGTAGATTAACATGTTAAAATCTCTGAGACCTATTTGTCTTAAAAGACTATAAGGATTAATATAGATAAATCTCGTAATGAGATTGTGCAAATGCACAAAAAGTTAATTATGGTGAGATATTTTAATAATTATAAAATCCCTTAAATATATTAAAGTCAAGATTTGTTAAATGGCCTCCACTAATAACTATGATGATAGTTAGAGTTTTTACATAAGTCGGTACAGCTTAGTTGTGGGCTTATGTCAAAACATATATAATTTATCATAATTATTATTGGGTCAACTTTACTCAAATTCGTTGACTTGTTTAGCTCAGCTAAGGTTAATTGATTTGAGGGGTAAGTGTTGAGAATATAAGGCTGAACAAGAATATACCAAAAATCATATAGATTTGTGATTGGCAAGTTAAGGCTTACTTGATGAATATAGCATGTAGGTACAACTCAGCTGTGTGCATTCCATATGATTTAGGGTTTCGGTCCTATTAGGAATTGTAACCAACCAATTCCCGATTCTAACAGTGAGGGTTGTTGAACTTTAATAAAATAATAGGAGTTATAAAAGACCTTTATTAAATATATTCCACAAATACTAAAACTCTATTTTAAATTTTAGATGGCAAACACAAGTACCTTATCACTGCGAAGCATTCTCGAGAAAGAGAATATCCTCCTTGGTTCCAACTACCTGGATTGGTATAGGAAACTGAAAATCGTCTTAAGACATGAGAGAAAAATTTACGTGCTCGAAGATGAACCATTGAAAGATCCTACACCCAATGCTTTAGACGAAGATCAGTCATATTATTCTCAGTATATGGAAGATGCATTGGATGTGCAATGCATCATGTTGTCTTCTATGTCTCCTGAGTTATAGAGACAACATGAGAACATGAGTGCTAGGGAGATTGATCAGCACTTGCGTGAGCTCTTCCAAGAGAGTGCGAGAGTAGAGAGGTATGAAACCTCTCAAGCACTATTTCATACTATGCTGGAGGAAGGAAACCAAGTTGGGTCTCATGTACTCAAGATTATCGGGTATATAAAGAGACTCGAGAGCTTAGGTTCCAAGCTGGACCAGGATTTGGCTGTTGACCTAATCTTGTCGTCACTACCTCCATCATTTTCCCAGTTTGTGTTGAATTTCAACATGAACAGCATGGACAAGAGTTTGACTGATCTGATGGTAATGCTGAAAATTACTGAGAAGGATATGAAGGTAAATCCTTCACTGCATGTAATGATGGTCAGAAAGACCAACAAGCACCCTAACACCGGGAAGTTTAATCCAAAGGCTAATGCAGTGAAGAATCCTAGATATCAAGCTCAAAAGAAGCTTAAGAAAGGGATGCAGGTACCCTAATTTGATGAGAAGGAGGCCATGTACTTCCATTGTGGCAAGAAAGGTCACTGGAAGAAAAACTGCTATATTTTCATGAAGAAGAGTGCCAATGGAGCGGATGCTTCAGGTATCTTTATGATAGAGTGCAATCTTTCTATTTCTTCATCATGGGTCATAGATTCTAGAAGTAGTACTCACATTTATGCGAACATGCAGGGTCTAAGTGACTGTAGACGGTTGTCCAAGGGCGAAATGGATCTACGAGTAGCTAATGGAGCGAGAGTTGCTGCATTAGCTGTAGGAACTTATTTAATAAATTTGCCTAGTGAACTTGTTTTGAATTTAGAAAACTGTTATTTTGTTCCTCAAGTTAAGACACCAAGGGATTTGTATTTCAATTCAAGGACAAGTTATGTTCCTTTTATTTGAATAATATATTCTATGGGAATAGTTCATTAAATAATGGTCTTTATGTTCTTAACTTAGATGAACCGATCTATTGTATTGAAAGTAAGAAACAAAAATTACATGACTCAAACTTAACATATCTCTGGCACTGTAGACTTGGTCATATAACCCAGAAACGTATCGCTAGATTACTCAGTAATGGGTATTTGGACTCTTTTGAATTAGAGCCCATAGATACATGTGAAGCATGTTTACAAGGCAAAATGACCAAGAAGCCATTCACCAAGATAGGTGAATGGGAAAAGGAACCACTAGAACTCATACATAGTGATGTTTGTGGGTTATTACAAGTTCAGGCTAGAGGAGCGTATACCTACTTCGTGACTTTTACTGACGATTTAAGTAGATATGGATATGTCTACTTAATGAGACATAAGTCTGAAACTCTAGACAAGTTTAAGGAGTTCAAGAATGAGGTAAAAAATCAACATGGCAAGAAGATTAAGGCCCTTCGGAGTGATCGAGGTGGCAAGTATCTAAGCCAAGAGTTCATTGATTACCTAAAATAGTGTGGGATAATTTCCCAACTTACACCTCCTAGAACGCCGGAGTGGAATGGTGTTTTAGAAAGGAGAAATTACACACTTATGGATATGGTTAGATCAATAATGAGTCATGCAAGTCTTCCAATGCCATTTTGGGGCTATGCCTTAAAAACAGCAGCACACATACTTAACCGAGTTCCAACCAAAATTATAGATAAGACTCCTTATGAATTATGGTTTGGAAAGAAACCAAATTTGTCTTATCTTAAGATATGGGGTTGTGATGCTTATGTGAAAAATGAAAATTCTAATAAGCTTACAGCAAGATCCATAAAATGTACGTTTGTAGGTTATCCCAAAGCTACAATGGGATATTATTTTTATATACCAAGTGAGCACAAAGTTATTGTTGCTCGATATGCTATTTTCTTAGAAAAAGAATTTATTTCTAAATAAAATAGTGGGAGTAAAGTAAGTCTTGAAGAAATTATAGACTCTACAAATAGGTTGGAAGATAAACAGTTGGACAATGAGACAGTGCCACAAGTACAAGTATCTCCTTCATCCGAGACTGCTCAAGAAACGCGAGATCAACGTAAGTCTACAAGAATACACCGAGAGCCAAACAAATATGGTTAGCTAGTAACCCAAGATGAGGAAGTGTTACTCATCGAAGATGATGAATCATCGACTTACGAGGAAGCAGTTGCTTCAAATGATTCTGAGAAATAGCTGGAAGCCATGAAATCTGAAATGGACTCCATGTACACCAACCAAGTTTGGGAGTTGGTTGATGTGCCATTTGGGGTAAAACCCATAGGGTGCAAATGGATCTTCAAGAAAACGATTGACATGGATGGGAACATAAGTACCTATAAAGCTAGGCTTGTGGCAAAGGGTTTCAATCAACGTCAAGGAATTGACTATGATGAAATATTTTCGCCCGTTGCAATGCTTAAGTCCATTAGAATTTTGTTAGCTATAGCAGCTTACAAGGACTATGAGATTTGGCAAATGGATATTAAAACTGCTTTCCTAAATGGAAGATTACAGGAGGAAGTATATATGGTACAACCTCCCGGTTTTATAAAATCCGAGAATGCCAATAAATTATGTAAGCTCAAGAAGTCCATTTATGGACTAAAGCAAACATCTCGGAGTTAGAATCTGTGATTTGACGAAGACATTAAAGATTTTAATTTTGTCAAAAATCTAGAAGAACCTTACATTTACAAGAAGGTTAGTGGGAGCAAGATTACGTTCCTAGTGTTGTATGTTGATGATATACTTCGTATAGGCAATGACATCCCTAGCCTAGCCTAGAATCTACCAAGACTTGGTTGAGAGAGTGTTTCTCAATGAAATATCTTGGAAATGCAACCTATGTCTTAGGTATTAGAATATACCGAGATAGACAAAGCAGGTTACTAGGGTTGAGTCAAAGTGTATACATTGATAAAATGCTGAATAGATTTGATATGTAGGACTTCAAGAGAGGATATTTATCAGTGTCACATGGTGTGCATCTTTCCAAGACTATGTGTCTAGGAACACAAGAGGAAAAAAGTAGAATGGACAAGATACCTTATGCTTCGGCTATAGGGTCCATAATGTATGCTATGATATGCACTCAACCAGATGTCTCGTATCCATTAAGCATGACGAGTAGGTATCAGTCAGATCCTGGAGAGGGTCATTGGACTGTGGTAAAGACTATCCTCAAGTATCTTAGAAGAACAAAGGACATGTTCTTAGTTTTCGGAGGAGACGAGGAATTAGTCGTCAGAGGATATACTGACGCAAGTTTTCAGATAGACCGGGATGATCTGAATTCACAACAAGGATATGTGTTTTGTCTGAATGGTGCAGTTGTTTGCTGGAGGAGTTCCAAGTAGGAGACAATTGCAGATTCAATAGTTGAGTCCGAGTACATAGCTGCTTCAGAGGCAGCAAAGGAAGCTGTGTGGATCAAGAACTTCATAGCGGAGCTTGAAGTGGTTCCTAGCATTGTTGATCTAATTGTACTATACTGTGACAATAATGCAGCCATAGCGCAGGCAAAGGAGCCAAGATCTCACCAACGATCCAAGCATGTACTAAGGAAGTATCACCTCTTTAGAGAGATTGTTCAGAGGGGTGATGTGTTGGTTAGCAGAGTAGATACCAGCGAGAATATCGTAGACCCACTCACAAAGGCTTTACCTCTACAGAAACATGAGACCCATGTGAGAAGCCTATGACTGAGAGTCCGTAGTGCTTGGCAATAGTGTAAGTGGGAGATTGTTAATGTGTGCACTTATGTGCCAAGATACTCCTTATATATTTTGTAGATAATTATTTAATAAAGGCAAGTATTTATCATTAATTATTTACTTTTCTGTACGTATATGATTAATGATAGAGTCCCACAGATTAATGGATATATTAATCTGAAAACAGTCCTTGATCGGATAGATATCTAGAGGGGGCATGGATATCTAGATCAACACTGAGTATGACTAGGTCGAGATAAACCAGAGGGATGGATATCGTAATTATACTTAGGGGCGCCTTGAGCTTAGAGGTACACTGGACATGACCCGATTAAAAGGAGACCACATATTAAACATCATTGGTCTTTCCTTTTATGAACGAGTATAACTGATCTTTTGACTTGAGATCTTCATTTATTCTATGCATGAAGTTATGTACTTTGATGCTGTTAAAAGTAGTCTTTAATCGGATTGTGATTAATATGGTAGTTGGGTGTATGACAAAGCGTAGAGAGAATAGTGCCGAGTCAATAGAGGATTTATCGCTATCTTGGATTAGGAGTTAACATCCTGGCCGCTTGATAAAGATATTAGTGACTCAAAATCTATGGTCATGGGAGGAATGATTTATCATTCAAGAGGAGTCTATTATATCTTGGAAATCAAGTAATTAAAATAATTAATTTGGTAATGATGCATAATGTACAAAATTAATTGGGATGTAGGCTTAGATGAAAAAATTGAATTACACAGTAATCAGTTTATGATGGCTTACAGTTTATGACTGATATTAATTTTATCGTGTTGGGTGGTTAAAAATTATTGCTAGACGGTTACCTTAGTCTGTGTATGGATTTACACTGTCTTCGTGTATAAAACCTAGAGGGTCGCACGCATAGCATGTAGACATGAACAGTGATATCAGAAGCTAGTCGAGATCAAGATCAAATATGGATTTATTATATACAAAGAAGAGAGAATTCGAATAGTCATAATCATGATGATTAATGGAGAATTCGAAAAGTTATCATAATGGATTCGAAGAGTCATCATAATGATAATTAATGAAGAATTTGAAAAGTTATCATAATGAATGTTATAAATGAAGAATTTATGGAGCCTCTTCATCTTCCTAATTAATGAAAATCATAAATGATAAATTAATTGAGACCTTAACTCTTCGTATTCCTTGGAGGCTATAAGTAGCCATCCTCGGAAAGATGCAGAGGAGATTTTGTTCTCTCCGTTTCTCCTTCATCAACTTCTTCTTCACTCAGAAGAGATTGGTAATGCTTCCAAGGTTTTGTCGATCCAAGAGGCTAGCACCTAACGGATCGTATCAAATTCGTGATCTAGTGCGCGTGGATACCGCTAGAGGAGTTACACGTGGGGCTCTTATATGTCGAGTGATATCATTCAAACCTATCAAGGACTTGAGGTATGTTTTATGTTACTTTTATGTAATGTACCAGGAAAAAATTCATAATTTATTATATGTCTTCCGCTGCGCTCCGAATCCAATATCACGTAGATAATGATGTTTTCTATCTAGGAATTAATTTGTCTTCAGCTCTGGTGCAATCCGCCTTGCAACACAATATCAAGAAGCAGTAGTTTGCTGTCGGTTTGCTATATATTAATTCATCTTAATTCATTTGGAAGGGGAAGAAGTCCAATAGAAGGAACTTGAGAAATGCATGCATAACGTGAACTTGAAGTTGGATGATACCAAATCGGGGAGGTTTTGACCTTACGAAGAACTTCTTCAAGGTGATAATGCAAGCTTAATTAATTGTGGAAGGTGGATTCAGAGGGATCTATAAAGTTTGATGTTGCCATCAAGTGAGGGTCCAAACAGGAGGAAAAAAAGCATCCTTTGAAGTCAAGATCATAAGCCAATTAAGGCAACTAAACCTAGATCAGCTAATCAGATGGACCACCAATCACAAAGAACTCATTTATGGTTTCTTGCAAGCTAGCCTTGACTCATACGGCCTACACACCCCACATTGCGTGTGTTTAATACCAAACAATCTACAATCTTTTGTTTCTAGATGTTACTTGGAAGACGACTTTTCTTAAGCTTCTAATGGAGGTTTCTTTCAGATTAATTTGTGGCAATACAATCCAAATACAATATAATGGCCACTTCGTACTGTGAAAGAATAATCTATCTATATCTCTTCAGACTTTTTAGTTTGTTGCATCAACAAAACAGATTTTTGTTATAAAAAATGCTCTCGTCGATGGACATTATGATCAGTTCTAATGAGTTGTTCTTCACCTTCCTTGTTCTCTATAATAGGCTATGATCATCAATTACAACCATCTTGATCATATATCCTCCTCGCCATGATCATAAATAAATAAAATGAAGAAGAACAACAATAGTAGTTTCCCATTTACGCATGATTTCAGCAGGGCCGGCCCTGACTGTTGGGGGCCCTTGGGCGAAAAGAGAAAAATGACCTCTTAAGAAAAAAATTTACTAACTTACAATTTGAACATAATTTAATAGAAAAACTTGAAAATCAATATATTTCATTTAAAATATGGTAAACTACATACAAAATTTATTTCTCAAGATTCTTCAAAAAATACAACACCATACAAAATATATTTCCTAAGTTTCTCCAAAAAAGTGTAATACCTACAAATAAAAAAAAAAGTATGAATAAAAAATCTATATCTTCTAGCATTTTGAGAAGTAAAGTCATCAATAAGGTTTTCAAAATTAAGTTTTTCTAATATCTCATTTTCGATACATAAAATTGTCAAGACATTTACATTCAAATCATTATCATCATTTTCTCTCAATTCTTCATGCTCATTCGTTGCATGATTATGCTCATCATTTTCTCTCAATCCCCCCCCCTCATTGATTGCATGATTATTTAATTCTTTTTTATTACTCAATTACTACTCATTTGTTACATGATCATTTAGTTATTCTTGACTTTCTTCTTACAATTCATCAACTGAATTTTCATTGAAGAGTTAGCTCTAAAAAACTTACGAAGAACACCTTTGTAAGTTTTAATAATTTGTTCCACTCTTTTTCTTTTGTTTCTTTTCTAACTCCAAGATTAATATTTTTCTAGAAACATGTTTGTATTACAAATTTTAAGTGTAAAAATAAAACACACAAAACTAGCAACAAAGCTAACAATGAAACAAACACAAGCAGTAAAAATAATAGTCAAAGAACAATAAAGGCTAGTTTGTGCTTGAAGCAATCGATATAACTTATTCTATGATGATTAAAATTGGGATGATTTATTTAAACTCTTTCAAATTCATAAAAAAAATCATAAAATATTGACTCCAATATAATATTAAAAATCAATATTGAATATTGACAATAAGAAAAAATATAGATAAGTAGGTAACTTAGGTTGTAAGTTTATATATTGATGAATGATGATGTTGATGAAACTAAAATTAATAAATTAGAAGAGATTCAAAGGAGAAGAAAGGAGGAAATTAGCGTTCAAGATTCATTCTTTACTCTTTAGAGTTTTATGACTTCTATAAATAAATTAATGAAGAAAGAATTGTACCAGAAATAAACTCTTGGAAAGAGAAAAAAGGATCGTTTACCAACAATTTAGTTTTTTTCTTAAATTTTAATAGAATATATATTTTTTTTTGGACCTTTATCAAAACAATTCAACAATATATATATTTTTAGGCTTTTATTAAAATAATCCAATCAAATATATTTTATAGGGTTTTATTAAAACAATCTAAGTATATATAATATATATTATATATGCATGTCAAATTGGGGGGCCCCTAAAAATCGGGGGCCCTTGGCCATCGCCCCCGGTGACATGCCTCAGGGTCGGCCCTGGATTTCAAGCGATGATACCTGATGCCAAATTAAGCACGTGGTATATCAAATCATCATTTTGTAAGAGTTCCTATTCGTTTATTCTCTATAAATTAGCATGGAGTTAGGGACGCATCTTAAGTTAAGCTGAGTTGTTCTGGGCACTAGTCCAATCCTATTTAATATGCTCAAATATATATTTTTTTTAATAATACAGTAAATTTTTTTATTTAGTCTAATCCATCTCTAATTCTTGAATCAGTTGTTTCTTAAACCCTTGCAACACCGTCAATCTTTTCACGATTTTATTCTTCATTTCTCTTTAATTTCTACTCTCTTCTGCTGTGAAATAATTGTCGCCACAGCAACTGCTCTCTCCGAGTACAAGGTGACTATGCTGATAAATAGGTAGACTACCCTTAATTTTTGGCTATGCAAGATTCAATCTCTAAAGGCTTTTTCCATGCATCTAGATCATCTATATAAATTGTTATAGTTTTAGTATTTATCTCCCTTATGCTGATCTTGAGATGAATTGGTGAGGATATTAGGACGAGCGAATTACCTTTTGCACATACAAGGTTCAATACTATGCACAGGACATGGTACAGTGATAAAAGACAAAGTGTTTTACTTAGCAACCAAAGCTCAAAATTCACACAATGTATATGATCTTATTTGAAATCGTGAAGTTGGAAAGTCAGGGATGAGACGACTCTGCTGACTGAATGAGGATCTCACTCCTCTCTCGCTTCTCTCTGCAAAACAAAACCAAACCAGGGAAGAGGTCCTTGACGTTGGCCCTCCGACACTCAAATTAGAAACATGTAGGAAGATAAATCGAGCAGAATAAAGATTGATAATAATCTTAGAAAACCATAGATGAATCTTCCCTTTCTTTTATACCTTTCTTTGTGACCCTCCATCTTCCCCTATTTAATGATATTAATTACTTGCAGAAGACAACTTTGTTTTCACTTCTCACATTCATGAAACTAGTAAGCAGAAGATTGTTTTGTCTTGGCTTCTTTGCATTTAATGTAGATAGAGTGTTCTCTTTTGTTTTCTCTTCTCCTTATTCAGCTGTACAGTGCCATGCACCGCGTCGGACTGCTGGCCCGGTCGACCCGCTCTGAGCTGACCAGACATAGAATGTTGACCGGACAATGGTCATCTGATCAGCTAATGTAGCCATCTTCCGCTCAAGCTATGAGGACAAGCCCTGCAACCCTGGCGTTGACCGCCTTGACTTTGACCTACACCGTGGTAATTGACTTGTGCCATGTGGGCTCCTCTTTATTGCCGCATCACAAGCCTCCCCCTCAAGTCTAGTTGAAGAATGTTGCAAGTCCGACTAACTGGGCAGGTGGTGCCTCCGGTAGCTTCCTCGTACGGTCGGACTGTGTTCGGTCCCTAATCTTAGATCGGCGCATAAGCAAACGTTGTTCGGCTGCGTTGTGTCTGACTAGGGTAGATGGATGATCGGCCATGTGACCTGTTCGCTGTGCCGATTGGGACGATGAGCAGCAACACTTGGCAAATGTTCTTCCTTTCCCTATGCTTCTTCGGGCGAGCGTGGTCTCAGCCGATGTCAGCTATATTTCTTGAAGACCGTGTAAATCCCTGATAATTATGGTCGAGCACACGGTCATACCTTTTAATTAAGGTCATTAAATGTTGTCCGCTGACCACATGCCACATGCCACATGCCCCACTTTCTGCCGCCGCACGCCTGACATGATAGGCGGAGATCCTCTGATGACGTGACCAACACCTTTTCGAATTCAATGGTCGGATCCTCTTCTAGGTTTTCGCAACCCTGGATCGGACGGCTGAGGTCGATCGACCGTGAGGTTTATAAGCCTCGCGTGTGCAATTGTCTTCTCCACTTTGTGCCTTCGTCTTCGAGCTTCGCCATTGCAACATTCGCTTTCTGCTCCGGCGATCTTTTACTTGTAAGCTTCTTTCCTTCGATCGGATCTATTATAGTGCTTGTGTATCATACTTCTTCATCTTTGATCTTGTTGTTCTCGATGGCCAGTTCCTCTTAACCCTCCGCCTCTGTCCCTGGACCTTGGTACACTTCTACCGAGTCCAAGTTTGACGGCGGCGATGTTGAAATTTTGAGAGCCGCCTATGACATTCCATGCGATTATGAAATCGCTCTTCCTTTTGCTTTCGACCGACCGCACGCTCCACTGCCTGGTTTCGTATGTTTCTTTAGGGATCAATTCACCGCCGGTCTATGGTTCCCTATCCATCCCTTCTTCTCTGCTGTTATTAAATATTTTCACCTCTCTCTCTCCACCAATTAGTCCCCAACTCCTTCCGGTTGCTGTGTGGGGCCGTTGTCCTGTTCCGCCTGCACGACCTCCCTTTGACCCCTCGGCTTTTCCACTATTTATATTATCCAAAATTGTCCGAGGCGGGGACCTTTTTATTTCAAGCCCAAGTGGGCTCAGTCTTCTTCGATAAGATGTCATCCTCCAACAAACATTGGAGAGAGCAATATTTTTTCTGTTAAATTCCCCGAGCGGCCAAATTTCCCGACCGGTTAGAAGCTAGAAGTTGCGAATCCTCCATCGCTTGGCAAGTACAAAGGCTAAGCGGACTATCTCGAAGTAGCCTCAAGCTTAGCCGACTAGAAGTACCATATTCACAAATTGCTGCTGGAGGGCGCCCTCTATATTTTTGGCCTGAGCCCAATCCACACGAGGCTTCCGTCCAGCCTAGGTATGCTCTCTCTTGGTCTCACCTTTGAATTTACCTGATTTCTTTCTTTCTTTTGCAACTCGAGTCATATTGCTTGCACGTCTGACCAGCATGTCCAAACTCATAGACACAGAGATCAACGTTGCGGCCATTGTCGAGCTGGAGAGTCGAGGTTTGCAACCGGTCGGCTCTCATAAAGATCCACTCGGTGAGGAGGGCACTCAAGTGCAAGGGAGTGGCACTAGAGGAATCTAGACAACCGTAAGCGACGTGGCGGCCGCAACAGCGGAGCTTCCGCCCAAGCGGCCTTCCATGGTCCCAATAGCGGTTGCTTCAGAGTCAGCGACTTCTGGCAAGCCCTTGCTGTTACGCAAGAGGTGTCGAACGGAAGGAGGTTCCTCCCAATCCGTGACGTCCGCCCTATAGACTCCAACACCGGCCATCTCTCGGCCCTGTTCCGAGCGCGGCGAGACCTCCATGCCTACCCTTGATCAAGGAGTTGCTACACTCCTTGCCTCTCTATCTTTCGACCGGATACCCTCTCTATCTGAGCTGCCTGAGGGGGTGCTAGCTGTTGGTCCTTTGGTGGCCTGCAAGAGGAGAGGGGTGAATTGCCCTGCAAAAACAAAGTCAACCCTTTCTCGACTTATAGCTTAATAAAGAAAACTTGTAAATAAAAAACTAGAGACTAATTACAGACACAGAAACACAAGGAGACTTACTTAATTTGCAATCAGAAGATTGCTAATCCAAGGAAAATAAAGCGTACTTTTATGACGATATCCTTCGGGCGAAGTACCCTCTTACAACGTTAACCGCTCACAAATGAAAGTAGAACAGAAGGAATTGAATTACAAGTTGTTATCTGAACTATTGAAAATAGAGCTATATTTATAGCACTGTTCTGGGCACCTGGAAGGGTTCCGGGCAGCAGGAGTGGGATAGAATTCTATCCCCGAAGCGTCAGTCAACGGACATGTTGAAACTGATAAGATTGAGGTTTCGGGCGCCCGGAAGGGTTCCGAGCGCCCGGACCCTTAAAGTCAACCACGTTGACTTTTTCGATCCGTGTCCTCTGCTTCGGTTCTGCTCGCCTCGGTCCGGGTCTTCCATTCCAATTCCGCTCGCATGAGTGATCTCGGCCATCCGGAATAGGGCTCACCTGAACCCAATTTCCGACCTTTTCCTCGAGCAGTCTTCCTCCCCGGCTTCTCGTCCCTCGAACGTCGTGTATGTTCTTCTTGTCCACCGATGTACTCTTCCGCGACACCTCGTCTTTTGGGCGCATTGAGCTTGTCGGCTCTCTCCCATGTCGTCCTTCTCGCTAGCAGCGTCTTCCACTCGACTTTCTGAGCTCCAAAGCTCCTGCACACTTATACACAGGGGTTAAACCAAATAGGATCTAACTTAACTTGTTTGATCACATCAAAACAACCTTGACGTTTCAACAATCTTCCCCTTTTTGATGTGAGAAACCCAAGTAAAGTTAGGGTAAACAAATAAAGTTAAAGCAAAAATAAATGTTGTAATAAAGCACTAAAAGTAAGAAATTTAATTTTAAGCTACCTCCCCCTATACTTAATCTTTTTCTTCTCCCCCTTTGATCACATAAAAAATATGGTACAATAAAAATCTAAGGGTAACTTTTATACAACTCTAAATTTACAAAAAGATTTTTTCAAGTAAAAAAAATTCTAAGTAAACAATTTTGATAGCGCTAACAATGTAATAATTTCAGAAACATTTTTTGGTAAAGTAAATTTGAAAAAAGAATTTCTAAGTAAAAAATTTTCAAAAAAAAAGGTTTAATAACTTAAAAAATTTAAGTTAAACACAAAAAGAATTAACAAAAATAATTTAAATGAATTTTTCAATTTAAAGACAAATTTCTAAGTGAAATTTGAATAAATTTTTAAGTGAAGTTTTTAAGTGAATTTTGCAATTTAAATGTTAAACCTTTGACAAATATTGAAAGTATTTAATTTAATTAACTATTTTATGCTTATCAGTTTGTCAATTAAATATTCAATTCAGAAATTGGCTTCTAAGCTGTGACGAGGCACTAGGCCTTCTTGGTTATTGGATCATCAACCACTTCTAGACAAAACCTTTTAATGAATTTAAATATTTAATTTTCTACCTGAAAGTCCTAAGTCTAATTTCACTTTTTAATTTAAATAAGTTTTTGGAACCCAATATAGGTTCCTTCCTACAGGGTTAATTAGGTATTTTCTAGGGATATAAGATTTTGTTACTTTTCTGATATGACCTTTGTGAAATCTATAGTACCAGTACTTTAATCCTCTATAGTTTCTAAAAACAAAAGCATTTGAACATGTAGATTTTTTCAAGTTTTTTATTACTTCTTTTAATTTAATATTTTCAAGTTTTACTTTTTCAAAATCTTCTATCAGATATGATTTTGCTAAAATTCTTTTTATTTCTAAGTTTTCATTTTTTAATTTATCATTTTTAGTTTTTAACTTGTACATAGATTTTGCCATAGACTTAATACCAAAATAGAGTTGATCAGGAGGTAAGAGGCATACCTCACTTACCATATCAGACTTGAAGTCTGACTCTCCCCCTGCTTCGCTGCATTCATCTGAAGTCGCTCCCCCTTCATCGATGCTGGCTTCTGAGGTGCTTTGCTCTTCATGACTTGCCATCAGTGCTAGTCCGGCATATTCTTTTATTTCTGATTCTGATGATGAGGTGTCATCCCAAGTAGCAGTTAGAGTCTTGTGCTTGTTTTGCTTGGGCATCTTGCATTTTTCCTTTTTGAGTTCTAGGCAGCCCTCTTTTAATTGTCCTTCCTTTTGACACTGGTAGCATTGAACCCTTCTTCTATTTCTTTGATTATATTTTTCCTATTTTTCATTTCTTTAAATTTCTTAGATCTAAAGAATTTTCTAAAATTCCTTACCATGTAAGCTTCTTGATCTTCTTCTAAGTCTGACTTGGATCATCCTTCTTGGTTGCTTTTAGTGTCATAATCTAGCTTGTTTCTTTTGTTGTACCTGTACATATGGTTTCATATAATTCTATAGTAGAAAAGAGTTCCTCTAGGGTACTTACCTCCAGGTCCTTTGAGATGTAGTAGACATCAATTATCGAGGACCATTCTGGAGTTCTAAGAAAGGCATTGAGTGCATAGCGTATGGAGTCTCGATTGGTTATCGTTTCACCAAGGTTTTCGAGTCCGGTGATTAGTTCTTTGACCTTCGCGTGTAGATCGGCTACCTTCTCACCTTTTTCTAGATGAATATTAGTCAGTTTGTTCCTAAGTATGTCTCATCTTGTGAGCTTGGCTTCGGATGTGCCTTTGTGGAGTTCCAGAAATTTTTCCTAGAGTTCTTTGGCCGACGAGTAGCTCCCGATGCGGTTGACTTCTTGAGGCGGCAGCACACTCAGCAAGTGATATTCCGCTCAGTTATTTGCTACGGAATCATTTTGTTCTTTCTTCATCCAATGACTCTCTTCCTTCTCCTCTCTATTTTGATTCGTAGGAGCTACAAAGCCATACATGATTATTAAACCAATCTCAAAGTTTGTTTTTAGAAATACCTCCATTCGGCGTTTCCAGTGTGTAAAGTCTCCCTCGAATTTTGGTGGGACGATGCTTAGTCCAGCCATTGGTTCCTTTGCTTCGGTCGGCGGTTATTCCTTCTAAAGCGTCCTCGCTCTGATACCACTTGTTGGTCCCTTGGTGGCCGGCAAGAGGGGAGGGGTGAATTACCATGCAAAAACAAACTCAACCCTTTCTCAACTTATAGCTTAATAAAGAAAACTTGTAAATAAAAAACTAGAGACTAATTACAGACATAGAAACACAAGGAGACTTGGGTTGCAATTAGAAGATTGCTAATCTAAGGAAAATAAAGCGCACTTTTATGACGATCTTCTTCAGGCGGAGTAGCCTCTTACAACGTTAACACCTCACAAATGAAAGTAGAACAGAAGGAATTGAATTACAAGTTGTTTTCTGAACTACTGAAAACAGAACTATATTTATAGCACTGTTCTGGGCGTCTGGAAGGGTTCCGGGCACCTGGAGTGGGATAGAATTCTATCCCTGACGCATCGGTCAACGGACATGTCGAATCTGATAAGATTGAGGTTTCGGGCGCTCGAACCCTTAAAGTCAATCATGTTGACTTTTTCGGTCCGGGTCCTCTGCTCCGGTTCTACTCGCCTCGGTCCGGGTCTTCCATTCTGGTTTCACTCGCATGGGTGATCTCGACCATCCGGAATAGGGCTTACTCGAACCCAATTTTCGACATTCTCCTCGAGCAACCTTCCTCCCCGGCTTTTCGTCCCTTAAACGTCGCATACATTCTTCTCGTCCACGGTGTACTCTTCCGCGACACCTCGTCTCTCGGACGTACTAAGCCCATCGGCTCTCTCCCGTGCCGTCCTTCTCGCTAGCCGTGTCTTCCGCTCGACTTCCTATGCTCCTAAGCTCCTGCACACTTAGACACAGGTGTTAAACCAAACATGACATAACTTAACTTGTTTGATCGCATCAAAACAACCTTGGGGTTCCAACACTAGCTGCGCCACCGGTCACCTTCATACCACCTTTCATGTCGGCGGCCCATGTTTCCCGCATTCAACCAGCACCGGTATCTCAGTCGACTGGCAAAGCAACTGTTGGTTGCTACTCGGAAAACCTATAGGTTCCACTGTACAAAAATTTTGTACAAAGGTCTGAACCTTTTCCTAGCTACCATGTGTTCTTTTAAATTAAATTTTGGATCGCCTGCGGAACTTAACACGTTTGATCCAAAACTTAACCTATTTGTTCTTTTAGGTTTTGACTTGGATCTCCTGCGGAACTTAACACGTTCGACCCAAGTCTCCTTAAGTTACTAATTCCATTAAATATTAATTTCCATAAAAGGTTCCCAGTACTGACGTGGCGAGGCATATGTCCTTCTTGGATATGGGAGCAACCACCACCGACTAGACAAAACCTTTAATAGAAAGCTAATATTTAATTTCCTAAAATAACTTTAGGTTAACCAAAGAGAACAATCAAATCACAAGGAAAAGAAAGAAACAAAAGAACACAACTTCGAAAAAACATATTCGAAATACTAGAACGTAAGCCTCTTGTATTTGGTATTATTTCCATAAATAACTAGCATGATGCGGAAATAAAATTTACTAGTTATACCTTGTAGAAAAACCTCTTGATCTTCTACCGTATTCCTCTTCTAACCTCGGACGTTGTGTGGGCAACGATCTTCCGAGATGAGAAACCACCAATCACCTTCTTCTCCTCCTAGCTAGGTTCGGCCAACAAAGAGGAAGCTTCACCAAGGAAGAAAAACAAAATACTAACCAAGCTCCAAGAGATGCTAGCTTTCTCTCCTTCTTCTTCTTCTTCTCCAGTAGTATCCGCCACCACAAGAGCTCCAATAGAAGGGAGAGGCGGCCACCACAAGAGGAAGAGAGGGAGAGGTTGGCTGGCCACACCAAGGAACAAAAGAGGGAGAGGAACAATAGATGTTGTCTCTTGTGAAGGCACCCTCACCCCTTCTTTTATATTCCTTGGCCTAGGCAAATTAGGAAATTTAATTACAATAAATTTTCCTTAATTTCCTTGACATGATTTAATTGAGAGAAATAAAATAAAATTTCCTCAATTAATTTCAAGTGGCCGGCCATCATTGGATAACAAAAGAGGACAAGTTTTAATCAACAATTAAACCTTCCTAATTTGTTTCCGGAAATTTTAAAAAATAAAATTTCTCTTTAAAATATCTTCATGGTTGATAAAAGGAAATTTCTATAATTTTAATTTTATCCACATGTGAATAATTTTTAAAGAAAAAATAAAACATCTCTCCAATCTACAAATAAGGAAAGAGATCTAATCTCTTTCTTTAATCTTTTGTAGATCTTTTACAAGAGTGATATTTTAATTTTAATTCTCTTTAAAATATATCTTCCACATAATAATAAAAATTAAAATTAAATTTCTTTTTAATTTATTTGGCGGCCCTACTTAGCTTGGGTTCAAGCTTAGGCCGGCCACCCAATCTCATACCTAGGCCGGCCCTAGCTTGGATCCCAAGCTAGCTTGGCCGGCCCCTATTGGTGGGTATAGAAGGTGGGTATAGGTGGGTATAGAACTCTATAAATAAGAGGCTACGATAGGGACCGAGAGGAGGAATTGGTTTTGGTCTCCGATAAAATTAAGCATCCCGTGTTCCCCAACACACAACTTAATTTCATCAATGATAATTCATTCCACTAGAGAACTATCATTGAACTACCGCACCAATCCCAAATTACATTTTTGGGCTCCTTCTTATTATGAGTGTGTTAGTCTCCCTGTGTTTAAGATATCGAATGTCCACTAATTAAGTGAGTTACTGACAACTCATTTAATTAATGTCTAAGTCCAAGAGTAGTACCACTCAACCTTATCGTCATGTCGGACTAAGTCCACCTGCAGGGTTTAACATGACAATCCTTATGAGCTCCTCTTGGGGACATTATCAACCTAGTATCTCTAGGACACAGTTTCCTTCTATAATCAACAACACACACTATAAGTGATATCATTTTCCAATTTATCGGGCTTATTGATTCATCGAACTAAATCTCACCCATTGATAAATTAAAGAAATAAATATCAAATATATGTGCTTGTTATTATATTAGGATTAAGAGCACACACTTCCATAATAACCGAGGTCTTTGTTCCTCTATAAAGTCAGTATAAAAGAAACGACCTCAAATGGTCCTACTCAATACACTCTGAGTGTACTAGTGTAATTATATAGTCAAGATAAACTAATACCTAATTACACTACGACCTTCTAATGGTTTGTTCCTTTCCATTCTGGTCGTGAGTTACTGTTTATAATTTATAAGGTACTGATAACATCATCTTCTGTATGTGACACCACATACTATGTTATCTACAATATAAATTAAATGAACAACTACAAACAAATGTAGATAATTAGACCAAATGTGATTCTTTATTCATAATGAATGTTTACAAAGCTTAGGCTTTCAGTATACACTCCAACAGCAACCTCAACCCTATCCGCTCTGAGTGGCCGACGCCACATAACGGCAGTCATCCATCTGCCTACGAATGAGTGGCACAACTCCGACGGTACTAAATCCTGAGCCCCCTAGCACCAAATACATATCCATGGGCCGCTTGCACAGATGTTGGCCGACACTCGGGCCTGTGTGGCGGTCATGCCTCTAAGGGCGCTTGCTGATAGTCATACCCAGATGCCCATTGAGGTAAGTACATTGTATATTCTTATTTATTTCCGCTCGGCCCTAATATTTTCCTGGTTCCTCGCAGTATTGGATAGAGAGTCTGGCCATGTGCCAAAGGCTCACATTTTTGGAGCACAAAGTTAAGCAGCTGTGTGCATCGAGCGACCAATCATCTACTTCATAGGCGCAGCTGGAGCGGGTGAGTGCTGAGATGGTTTAACTAAGAGTCGATCTTGCCAAGAGCACCGAGTAGTTGGAGGCAGAGAGGGGCAAAAGCATCAAGTAGGCTAAACAACTAGCTCAGCTCAATAAATAGGCCAACACCTTCGAATCCAAAATCCACTCGGGCAACACCAGGAAGCTTCGGGCGATTGAAGACTTGGAGCTCAAAAACAAGGAGGTTCGGGTGTTAGCACAGAAACTGAAGGATACGAAAGCTGCTCTCAAAGCCAAGCGGGAGGATCGATTAGCTTAGTGCTCTGCCTCGAAGACCTAGCTTGACACCAAGGATGCAGAGCTAGAGAAGCTGAAGGCAGAGACGGAAGCCTCCTGGTTAGCCCTAGAGACGTACCAGGGGGTCAAGTCGAGCAGGTTCAGGTTGATGAAAAAGGCCTACCTCTGCTCGGACCTTTTTAATGACAAGATTGTCGATCGGGCTCTCTGCCTCTTCAACCTCATCATCGATGGGACGCTCGACCAACTTAGGGACAGTGGCTACATTCCGCTCACTCTGACAAGTAAGGTCATCAACCGAGATAAGCTGACTGAGTCGCTGCCCAATGATGTTTTAGATTATATTGAGTGAATATTGAGTGAGTCAGTTCGTGAAAGTTTGTACTGCCCTTCCTAAGCTTGTAATTTTTTTGAAGTATTAATGAATGCTCGCTCGTCCGACGAACCTTTCTTATTTGTTCATCCTCTTTTCTCCATTCAGCACTTTTTCCTTGGCTCGACTTATACTAGTTCGCGCGTTGACGTGCAAGCTTGAGCGGAACTACGAGTTACTTGCATCCGAAGTGATCCTGTCCGAATGCTGAATCAACAGACGCTGGGCACGTGGCGCTCTCCGGGTCGCCGATGTAGATCTCTAACTAGTCTCACAAAGCTCCGACGAACCTGCACAGAAGTCGGACCGGGAAGGGATTCCCGGCGGCGACCCTCCGACGCTCAAGTCAGGCAAGCAAACAGTGAAGAAAGTGGCTCCAAAAGTCTTGAACGCGTACCTCCGGCGAAGTATGAGGCTCTTTATATAGAGCGGTGAAAGAGCTCCTGCACATCCACCGAGGTGCCTACGTGTCCGCAGCCCATACCTCGGTATGTGTCTGTCAGAAAGCTTACCATACTACTACAGTCCAAGCACGTCTTCGATGGGACAAGAGAACACCTAGCTGTCAGACTTAGAGTATGGCCTAGCCCTAGGACTTGACAGCTGTCAGAAGATGTCCTTGTCCTTCCCTACCCCATAGGCCGGTACGTCCGTCCGGACGGGGAGTGACGTCCAGATGGCCCTCATTTTATGCACCGGCCGGACGGAATTCCCATCTCGTCGGTCTGCCGTATGCATTGATATGCTCGGGAGATTTTCGGCAGGGTACTATGTAGGGTCTGTTAGCAGTATCACCTTCTCTTAGGCCTTCCGCTCGGCTCCTTGCTACTGTTCCATTGAGCGTCGGAACCCCGACTTCAGTCGGGGCGCCTATTGCCCTCGGCTATTCACCGGTCGGTCTGTCGGGGCCAGTCGGGAGGTCGGCCTCTCCCTCTCTGGTCGGCCACTTGGCCGGACGGCTCCAGCGTGGCATTGACCCCTCAGAATGGGAGTCCCCTGTTCTAACCGCCGGATCACTTGCCTCCCCCTCAAGTCTAGTCGAAGGAGGCGAAGTCCGACTGACTGGACTGCCGATCTGACTGAGTAACGACCGCTACATTAGTCCGCTCGGCCAGGCTCAGGAATGCTCATCCGTTCGGCGGTATCTTGTCCGTGCCTTGCATTCTCTTGGATCCATGCCCAATTCTCTCCCCTACTGCCCATCACGTGTGCTGCGCATGGTAAGGGGCGCTCATTAAATGCGACCAGTATCCTACTGACACGTGGCGATCGTGTGTTTGTCAGCGTATGGCAGTGGCGTCACTTCTGATGGGACAGCCGCCATTTGAAATGAACGTCTGGATGATGGCCTCGTTTTTCACGACCTGGATCGGACGGTGGAGGTTGCTCCCGGGCGACGATATAAAGTTCGCGACTCATTTTCCGCCGCACTGTTGCTTCATCCTCCTTCGTCTTCACGCTGCTCTTTCTGCTCCGGCGATCCTTACTCACCGCCTATTTGGTGCGCTCGCCATCTTCTTCCTTTCCTCGATCTTCCTCGTACCCGTAAGCCTTCCTTTCCAGCTACCCGCCTCCTGTATTGCTTCCTTTTGCATTCTGTCGGCATTTCCTTTTGCATTCTGTCGACATTTTCTTTTAGTTTTTCTGTCGATTATCGCTTCTGTTTCGACCATGGCGAGTACTTCTACGCCTACCGTCGGCGCTCCTGGTCTCTGGTATACGACTATGGAGAGCCGATTCGATGAAGAAGATGCACTGTGTCTCATTCGAACATACGAAATTCCGGCCGACCATGAAATAGTTGTAGCCACTCCTTCCGATCGGCCCAATGATCCGCCGCCTGGAACCATTTGCTTCTTCCGTGATCAATTTTTGGCCGGGCTGCGCTTTCCTCCACATCCGTTCATCATCAAAATATGCAACCACTTTCGCGTCCCGCTCGGCCAATTAGTCCCGAACTCGATTAGGTTGCTGAGCGGGGTGATAGTCCTTTTCAAGTTGAATGATATCCCCTTGGACCCCCAAATCTTCCACTATTTCTTCTACCCAAAACAATCCGAGTGGGGGACCTTCATATTTCAGTCTAGGTCGGGTTTCGTCCTATTTACCAACATGCTGAGCTCCAATAAACATTGGAAGGAGCATTTCTTTTTTATGCGTCTCCCCGCGCGGCCGGCTTTCCGAACTAAGTGGCAGACGGCGGTGCCGAATCAACCGGGTCTTGGCAACATCAAGAGCCATCCGGCGTATCTTCATGCGGCGAACCAGCTGGTCGGCCAACATTACGATATCAACAAGTTGCTCCTTCCGGGAGTAATGTACATATTTGGCTTGTCTCCCATCCAAGCCGATCTGCCTTGTAGCATGAGTAAGCGATTCTTATCCCCCCTTTTTCTTTTGTGCTAACTGATTTATTATTTGTTTCTGCAGCTGAAGTTATGTGGCTTGCTAAGGCAACCGAAAAGCTCAAGTTGAAAGCCGCCAATATTGAGGCGGTAAAGGACAAAGAGGTAGCCGAACGGGGTTTGGTTCCGACCGGCTCTGCAACTGAAGGGAGCGAGGGAACTCAAGCTGCTCCCGAGGCATCGGCTGCCCGTGCCTTCACTAACGAGGCCGCGATCAATATCACTAACGAGACACCTTTGGTGACTCGAAAGCGCCGTCGGCTAGAGCAAGCTGCTCCACAGCCTTCATAAAGGGAGCATCTTTCCGAGCGGAGCGCTGATGCTCCTGCGGTTTTTGAGGCGGTCTCCTCGGAGCATACTCCAACTCAACTTGACTTGCCGCCGACCATCGCTGAGGCTCAACCTTCCACCTGTCGGACTTTACGTCACCTTAGGCGACTGGGCGACCACCCGGGTCCGATCGGCGAGTCTTCTGGCCCGGCTGCTGCATCTCAAGATGATTCGAGCGGCCCGAGGGTGATTAAAACTGTCCTAAGATTTCCCTCGGAGGAATACCTACGGGCTGCCGATCGGCCATCGTCTCCCGAACAGCAGATCACCCTCACCGGTATGCTCGCCAAAGTTTGGGAGGACGCGCGCGTACGCGTCGCGCTTATGTCCCCCAGTCAACTAGGGGACAGTAATCTGCAACAGGCGACCGGGGTATGCCTTTCTGCTTTACTGATATTTTTTGTTTTAGCTTTTAGCTTTTAGCTTAACTGCCTTCGTTCGCAGAGTTGGGTAGAGCAGATTGCGGTCAGCAATCGACTGGCCGAGCTGGAGGAAGAAATGAAAAAACTCAAGCTCTCGGAGGCGAACCAAGGGCAATCCACGGCTGCTCTAGAGAAGAGCAAAAAGCTCTTAGAAGCCGAACGGAAACGCGCTTCCGATCTGGCGGGCGAGGTTGCTCGGCTTGAAGCTGTGGTCAAAAAACGGGATAAAGAAATCCAGACGGCGACCACTCGGAAGCGCAAGGCCATCGACGACATGGACCGAATGAAGGTGGAGATCAGAGGGCTAGAGCAACGCATCAAGGATCTGGATGCCCTTCTGGCCACCGAGAAGGAGGGTCGCTCGGCCGATCTATTCAAATTTGAAGGGGATTTAAAGGATCTCTAGGCTGCCAACGATGCTTCCCAAGCCGCGCTCAAAGAGTATCAGGATGGGGAGTCGGCTCGTTCTGACGAAGTGAGGAAGGCGTTTGTCCGCTCGGACGACTTCGAAGAGAAATTCACCGACAAGATTTCCCTCACTTTTGAAGAAGCGATTAAGGCGGTGGTAGATTACTTGAAGACTAAAGGCCACCTTCCCGCCGAGCTGACCATCCCCCCAGAGGATCTGTCTACCGTGATGGGCGCCATTCCTGATGCTCTTTTTGACTTTGATGCGTGAGGAGTGTTTTTTATCAACTTTTTTGTATCCTCGCCGTTCGGCGAAACTTATTTTTGCTGTAACTCTTGTTTGCCTAGCGTTTGGCGTAAATAGATCGTCTTCCCGTTCTTGCAACTTTTGTTTTGACAAGAAATTTTTCTTTCGTCACATTAAGTGTTCTTTAAAACTCCTCCGCTCGGCTTCATACTTTAACATGGATTCAAGCCGATTGTCTTTTTTTTTTTAAAAAAAACGTTTTTCGTCATGCGGCTGCGTAGCCGCTCGGCACGCGAACGTCCCTCGTTCACGTGCTCACCTCTTTAATTCTTATTAACCATCCTTCGATTTACACCTTACCTCAAAGGGATTTTCCATATATTTTTGCTAGGCGAGCCGCTCGGCTGGGTGCTGGCCTTAAAGAATAGGCTCTGTCGTTGGTTGGCTCTTACCGTCGGAATGTATTATGTGGATGGATATTCGCTCGGACATTTATAGACGCCGGCTCGTCTCTCGATATTTAACGTCGGAGCTCGACGGTCTTCCGCTCGGACGTTTATAGACACCGGCTCGTCTCTCGATATTTAATGTTGGAGCTCAACGGTCTTCCGCTCGGACGTTTATAGACGCCGGCTCGTCTCTCGATATTTAACGTCGGAGCTCGACGGTCTTCCGCTCGAACGTTTATAGACGCCGGCTCATCTCTCGCTATTTAACGTCGAAGCTCGATGGTCTTCCGCTCGGACGTTTATAGACGCCGGCTCGTCTCTCGATATTTAACGTCGGAGCTCGACGGTCTTCCGCTCGGACGTTTATAGACGCCGGCTCGTCTCTCGATATTTAACGTCGGAGCTCGACGGTCTTCCGCTTGGACGTTTATAGACGCCGGCTCGTTTCTCGATTTTTAACGTCTGAGCTCGACGGTCTTTCACTCGGACGTTTATAGACGCCGGCTCGTCTCTCGATATTTAACGTCGAAGCTCGACGGTCTTCCGCTCGGACGTTTATAGATGCCGGCTCGTCTCTCGATATTTAACGTCGGAGCTCGATGGCCTTTTTAAGGCTAACTTTAGTACCGCTGCTCAGCAAACCCATTGGCTATCCTTTGAATTAATTTTGCTTCCTGCATTACAAGGACATGGGTGACTAGAATATACACCAAAATGAGATACATCAGTGCACCTTTCACCCAGCTCGATAAGGCTGGAGATGATTTGCGCTCCAAGGTCGGTCCAGCTGCCGCCCGTCTTCATCCTCCAAGTAGTAAGCGCCCGAGCGGAGCTTTTCGATAACCTTGAAGGGGCCCGCCCAGGGAGCTTCCAGCTTGCCGACATCGCCGACCGGCTTGACTTTCTTCCAGACAAGGTCGCCGACCTGGAATGATCTGGGAATTACGCGCCTGTTGTAGTTTTGCTTCATCCGTTGACGATACGCCATCAGCCGGACGGATGCCTTGGCTCGCTCCTCATCAACCAAATCCAGCTCCATGTTCCTCCGCTCGGCATTGCCCTCATCGTAACACTGGGCCCGGATGGATTCGACCCCGACTTCGACGGGAATCACCGCTTCGCCGCCGTATACCAGATGAAAAGGCATGACGCCCGTTCCTTCTTTTGGAGTCGTTCGGATGGCCCATAGGACGCTCGGCACTTCATCTGCCCAGCTTCCTCCGAAGTGATCGAGCCGAGCGCGTAGAATGCGAAGAATTTCCCGATTGGCTACCTCGGCTTGACCGTTACTTTGGGGATAGGCCACGGACGTGAAGTGTTGCTCGATGCCATAGCTTTTGCACCAATCCTCAAGCAACTTCCCTGTGAATTGCCGCCCGTTGTCGGATATCAGTCGACGAGGGATGCCGAACCGACAGATGATGTGCTGCCATATGAATTTTTTGACCATCTGTTCGGTGATCTTGGCTAACGGCTCCGCCTCCACCCACTTGGAAAAATAGTCGACCGCCACGAGCAGAAATTTCCGCTGCCCGGTCGCCATTGGAAATGGACCAACAATATCCATTCCCCATTGATCGAACGGACATGAAACTGTTGATGCCTTCATTTCTTCTGCCGGTCGGTGGTAGAAGTTATGGTACTTCTGGCACGAAAGGCACGTCGACACGGTCCGAGCGGCGTCCGCTTGTAAGGTTGGCCAGAAGTACCCGGCCAGTAGGATCTTCTTAGCCAACGATCGTCCGCCCGAATACCCTCCGCATGATCCTTGGTGTACTTCTTGGAGGATGTAAGCCGAGTCCTCCGAGCTCACGCATTTCAACAGCGGGCGTGAGAAAGCCTTCTTGTAAAGCTGATCGCCGATGAGTGTGAACCGATCGGCTCTCCTCCTTAGCAGTTGGGCTTCATTCTGATCGGACGGTGTGGCGCCCGAGCGCAGAAATTCCGTGATGGGTGTCCTCCAGTCGCTCGGAAACGTGAGGTCCTGCATGCGGTCGACGTGCGCAACCAACAATACTTGTTCAATTGGCTGCTGAATGGCGCTCGGCGTTATTGAGCTCGCGAGTTTGGCTAACTCATCGGCCGCTTGATTTTCTGCTCTGGGTATCTTCTGGACAATAACTTCTCTAAAATTGGCTTTAAGCTTCTCAAAGGCTTCAGCGTAGAGCTTGAGCCAAGCACTGTTGATTTCGAAGGTACCAGAGAGCTGCTGTGCGGCCAACTGCGAATCCGAATAAAGCGTTACCCGACCGGCGCCAACATGCCGAGCTGCCTGCAAGCCGTCTATTAGGGCTTCATACTCTGCTTCATTGTTTGTGGATTTATAATCCAGCCGGACGGATAAATGCATCTTTTCTTCTTGAGGGGAGAGCAGCAGTATTCCAATCCCGCTCCCGAGTCGAGTGGACGATCCGTCCACAAATATTCTCCACATGGCTTCCGGCTCTGAATTCTGCACTTCAGTCACAAAATCGGCCAAGGACTGTGCTTTGATTGCCGAGCGGGGCTGGTATTGGATGTCAAATTCACTTAACTCCGTCGTCCATTTAATGAGCCGACCGGACGCTTCTGGATTCAGTAATACACGCCCGAGCGGGCTATTGGTTTTGACAATGATGGTATGTGCCAGGAAATATGGGCGAAGGCGCCGAGCGGCGAGGACCAGAGCGAAAGCCAGCTTCTCGAGCCTAGTGTAGCGGGATTCGACATCTTTTAAAATATGACTAAGAAAATACACAGGCTTTTCTCCGCTCGCCCTCACTAGTGCCGAGCCGATTGCTTGCTCGGTTGAAGACAAGTAAATACACAGTGGCTCACCCGCAGTCGGCTTTGCTAATACGGGGAGAGAGTTCAGATATGCCTTCAAATCTTCGAACGCCCGGTCACATTCTTCGTCCCAGTGAAACTTAGTGGCCTTGCGCAAGATTTTGAAAAAAGGAAGGCTCCGGTCGGCGGTTTTGGAGATGAATCTGGATAGAGCAGTTATCCGACTGGTCAAACGCTGCACTTCCCTTGTATTTCTTGGAGGCGGCATGTCTTGTAGAGCTTTCACCTTGCTGGGATTTGCTTTGATTCCCCGCTCGGTCACTATGTATCCCAAGAAACGCCCTCCCTTTGCTCCGAACAGACACTTCTGGAGATTTAGCTTGACTCCATATTTGCACAGCGTTCGGAAGGTTTCCTCCATGTCTTTGAAGAGATCGGCCGCTCGGACGGATTTGATGAGAATGTCGTCCACATACACTTCCAGATTTCGCCCGATTTGCTCTCTGAATACTTTATTCATCAAGCACTGATATGTGGCTCCCGCATTCTTCAATCCGAACAGCATCACATTATAGCAATAGGTGTCGTCGGCCGTCACGAAGCTGACTTTTTCTTGATTTTCACGGGCGAGCGGCACTTGATGATAGCCTTGGTAAGCGTCGAGCATGCATATTAGTTCGCAGCCAGCCGTAGAGTCCACTAGCTGATCTATCCGGGGCAGAGGATAAAAGTCTTTTGGGCAGGCTTTGTTGAGATCCCGAAAATCTATGCATACTCTCCACTTGTTGCCCGGCTTGGAGACTAATACTACGTTCGCCAGCCAGCTCGGGAACTGCACCTCGCGTATATGGCCGGCTTCCAGAAGCTTCTCCACCTCTACCCGGATGATGGCATTCTGCTCGGCGCTGAAATCCCTTTTCTCTGCTTTACCGGCCGAGCGTCCGGTCGGACATGTAACTCGTGCTGCGCTATGCTCGGCGAAATTCCGGGCAGCTCATGTGTCGACCAGACGAAGACATCATGGTTTCTTCGGAGGCATTGGATCAGCTCCTCTTTCTGTTTCACCTCCAGATCGGACGCAATGAATGTCGTAGCCTCCGATCGGGTTGGGTGTATCTGCACTTCCTCTTTTTCTTCATAAACTAAAGAGGGAGGCTTTTCAGTTATAGCATTCACCTCGATCCGTGGTGATTTCCGAGCGGAATTTGCTTCTGCTCGGACCATTTCAATGTAGCATCGCCGAGCTGTCAGTTGGTCTCCCCGTACCTCTCCCACTTTGTCTTCGACGGGGAACTTGATCTTCTGGTGGAAGGTGGAGACGGCCGCCCGGAACTCGCTGAGCGCCGGTCGTCCCAAAATGACGTTGTACGATGAGGGAGAGTCGACCACCACGAAGTTTGCTGTCTGCGTCCTCCTGAGCGGCTCCTCTCCCAGCGAGATAGCCAGCCGGATTTGTCCGACCGGTAGGACTTCATTGCTCGTAAACCCGTAGAGCGGGGTTGTCATGGACAGCAGCTCGGCTCGGTCAATTTGTAGTTGATCGAACGCCTTCTTAAATATGATGTTGACCGAGCTTCCTGTGTCAATAAATACGCGGTGAATAGTGTAGTTGGCTATTACCGCTTTGATGAGCAGAGCGTCGTCGTGGGGCACTTCAACTCCTTCCAAGTCCCCGGGCCCGAAACTGATTTCGGGTCCACTCGCCCGCTCTCTGCTGCAGCCGACTGCATGGATTTGGAGCTGCCGGACGCTCGCCTTTCTTGCTCGGTTGGAGTCTCCTCCGGTCGGCCCGCCAGCGATAATGTTGATCTCGCCTCGGGAAGTATTACTTCTATTCTCTTCTTCCCTAGCTGATGGCCGAGACCGTTCTCGTGACATTCGGCGATTCTCCTGCCTTAGAGAGCGATGCCGATCGGGAGTCTGTTGTTGTCTCCTATCGGTTCGCGTCCGATCGGCTTCATGTGTTCTCTGTCGCCTGTCGACTGAGGGAGACCGTCGGCCGCCATTCCGGGGCACGGGATGAGCCACGAAGGGAAGACTTCGACAATCCCTTGTGTTGTGCGTATCCGTCCGGTGGAAGGAGCAGAACATCGGGGTCCATTTCTTCTTTGGCTTGGGCCGGGCGACAGCTACCTCTTGCACGTGGGACCTGGCATGGGGGGATCGGATTGCTTCGGCCCTCGGTCCTCTGGGCGGCTGATGAGCGGCGTGCTGTTTCCGCTCGGCAGGAGGAGCCCGCTCGGTTGGAGTTTCTTTTTTCCTGGCCGCTTGCGCTTCTTCCACGTTGATGTATTCGTTAGCTCGGTGTAGCATGTGATCATAGTTTCGGGGCAGCTTTCGGATGAGCGATCAGAAGAAATCCCCATCCACTAGGCCTTGTGTGAAGGCATTCATCATGGTCTCCGAGGTGGCCGTTGGAATATCCATGGCCACTTTGTTGAACCGCTGGATGTAAGCTCAGAGCGATTCACGGGCTTCTTGTTTGATGGCGAACAGGCTAACACTGGTTTTTTGATAGCGCCGACTGCTTGCAAAATGATGGAGGAAGGCCGTTCGGAAGTCCTTGAAGCTTGTGATGGATCCGTCCGGCAGCCTCCGAAACCAACGTTGAGCCGATCCAGATAGGGTGGTGAGGAAAACCCGACACTTTACCCCATCTGTGTATTGATGCAGGGTTGCCGTGTTATCAAACTTGCCCAAATGATCATCCGGATCAGTGGTTCCATTGTATTCGCCGATCGTCGGAGGCACGTAGTGCTTGGGCAGAGGGTCTCGTAGAATAGCCTCTGAAAATTGGAGATTAATCCGCTCGGGCGATGAGTCCGCCCGAGGGGCTTTTCCTTTTCTGTCATCTCGCCTCGGCATCTCATCAGAAGAAGATCCCCGATCTCTATGAGTGGGTGCGGCTTCGGGGGTGCGGAATAGAGCCCGATGAAATGCAACGGTGGCAGGTGGTGCTTCCGCTCGACCGCCAGACGCTGACGTTGCTTGCTGCTCTGGCCGCTCGGCTGTTGTTTTCTGTTTTTGCTCCACGAGCTTGGCGGCCCTTAACTCGATCAGAGCGTCGAGTTCCTCCGTGGAAAGCGTCATCGTGTGTTGTCGTCCAGCCTCGTCCATTGTTTCCATTCGGATGCAGGAGCGTTCCCACAGACGGCGCCAAATTGATCCTATCCGAATGCTGAATCAACAGACGCTGGGCACGTGGCGCTCTCCGGGTAGCCGATGTAGATCTCTGGCTAGTCTCATAAAGCTCCGGCGAACCTGCACAGAAGTCGGACCGGGAAGGGGTTCCCGGCGGCGACCCTCCGACGCTCAAGTCAGACAAGCAAACAGTGAAGAAAGTGGCTCCAAAAGTCTTGAACGCGTACCTCTGGCGAAGTATGAGGCTCTTTATATAGAGCGGTGAAAGAGCTCCTGCACATCCACCGAGGTGCCTACGTGTCCGCAGCCCATACCTCAATATGTGTCTGTCAGAAAGCTTACCTGACGCCATACTGCTATAGTCCAAGTACGTCTTCGATGGGACAAGAGAACACCTAGCTGTCAGACTTAGAGTATGGCCTAGCCCTAGGACTTGACAGCTGTCAGAAGATGTCCTTGTCCTTCCCTACCCCACAGGCTGGTACGTCCGTCCGGACGGGGAGTGACGTCCGGATGGCCCTCATTTTATGCGCCGGCCAGACGGAATTCCCATCTCGCCGACCTGCCGTATGCATCGATATGCTGGGAAGATTTTCGGCAGGGTACTATGTAGGGTCTGTTAGCAGTATCACCTTCTCTTAGGCCTTCCGCTCGGCTCCTTGCTACTGTTCCATTGAGCGTCGGAACCCTGACTTCAGTAGGGGCGCCTATTGCCCTCGGCTATTCACCGGTCGGTCTGCCGGGGCCGGTCGAGAGGTCGGCCTCTCCCTCTCTGGTCGGCCACTTGGCCGGACGGCTCCAGCGTGGCATTGACCCCTCAGAATGGGAGTCCCCTGTTCTAACCGCCGGATCACGAAGTGTGGCTTCATGACTTTTCGATGAGCAACATGATGTCCTTTTTCATAGCCGATCAACCAATCCTGGATTGCTGAATGGCCACCCAGTTGCTTTGGAGCAGCATTTCTGGGTTGGCCTTTGACAAGTCTCGAGTTTAAGGTCGCCACTCGACAGTTACTGAAAATTGAGGGTTTAAGGTCGTTGCTCGACTGTTGATGATGACAGGGGTTTAAGGTCGCCACTCGACTATTGATGATGACTAGGGTTTAAGGTCGCCACTCGATCGTTGATGAAGACAAGGGTTTAAGGCGACCGCTTGACCATTGATGAAGACTAGAGTATAAGGTCGCTGCTCAACTGTTAATGAAGACTGGGATTTAAGGTCGCCGCTCGACCGCTGATAAAGACTGGGATTTAAGGTCGTTGCTCGACTGTTGATGATGACAAAGTTTTAAGGTCGTTGCTCGACCGTTGATGACGATAAGGGTTTAAGGTTGTTGCTCGACCATTGATGATGACAAGGATTTAAGGTCATTGCTCAACAATTGATGATGACAAAGGTTTAAGGTCGTCGTTCGACCGTTGATGACAATAAGGGTTTAAGGTTGCCACTCAACCGTTGATGACGACAAGGGTTTAAGGTCGTCGCTCGACTTTTAACTTGCCCGATCAGCTCAAGAGTCTGGAACACTTTTTTATTCATGTTTGTCCTGCATCCAGAAGGCATATACATAATTACATCATTTACTTACACACCTCTCATCTGGCCCTATAGGGTTGGAGATGATTCACTCTCAATGGCCGCTCGAGCCGTCTTCCGGCTTCATCCTCCAAGTAGTAGGCTCCTGAATGAAGTTTCTGCATGATTTTGTAGGGTCCTCCCCATGGCACCTCGAGCTTGGTGACGTCGCCGACTGGCTTGATTTTCTTCCACACCAGATCGCTGACCTGGAAAGATCTCGGGATCACCCTACGATTATAGTTTTGCCTTATCCACTATCGATATGTTGTTAGCCGAATGACAGCTTTATCCCACACTTCATCCACTAAGTCATGCCAAGCTGGCCGCATACTCGGTGGATGATAGATAGATCTAGAGTGACTCCCCGGCGCTTGGCTTTGCTAACACAGATAAAGAGTTAAGACTCCTTGATCTCTTCAAATGCTCGGTCACATTCCGCATCCCACTAGAATTTTGTCACTCAGCACAGTACCTTGAAGAACGGTAGACTCCGGTTGGATGATCTGGCTATGAATCTAGACAATGTTGTGATCCGTCCGGTCAGCCGTTGGGCGTCTTTCAAGCTGTGTGGCGGGGGCATATCTTGCAATGCCTTTACCTTGCTTGGATTCGCCTCAATCCCGCACTCGATGACGATGTAACCCAGGAATTGCCCACTTCTCACGCCAAACAAGCACATTTTAGGGTTCAATTTTATTCCATAAGCCCTAAGAGTTTGGCAGGTCTCGTCGACGTCTGCACAGAGGTCAGCAGCTCGGAGAGATTTTATTAAAATATCATCCACATATACCTTCATATTACAATCGATCTGCTGTCGAAACACTTTGTTCATCAACCTCTGATAAGTGGCGCCCACATTCTTCAGTCCGAACGACATGACGCTATAGCAATACGTCCCGTCGGCCGTAATGAAACTGACCTTCTCCTATTCTTCTCGGGTGAGTGGCACTTGGTGGTATCCTTGATAGGCGTCGAGCATGCAGATCATCTCGCAACTTGCCGTAGAGTCCACCATTTGATCTATCCTAGGCAGCGGGTAAAAGTCCTTTGGGCATGCCTTGTTCAGATCGCGAAAGTCGATATAGACCCGCCACTTATTGCCTGATTTGGAGATCAACACGACATTAGCGAGCCAGCTTGAGAACTGGACTTCCAGGATGTGGCCGACCTCCAATAATTTTTCTATTTCTTCTCAGATGATCAGTTTCTACTCTGCACTAAAGTCTCTTTTCCGCTGCTTCACGAGCCGAGCGTCTGGTCGGATATGAAGCTCATGTTGGGTGACGCTCGGCGAGATTCTGGGGTGCTCGTGGGTGGACCAGGCGAACACGTCATGATTCCGCTTAAGGCAGGTAGACAACTCTGCCTTTCTCTCTCTCTCCAGATCAGTGACAATGAAGGTGGTCGCTTCCGACCAATTCGGGTGGATCTGGACCTCTTCATTTTCTTCATAAACCAGCATAGGGGGCTTTTCTATGATGGCGCTCACTTCCAAGCGCGGGTTTTTTCGAGCGGCTCTTGCTTCAGATTTGATCATCTCGACGTAGCATCATCGAGCGACCAATTGGTCTCCCTTTAACTTCCCCTACTTTATCGTCTATCGAGAATTTAATCTGTTGGCAATAGGTGAATACCACTGGTCGAAACTCGTTGAGCGCCAGTCGGTCCAAGATGATGTTGTAGGCCGAAGGCGCATCCACCACAATGAAGTTTGTGGTCCTTATCCTCTTCAGGGGCTCCTCTCCGAGTGAGATGACTAGCTTGGTCTGGCCGTTCAACAACACTTCGTTGCCTGTGAAACCATAGAGAGAGGTCATCATCGACAGTAGTTCGCTCTGATCGATTTGTAGCTGATCGAATGCCTTCTTGAATATAATGTTCACCGAGCTCCCTGTGTCAACAAAAGTTCGATGGATTGTACAATTGGCGATTACAGCTTGGATGATCAGTGCATCATCGTGGGGAATTTTCACTCTCTCTAAATCTTTAGGGATGAAACTGATCTCGGCTCCCTCAGCTCTCTCCTTACTGCAACCAACAACGTGGATATCAAGTCGCCGAGCATGCGACTTCCTTGCTCGGTTAGAATCTTCGCCGGTCGGCCCGCCGTCGATTATTCCTATCTCTCCTCGAGAGGCGTTATTCTAGTTCTCCTCCTCCCATGCGGATGGTCTGATCCACTCGGTAGAGGTTCAAGCGGGGCCTAGATTCCTTTATTGATGGCATGGCTCAGTCGTCCTCCTTCCTTCACCCTGCAGATCAACTTCGGTGCCGCCGGTCGGGAGGTGGTGATTGACGGCGGTATTGCCATGGGGTCGACCTACTAGCTGCCAGGTCGTAACAGTCCCGGGTGTTGTGCGTCGTCGACTGGTGGAAGGAACAAAAAATTGGCGTCCACATCTTGCTTTTTCGACGAGCGACCACCACATGCTGCACGACATATGTCCGGGGCTCCTAGTGCGGTAGAGCTCCTGACCGTGGCCCCTTGGGGGGCTAGTGACTGCTCGGCTACCGTCATTCGACTACTATTGCTGGCTTGACAGACATCTCCTTCTTTCTTGCCGCCTGGTCTTCTTCCACGTTGATGTATGATGTGCGTAAATATTATGATCGTTTATGCATGTTTTAACGCACATTCACTTGCTTTATACGTATGTATTCTTTGCATGATCAACTCTTTTATCATGTACTCATCATATATACTCTTTTGTTTGAGTATCTGCTCTTTGTTTGGTTTTGTGTTAACAGAGACAACTTTTGAAACAAAAACAGCGATTATCGATGCACCGGAACGAGCCAGAGAACACGGTCGTGCAACCTCGCATAGTCGTGTGGCCAAACAGAAGAGGAGCAGTGCACGACCGTGTGGCCAACCAGAGGCAGATCAGAGCATGGGCATGCAAACCTGCACAACCGTGCCCCTCCCCCAACAACCGAAGCCAAACAAGGAACGGTCGTGCAACCCTGCACGGCCGTGTCCTAGGAGCCGAGCCCGAAGTTCACACAGTCGTGCCAATTGGCATGACCGTGCAGTGCGACCAGAGACAAGAAAGGGCACAGCCGTGCCATATTGGCATGGTCGTACAGCCGCAGTCGTGCCCTAGCCTATAAAAGGGTTTTAACCCTTCTCCTCAAAGGGGGGGCGAGCCAGAAGCGAACCGTCAGAGAGGGAATCACCTTGGTGTCGTTCCACATCGTCCAGGACCTCTGTCTAGCGATCATTCATCACCACATCGACTCCAGAAGTAAAGAATTGGATCCAAAGATCATTCATCGTCGTTGAATAAGCATCCTTTTTCTTTCTCGCTTCTTGTTTGAGATTGTATGCTTAATTACATTATGTCTTCAAGTTTTTCTCCGGTGTCTATGGAGTAGATTCCTTGTTCTAGGATTAGGGAGTAGTTGTGGATCGGTTTGATGTAAGACTCGTACATATGCTTATATTCATTGGATGATTTCGCTTGCTTTGTTTCAATTGCGTATTAATTGATTGTGTAGGAATTGCTAACCTCGTAGAGAGATTATCTTAGATCGTACACCCGAGGGGTCCTAGTGACAGGGGTAACCTATTCACGGACATCTAGGGTATTTCCTCGAAAGGAGAGGCAACTTCTCCACAAGGAAGTAAGAGACCAAACGGAACCCTTACTTCTATCCTTAATGACATCAATTAGAGTTGCATTCTTGTGATCTACCGAGGCGCCCTAGTGACAGGAGTTAACCATAACAGGATTTCACAGGGATGCTCTTTATTTAGTGCTTAAGGATAGTAGCTTTAGCTTCCGGTGAATGTATGTTGATGGACAATAAGTAGAGGATAGAACATGATACATCAATACCAACACAACGAAACCGAACTCCTAGAACTCTTCATAAACCAAGTAAAATACTCTCTCTTCACTAGTTCTCGTTTTCGCTTCTCATTCTCTTTTCTTTAGATAACTCACAATCATCGATAGTTTAGCTAATCTTAAGTGAACCATTGCTAGTGTTTATAACCAGTCCTCATGGGATCGATAATCTTTATTACTGATGACGAATCCGTGCACTTGCGGAATAGTAATAAGTTTTTAGCGCCATTGCCGGGGATTGCGTCTATAACGTTAGCAAAAATCATATTAGATTAGACTAGACTTAGTTTTTTTTCTTTATCTTTCCCTTTTCTAGTATTATGCATTTTAGAGATAAATAATTATATTTTTGCTTTTCTTTATTTTCTGTAATTTTTATTAAAACGCCTAAAAAAATATATTATTTCACTCTTTTCTTTACTATATTCCATATCTTGTTTTTGCATGCGAAGAGCTAATCTTTCAAGACAACTTCTACCGTTCGATCTAGAGATTGATAAGACTTTCTTGAGAAGAAGAAACTTACAGAAAGCATTTCAAGCCGCACAAGAATCTTCAGAAATGATCGACAAACTATTGAAGGATTATGTAGCACCTTATGCACGAGGGGTTCGGTCTAGCATCACTCGACCGCCAATTGAAGCCAACAATTTTGAAAATCAAGCCTGCAGTGATCCACATGGTCAAGCATAATCAATTTGTAGGAGGACCGCACGATGATCCAAACCACCACTTAGAGCTTTTCTATGAGATTTGTGGAACTATGAAAGTGAATGGGGTCCCTCCAGAATCAATAAGATTGCTTCTTTTCGGATTTTTCCTAAAAGACAAAGCCAAGCAGTGACTAAATTCCCTTCCAGTAAACAACATATCATCTTGGGAGCAGTGTGAGTAGAAATTTCTGGACAAGTTCTACCCACCAAGCAAAACTGCCCACATGAGGAACTTGATCACTAGCTTCAAACAGATAGACTCGGAATCATTATTTGAAGCCTGAGACAGATTCAAAAGTATGCTGAGACAGTGCCCCCATCATAGCCTTGAGAAGTGGTTGGTTCTACACACATTCTACAATGGAATCAACTATCACACGAAGGTATCCCTCGATTCTGCAGCAGGAGGAGCACTAATGAATAAGAGCCTTGATGAAGCTGAATAGATCATAGAGAATGTGGCACAGAACCACCATCAGTGGGCAACTGAAAGATCTGGTAGTTCTTTCTCAGGGAATCCAATTAAGGCGTCAGGAAAATTTGACGTAGATGCAGTCACACTCATGTCTGCAAAGCTGGACGCTCTGACCAAAAAGTTTGAGGCCATGGGAAACAACACGACCAATGCAATAGTTTGTGTTTGCGAGACTTGTGGAAGTACGGATCATGCTCAAGATACTTACCCCTTAGGGACAATACAAGCATAGATAAACCAACTTGAGCAATGAGATACGATAGTCAGTTACAACCAAAAGCAGAACAATCCGTACTCTAACACATATAACCTTGGATGGAGGAACCACCCAAATTTCTCATACCGGAATAACCAGGACCAAGGGCCAGCAAAACAAAGCTTTCAACCTGGGCAACAGAGCTACCCATCTGGACAACAGATTTATCAACAGTAACCTTCACAGCTACCTAGAATCGAAAAGATGCTTGAAGAAGAGCTCTCAGAGCAAAAAGAGATGAAGAATGAGATCAAGCAGTTGACTCAAAGAATGGAAAATTCTGAGAAACATCAAAAGATACAAGACAGTCAGATAGCCCAGTCCTTCTCAAGAGCATAGGGAACATTTCTAGGAAAGCCGGATATAAACCTAGTGGAACACTGTAACCGCATCGACCTGAGGAGCGGACGAACTTTGGGAGACCCCCAAATCACTACTCAGAAAGGACCTGACTCAGAGGAAGAGCCCTCTCCCCTAATCCCCAATCAGATCCAGAACAGGGATAGAGAGGAGGTCACTAAGAAAGTTGAAGGAACTCTTCAAATTCCCCCACAAAGTCAGACGATTCCTTTCCCTCAGAAACTGATAACATTCCAAAAGGATGAAGAGTACCACTGATAGATGTACTGCACCAAATGCTGAAGTTCACAAAACTTTTAAAGGGAATTTTATCTAACAGGAGGCAAAAGGGCGACTTCAAGACCGTAGCATTAACAGAGAATTGCAGTGCTCTACTTATGGAAAATATTTCACTAAAACTTTAGGATCCAGGGAGTTTTTCCATACCTTGCAAAATTGGTTCTGAACTCATACAGAAAGCTTTCTACGACTTGGGAGCCAGCGATAGCCTACTTCCGTACTCGTTGTGTAAGAAGTTATGACTCCAGAACATTAAACTGACTACTATGACATTGCAATTAGCTGATCATTCATGTAGATATCCAATAGGAATAGTGGAAGACGTGCCAGTATAAGTGGGTGGATGTATCATTCCCATAGATTTCATTATCCTGGATATGGAGGAGGATCCCAAGATACCGATCATCATTGGAAGACCATTTCTTGCCACAGCTAGAGCCCTCATTGATGTGAAAAGTCACAAGTTATTCTTGGAGATCAGCAAAGAAAGAATTGAATTTGATTTATCTAATTCTTCTATTTGTGACCCCTCTTCTCAGGAAAATTCTAGTAAGATAAACATACACAAAGTCAAGGAGTGCAATTTCCAAGAGAGGTCCCCTCCAGTGAGCGATAAGAAGTACATTTGTCCTGCATGAGCGAAACTAAAGGTGCAGACTGGAGCATTAACCCTAGGAGGAGAGCCGCGCTTCCATGGGTTTAGTCCACACTAATTGAAATGGGGTCGAGCTAAAGACCTAAAATAAACGCTTCTTGGGAGGCAACCCAAGGGTTTTTCATTTTAGTTCATTCCGTTTATCATTTTATTCGAGTACTTTTGTTATTTCTTTATTTTTGGATCTTCATTTTCAGGATGTGTATAGCCTCCACGAGCTGGCCGTGAGCATTTTACGGGTGTGGAGGCATCAGAGGAACCAAAATGGTGAAAGGCGAGTGACCGTGCGCTTAAAGGAGTCGGCCGTGTGACCCCACACGGCCGTGCTAAGCCAACAGAGGGACAAAGGCCACGGGTTGTGCAACCTTGCATGGACGTGTGGCCTATGTAGAGAAGAGGAGAACACGGGTCGTGCCAATTGGCACGGTCGTGCAAGACCACCAGAGAGGAAGAAGACTCAGGTCGTGCCAATTGGCACGGTCGTGTGACCTATGCAGAGAAGGAGGCATGGGTCGTGCCAACCGGCATGACCATGTGACTTTGGCTGAGGGAGAAAAGTTGGGGTCGTGCTAATTGGCACGACCGTGCAGAAATCATACCTAACCCGGTCGTGTCTATAAGACACGGTCGTGCCCCTACCCATGTGCGTCGCCTACTCCTCCAAAATCCCTAATTTTCATCTCCTTCTCTCCCAAAAGTCTTCTCCTCCCTACTACACCTCCTCAAGCCCCAATCCCCACCTCTAAAGCTCACCTTTGCTTAGATCTACATCTAGATCTAACACTTCCTCAAGCCACAAATCCGAAAAGAGAGAAGCAACTCCCCTATTTTCCTTCCTTCTCCTCCTCTCCCATCCTCAAGATCCATCTCCACAAGAAATTCCTCAAAGCCTTACACATCATGTCGCAAATCTTGAAGAGACTTCGTCGAGGAAGCGGTGGATCTTGTGAAGGAGATGCGCCGGGAAGAAACAAAGGAAAAGGGAAGGCTTCTTCTTTAAAAGGCACAGGAAAAAGGGTGGCACACGACGAAGGTAACGAAAATGAGTTCAATATTATTTTTAGAAATCATGAACATAAAGCTAGATATGATATCCTTGTCGCTAGAAAAATTATATGCACTAGATATATGGATCCCGCTACTTTGGATATGCTAGGAATTAGGGACGACGTAGATTGGATGATTAGTTCCTTAGACTAGAACGATATTATGTATGCTCATTTACCGACTTACCCCTTCCTAGTCCTTGAATTTTTGAGCTCAATGGATGTTAAATTTTCGTCTGAGGATGACTACATAGGGGTCATAACTTTTAGGCTGATGAATAAAGAAGTTCGGTGGGCATTCAGTAATTTTAATAATTGTTTTGGCTTACCTATTGGTGGTGCTCGCAGATTTGATGATGAGATTAGATGGAACGAATTTTGGACGTCAATAACCAGATCAAAGGACCCTTATGAATCCTCTAGAGCTAAGGAATCCCACATGCAAAACTCGACCTTTAGATACCTTCACCGAGTGATGAGCAAAACGATCTTTGGTCGAGGAGAGAGTGATGGAGTGGTTAGAAAGGTAGAGCTCTATTCTCTTTGGGCAATGTTGAATAAAGTGGACTTTGATTCCGGATTTCAGTTCTTGCAAAATTTATTGAGAGCAGTTAAAGCATCTTCGGGGATGATAGTGTTTGGTAGATTGATCACCCAAATTGCATTCAATCTGAGTTGTGAGCTTAATGGATTAGAGGTTATTCATGGTAATGACAAGATCGACATCGATTCTTGCCTTGCTATGAAGATGATTTGTCGGGATGATAATGGGTTTGCCTTCCCTAGGACCAATAGTTTTTCCATTACCCCTTCCTTGCCCCAAGCGCACTTCAATTCGTAACCTCGCAAACTAGGTGATTATTGACTTGATCTCCGAAACTGTTCCTTCCATTATAGAAGAAACCGAGTACCACCAAGAGCCCTCGTCATCAGGATTCCCGCACCCTTCCAAATATCCGAAACCTCCTAGGCACTCTTTTGCCTATGGTACGGGACCTTCTAGATTTGATTTTTCTGACTTTCATGCCTCCTTAGACTCCCTTCATGAGAAGAAAAATACCTAACAATGATTGTTGGAGAGTCGCTTCAAGTTATCTGACGACCAATTTAGGGAGGTACATGATCATTTTCAGTTTACTAGGGACTTCCATAGTCAGGTGACAGGGTTCGTTCAAGACTATGAGGTTGACCAGGAAAGAATGAGGAATTTTATGGATGATATGGATATCACTAGACAATAAGTAGATGTCCTTTATCAATATCATCAACACCTTGGCCATCTTCTTGGTATGCCTAGATTTCCCTCTGGCACACATCGAGGACCCCCTTACCCCCCCCCACCCCTGCCACTGTATTGATTTCATCGTGACGATGAAAAGTTTAAGTCTGGGGGAGGGGGGTGTTGTGTCTGCACAACCTGAGTCGAGTCGAGTTTTCTTTTCTTTCTGCATATTTTATTTTTCTGTTTTGCATATTAGTTTGCTTGTTTATTCATTTCATATTTCTATTTACATCTCATTTGCACTTTCTTAGATTTTGAGGCATATTTGAGAACATTAAACCTTCTACATTTTCTGCTACTTGTCCGATAGCAAAATGACTAGTATTTTCTTAGTTCATGTGTTGTTAAAATAGTATTAGTATGTCTGGTGTATCTCCTTTCTCTATCTTTAGTAGCATGAAATAAGCTAAGTATTGTGTGGAGTTTGGTATAAGTCTTGGCCTAATCTTAAGGATCTTATTTTCACTACACTTAAGTACTTAAGCTTGAATAGTAGAAATATTTTTGGAATAGTTATGATTCATCCAAATTTTTTAATACTTTTGTTCCCATGGTGATTTCTTACTTACATTTTGGTTACTGGTGTTAGAGTGTATACTGAAAGCCTAAGCTTTTGTAAACATTTATTTTGAATAAAGAATCACATTTGGTCAAATTGTCTACATTTAGTTGTAGTTGTTCAATTAATTTATATTGTAGATAACATAGTATGTGGTGCCACATACAGAAGATGATGTTATCAGTACCTTATAAATTATAAACAGTAGCTCACGACCAAAATGGAAAGGAACAAACCATTGGAAGGTCGTAGTGTAATTAGGAATTAGTTTATCTTAACTATATAATTACACAAGTACACTTAGATTGTATTGAGTAGGACCATTAGAGGTTGTTTCTTTTATACTAACTTTATAAAGGAACAAAGACCTTAGTTATTATGGAAGTGTGTGCTTTTAATCCTAATATAATAACAAGCACATATATTTGATATTTATTTCTTTAATTTATCAATGGGTGAGATTTAATTCGATAAATCAATAAGTCCGATAAGTTGGGAAATGATATCACTTATAGTGTGTGTTGTTGATTATAGAAGGAAACTGTGTCCTAGAAATCTAGGATGATAATGTCTCCAAGATGAGCTCATAAGGATTGTCATGTTAAACCCTGCAGGTGGACTCAGTCCGACATGATGATAAGGTTGAGTGGTACTATTCTTGGATTAAGATATTAATTAAATGAGTTGTCAGTAACTCACTTAATTAGTGGGCATTCGACATCTTAAACACAGGGAGACTAACACACACATAATAAGAAGGAGCCCAAAAATGTAATTTGGGATTGGTGCGGTAGTTCAATAATAGTTCTCTAGTGGAATGAATTATTATTGATAAAATTAAGTTGTGTGTTCGGGGCGAACACGGGATGCTTAATTTTATCGGGAGACCAAAACCAATTCCTCCTCTCGGTCTCTATCGTAGCCTCTTATTTATAGAGTACTATACCCACCTATACCCACCTTCATACCCATGATATAGGGGCCGGCCAAGCTAGCTTGTGGATCAAGCTAGGGCCGGCCAAGCCTTGGTTCATGGGTGGCTGACCCTAGTTTGAACCCAAGCTTAGGTGGTCGGCCCCCATTAAATTAAAAAGAATTTTAATTTAAAATTTTTCTTATATGAAAGATATAATTTATTGGAGAGATTAAAAATTAAAATATCTCTTTTAAAAGGATCTACAAAAGATTAAAGAAAGAGATTAGATCTCTTTCCTTATTTGTAGATTGGAAAGATATTTTATTTTTCTTCTTTATAAATTATTCACATGTAGAAAAATTAAAATTATAAAAATTTCTTTTTATCAACCATGAAAGGATTTTAAAGGAAAATTTTATTTTTTTTAAATTTCCGAAGACAAATATGGAATTTTAAATTGTTGATTAAAATTGCCTTGTTTGCTCTTATTGAGGTGGTCAACCATGATATAATTGATTAGGAAATTTTATTTAATTTTTCTTAATTAATTGTTGTCAAGAAAAGTTAAGGAAATTTTATTGTAATTAAATTTCCTTATTTACCAAAGCTAAGGATTATAAAAGAGGGGTTTGGGGTGCCTTCATGACATTCAACCTCTATTATTCTCTCCCTCTTTTTCCTTGGTGTTGTGGCCGGCCATCCTCTCTCCCTCTCTTCCTCTTTGTGGTGGCCGAAACTCTTCCTTGCTTGGAGCTTTTGTGGTGGTCAGATACTACTTGGAGAAGAAGAAGAAGAAGGAGAGAAAGCTTGCATCCCTTGGAGCTTAGTTGGTGGAAAAAGTTCTTCATCCTTGGATTTTGGTGCTTGGCCGAAACTTGAAGGAAGAAGAAGAAGGTGCTAGGTGGTCCTCATCTTGGAAGATCGTTGCCCACACAACGCCCGAGGTTAGAAGAGGAATACGGTAGAAGATCAAGAGGTCTTTCTAAAAGGTATAACTAGTATTATTTCTTTTCCGCATCATACTAGTTATTTTTGGAAATAATACCAAATACAAGAGGCATGCGATTCTAGTATTTCGAATTTGTTTTCGATGTTGTGTTCTTTTGTTTTTCTTTTCCTTGTGATTTGATTGTTCTTTTTGGTTGACCTAAAGTTATTTAAGGAAATTAAATATTAACTTTCCTTAAAAGGCTTTGTCTAAGCGGTGGTGGTTGTTCCCATATCCAAGAAGGTCATGTGCCTCGCCATGTAGTCCTAGAAGCCAATTTTGGAAACTAATATTTAATGAAATTAATAACTTAGGTGATTTGGATCGAACGTGTTAAGTTCCGCAGGAGATCCGAGTCTAAACCTAAAAGAACAAATAGATTAAACTTTGGATTGAACATGTTAAGTTCCGCAGGCGATCCAAGTTTAATTTAAAAGAACACATGGTAGCTAGAAAAAGGTTCAGACCTTTGTACAAAATTTTTGTACAGTGGAACCATTAGGTTTTCCGAGTAGCAACCAACAATTGGTATCAGAGCTAGGGTTTTGCCTCTGTGTATTTGGTATTAGTTTAATTATGCGCATGTCATACATAATTTAGGCAGGTTAATAGTAGGATGTGCTAACTTTGTGGATGCAGGATCCAACTATTATGACTTTTAGTTATTATATGTGTGATTGGACCCTTGGACATGTCAAGGGCATTTATATGTGTGTGCATGATTGTATTATAAAATACAGCAGGAGCTGTATTTAGTTTTATTAGGATTTTATTTTAGATCTAGTTACATGTACATTCCTTTTATGGAATATAGGATCGATGGATGTAAATTTTTATTTTATGTTCGATCTAGTTTACATGTACATTCCTTCGAGGAATATAGGATCAAAAAATGTAAAATTCTATTTGTGTCGCGGATCGAATCTTGCAAGGCGTGGAACCTTTTGAGGCCCAGAGGCGTAGCGGAACAACGAGCAAGATGGATATGACAGCAAGACCCGGTGGCGGTGGCCAAATATGGCAGCAGCTTGGGATGACAACACACGGAGGACAACCATAGATAAAAGCTATAATAGTTGAAAATTAGATTTTCTATTTATTGCTTTTATATTGTGTTGTGTGTGTATGTTAGTATACATGTTTAGTAGGCTAGCATAGTTAAAATTCCTCATTTATAAATAATTAAGTGGGAGAGGGATTTTAAATAAATTCCACGGTCTCCATTACTAGTTTGTAAGTGATGCAAACAAGCTTGCGCGTTGGCTCTGAGTGCCTTCCTCCATATCGGATGAGCTTGTTTGTGGATCACTAGAACAAACTTCCATTTGGGATGACTATAGGAAGTTAATTAAGAGCGTGTGATCTTCCCCATCGGAAGGGGCACAATATTATTAATGGACTTAGTGTCAAGTAATGGTATACACTTAGTCACAACTAATATTATCCTCCCCATCGGAGTCACTGCTATTATTTGTGTGACCAAAGGATACCAACGATTAATTTTATTTGTCAAAAAGTTAGGTTGACAAGATAATTAAATTAATGGGTTAAAACCCTCCTTTTACAAATGTTGAATTTGTATATGTCCACACTATCGTGGCATACAAAATCACGGTGTTTTGAGATGTTGGTTAATTTAAAATAGTATTGTTTGAGGAATCAATATTATTCTAAATTTAGAGTTCTGACCAAAAGTTATTTGTGATTCTTAGGATGACTTTCAACCCACTATCTATCATACTATAACAGAATAGACTTACTGGTCCTAACTACATAGATTGGAAAAGGAACCTGGACATTGTTCTTACTGCTGAAAGCTATAAGTTTGTACTGACTGAGCCTTGTCCTGATGCACTCACTGGTGAATCTACCCAAGAGGAGATTGAATATCATAAGAAATGGGTAAAGGCAGATGAGATGACGCGGTGTTACATTTTGGCTTCAATGTCAAATGTATTGCAACATCAGCATCAAGATTTACCAACAGCTTATGATATTATGAACAATTTCAAGGAACTCTTTGGTCATCAGGATTGGGCTTCTAGACAAGAAGCCATGAGAAAGATAATGACAGCCACCATGCAAGAGGGTACTCCTGTGAGGGATCATATCCTAAAGATGATGGCTTATCTGAACGAAATACAGATCCTTGGAGGATAAATTGATGGGGAAACCCAGATCGATATGATTCTCCAAACACTACCTAGAAGTTTTGAGCAATTTCACCTGAATTACAATATGAACAAAAGGGTATATTCATTGGTAGAACTACTGACAGAACTTCAGGCAGCAGAAGAATTGTTTCGTCACAATTCTCACATTCACTATGCTGAAAATGGTTCTACTTCTAAACCGAAAGGAAAGAAGAAGAAGAAACAAGTTGGTTCAGCAAAGAAAGTGAATAAATCTCATAGTACAGGACCTAAAGCTGGAATGAAGAAGCCGAAGGGCAAGTGCTTCATCTGCAAGCAGTCAGGGCATTGGAAGGCGAACTGTCCTTGTAGGAATCAGAACAACAAAGGTATATCTCATGCTCTAGTTGTTGAAACATGTTTAGCGGTGTTATCTACCAGCACCTGGTGTGTAGATACGGGAGCCACTGATCATGTCTGCAATTCCTTGCAGGGGTTCCAAGAAACCCGACGACTAACTGAAGGAGAGATTACCATCTACATGGGCAATGCTACTAAAGTGGCGGTTGTTGCAGTGGGAGATGTCTACTTATCTTTTAATAGGAATAGAAATTTGGTTTTAAGAAATTGTCTTTATGTACCTAGTTTTAGAAAGAATTTAATTTCAGTTTCTAAACTGTTTTTGGATGGATATTCAGTTTCCTTTAGTAACGATGTAGTTATTAAGAGAAATAAAGTGATTATCTGTTCTGGTGCATTAGGTGGTAATTTGTATACTTTAAATCCAATTTCTCCCACAAAGTAAAACATGGAAATTTATAACTCATCTTCTAACTCAAATAAGAGAAAAGAACCTTCGGAAATGAACCAAGCATATCTTTGGCATCTAAGGCTTGGTCATATTAACTTAAGTAGGATTCAGAGGCTTATAGCCGATGGACTTTTGGGTTCATTAGAGTTGGAAAATTTTCCAACTTGTGAATCTTGCTTGGAAGATAAAATGACCAAGAGGCCTTTTAAGGCCAAGGGGTATAGAGCCAAAGAAGTGTTAGAATTGGTTCATTCTGATTTGTGTGGTCTTATGTCTGTCCAGGCAAGAGGTGGTTTTGAATATTTTGTCTCTTTTATAGACGATTATTCAAGATACGGATACATTTACCTAATGCGCCGCAAGTCCGAGTGCTTTGATAAGTTCAAAGAGTACAAGGCTGATGTGGAGAAACTAGGTAAAAGTATCAAGACACTACGGTCTGATCGTGGTGGCGAATACCTCTTAGGAGAGTTTAGGAATTACTTATCAGAGGCCGGGATTCAATCCCAACTGTCCGCACCTGGTACACCCCAACAGAATGGTGTGGCAGAACGAAGTAATAGGACTCTTATGGAAATGGTTAGATCGATGATGAGTTATTCAGAATTACCAAATTCGTTTTGGGGATACGCTCTGGAAACGGCAGTGTACATTCTGAACTTAGTACCTTCTAAATCAGTTTCTTCTACTCCCACAGAATTGTGGAATGGGTGAAAGCCCAGTCTAAGACATATTCGGATTTGGGGTAGTCCAGCACATGGGCTGAAACCAGATGCTGATAAGTTAGAATCTCGTACAGAAGTTCACGTGTTTGTGGGGTATCCCAGAGGAACGAAAGGTGGTTTATTTTATAGTCCTAAAGACCAGAAGGTCATTGTTAGCACCAATGCCCAGTTTTTAGAAGAAGACTATATAATGGATCACAAGCCTAGTAGCAAAGTTATTTTAGAAGAACTTAGAGAGGACACGTCTACCTTAGTACCAACAGTACAAGATGAAGCACCACAAGAGACTGCAACACGTGTCACACATGATACACAACCACAGACTGTGCCTCGTCGTAGTGGGAGGGTTGTTAGGCAACCTGATAGATTCATGTTTTTAGGAGAGTCTTCGGACTTAATCCCGGGTAAACATGAACCTGATCCCCGAACATATGACAAAGCACTCCAAGATATAGATGCAGCATCTTGGCAAAAGACAATGAATTCTGAAATAGAGTCTATGTACTCTAATAAGGTCTGGGAGCTCGTAGAACCACCTGATGGTGTAAAAGTCGTTGGATGCAAGTGGATCTACAAAAGGAAAAGAGGAACAGACGGGAAGGTAGAAACCTTCAAAGCTAGGCTTGTTGCGAAAGGGTACACTCAGAAAGAGGGAATCGACTTTCACCGGTAGTCATGCTTAAGTCTATCCGGATACTCTTATCCATTGCTGCTCATATGGATTATGAGATTTGGCAAATGGATGTCAAGACAGCTTTCCTTAATGGAAGTCTTGAAGAGAACATCCATATGAAGCAACCAGAAGGGTTTATTGAAAAAGGCAAAGAGCATCTAGTGTGCAAGCTCAATCGGTCCATTTATGGACTAAAGCAAGCTTCAAGGTCTTGGAGCATCCGGTTTAATTAAGTAATCCAGTCATATGGATTTATTCAGTGTCCGGATGAGTCTTGTGTATACAAGAAGTGTAACGAAAACGTGGTGGTATTTCTTGTACTATACGTAGATGATATTTTGTTAATTGGCAACAATGCCAAGGTATTATCGGATGTAAGGGTATGGTTGTCCAAACAATTTGATATGAAGGACTTAGGAGATTGTGCACACATTCTTGGGATCAAAGTTATAAGGGATCGCAAGAAAAGAATGTTGTATCTGTCCCAAGCTTCATATATAGATACAATCCTTGCTCGTTTTAGTATGCAAGATTCCAAGAAAGGTTTCTTACCTTTTAGGCATGGAGTAGCTCTATCTAAAGAGATGTCTCCGAAGACATCAAAGGAGATAGAGGACATGAAAGCAGTTCCTTATGCTTCGGCTGTAGGAAGCCTAATGTATGCAATGCTATGTACGAGACCTGATATCTGTTTTGCCGTGGGCATGGTTAGCAGATATCAGAGTAACCCTGGACAAGGACATTGGACTGCGGTAAAGCATATATTAAAGTACCTGATAAGGACTAGAGATTATATGCTAGTTTACCAAGCAGACGATTTGCTCCCTATGAGTTACACAGATTCAGATTTCCAATCAGATAGGGACAACAGTAAGTCTACATCAGGCTATGTGTTTACTTTGGGAGGTGGAGCCATTGCATGGAGGAGTGTTAAGCAGAAATGCGTTTTGGACTCAACCATGGAAGCTGAGTATGTAGCAGCCTCTAAGGCAGCTAAAGAAGTAGTATGGCTCAGGAACTTTCTAATGGACTTAGATGTGATTCCTGTTTTGCCCAAAATCATCACAATTTATTGTGATAATAGCAGTGCAGTTGTAAACTCGAAGGAACCACGAGCCCATAAGGCAAGTAAACATATAGAGCGCAAGTACGACCTGATACGAGATATCGTGAAGCGAGGAGAAGTTGTCATCGCTAAGATTGCATCAGCAGATAACCTGGCAGATCCTTTCACTAAGGCCCTTCCAGCAAAAGCTTTCGATCGGCATGTGGAGGGAATGAGAATCAGATAAATGGCAGAAGATATGGCAGCTTAGCCATTAGTATAAGTGGGAGATTGTTAGAGTGTATACTGAAAGCCTAAGCTTTTGTAAACATTTATTTTAAATAAAGAATCACATTTGGTCAAATTGTCTATATTTAGTTGTAGTTGTTCAATTAATTTATATTGTAGATAACATAGTATGTGGTGCCACATACAGAAGATGATGTTATCAGTACCTTATAAATTATAAAATGTAGCTCACGATCAAAATGGAAAGGAACAAACCATTGGAAGGTCGTAGTGTAATTAGGAATTAGTTTATCTTAACTATATAATTACACTAGTGCACTTAGAGTGTATTGAGTAGGACCATTAGAGGTTGTTTCTTTTATACTGACTTTATAAAGGAACAAAGATCTCAGTTATTATGGAAGTATGTGCTCTTAATCCTAATATAATAACAAGCACACATATTTGATATTTATTTCTTTAATTTATCAATGGGTGAGATTTAGTTTGATAAATCAATAAGCCCGATAAGTTGGGAAATGATATCACTTATAGTGTGTGTTGTTGATTATAGAAGGAAATTGTGTCTTAGAAATCTAGGATGATAATGTCCCCAAGATGAGCTCATAAGGATTGTCATGTTAAACCCTGCAGGTGGACTCAGTCCGACATGATGATAAGGTTGAGTGGTACTATTCTTGGATTAAGATATTAATTAAATGAGTTGTCAGTAACTCACTTAATTAGTGGACATTCGACATGTTAAATACAGGGAGACTAACACACTCATAATAATAAGGAGCCCAAAAATGTAATTTGGGATTGGTGCGGTAGTTCAATAATAGTTCTCTAGTGGAATGAATTATTATTGATAAAATTAAGTTGTGTGTTCGGGGCGAACACGGGATGCTTAATTTTATCGGGAGACCAAAACCAATTCCTCCTCTCGTTCCCTATCGTAGCCTCTTATTTATAGAGTACTATACCCACCTATACCCACCTTCATACCCATGATATAGGGGCCGGCCAAGCTAGCTTGTGGAGGCCCTAGTTTGAACCCAAGCTTAGGTGGTCGGCCCCCATTAAATTAAAAATAATTTTAATTTTAATTTTTTCTTATATGAAAGATATAATTTATTGGAGAGATTAAAAATTAAAATATCTCTTTTAAAAGGATCTACAAAAGATTAAAGAAAGAGATTAGATCTCTTTCTTTATTTGTAGATTGGAAAGATATTTTATTTTCTTCTTTATAAATTATTCACATGTAGAAAAATTAAAATTATAGAAATTTCTTTTTATCAACCATGAAAGGATTTTAAAGGAAAATTTTATTTTTTAAAATTTTCGAAGACAAATAAGGAATTTTAAATTGTTGATTGAAATTGCCTTGTTTGCTCTTATTGAGGTGGTCGACCATGATATAATTGATTAGGAAATTTTATTTAATTTTTCTTAATTAATTGTTGTCAAGGAAATTTAAGGAAATTTTATTGTAATTAAATTTCCTTATTTACCAAAGCTAAGGATTATAAAAGAGGGGTTTGGGGTGCCTTCATGACATACAACCTCTATTATTCTCTCCCTCTTTTTCCTTGGTGTTGTGGCCGGCCATCCTCTCTCCCTCTCTTCCTCTTTGTGGTGGCCGAAACTCTTCCTTGCTTGGAGCTTTTGTGGTGGCCGGATACTACTTGGAGAAGAAGAAGAAGAAGGAGAGAAAGCTTGCATCCCTTGGAGCTTAGTTGGTGGAAAAAGTTCTTCATCCTTGGATTTTGGTGCTTGGCCAAAACTTGAAGGAAGAAGAAGAAGGTGCTAGGTGGTCCTCATCTTGGAAGATCGTTGCCCACACAACGTCTGAGGTTAGAAGAGGAATACGGTAGAAGATCAAGAGGTCTTTCTAAAAGGTATAACTAGTATTATTTCTTTTCCGCATCATACTAGTTATTTTTGGAAATAATACCAAATACAAGAGGCATGCGATTCTAGTATTTCGAATTTGTTTTCGATGTTGTGTTCTTTTGTTTTTCTTTTCCTTGTGATTTGATTGTTCTTTTCGGTTGACCTAAAGTTATTTAAGGAAATTAAATATTAACTTTCCTTAAAAGGCTTTGTCTAGGCAGTGGTGATTGTTCCCATATCCAAGAAGGTCATGTGCCTCGCCATGCAGTCGTGGAAGCCAATTTTGGAAACTAATATTTAATGAAATTAATAACTTAGGTGATTTGGATCGAACGTGTTAAGTTCCGCAGGAGATCTGAGTCTAAACCTAAAAGAACAAATAGATTAAACTTTGGATCAAACGTGTTAAGTTCCGCAGGCGATCCAAGTTTAATTTAAAAGAATACATGGTAGCTAGAAAAAAGTTCAGACCTTTGTACAAAATTTTTGTACAGTGGAACCATTAGATTTTCCAAGTAGCAACCAACAACTGGATAACCTCGGATCATGGAAGCTCATTTAGAAAAATCTAAATCCCAACATATGCGCATTTGTGACAAGTGCTACACTATAGCACCAAATAAAATAAAAAAAATGAATAAGGGATAAAAAAACAGTTGTCGTGAGTGGAAACTAACAATTCACCCCTTTGAGACCGAATTAGGTTACTGAGGAAATGAATATTATGTTTCTCTTGATTCCGAGTAGTATCCTTTGAGACCTTCTGTAATTTAAGGAAAATGAACCAAGTGTGTGGCAGGTAAGTGTCTATCACTGGGAACATTAGGAACTTAATTGTATGACGACTTAAGTAGGACAGAGAATTGAAATTTGAAGAGTTTGAGTTACTTATTGCACCGAGCACAAAGAACTTATGATTATGTCATATTTAGGTTACTCTACAATCGTGCTTATCAATGAAACTAGTTAATAGAGTTAACCGAATGCACTAGGGATTATGAAACATTGCCAGACGCTCATGAACATAGTTTGCAGCGTTTTTCTTGAGGACAAGCAAAGGTTCAAGTCTGGGGGTGTGATATGCGTAAATATTATGATCGTTTATGCATGTTTTAACACACATTCACTTGCTTTATACGTATATATTCTTTGCATGATCACCTCTTTTATCATGTACTCATCATATATACTCTTTTATTCGGATATCTGCTCTTTGTTTGGTTTTGTTCTGATAGGGACAACTTTTGAAGCAAAAACAGTGATTGTCGACACACCGGAATGAGCCAGAGAACACGACCATGCAATCTCGCACGACCGTGTGGCCAAACAGAAGAGGTGCAGTGCATAGTCGTGCAACTCTTGCACTGTCGTGTAGCCAACCAGAGGCAGATCAGAGCATGGGTGTGTAAACCTACACAGTCGTGCCCCCCCCCCCCCCACGACCGAAGCCAAGCAAGGAATGGTCGTGCAACCCTGCTGTTATGATGTATACTAAAAGCCTAGCTTTTTGTATAAACATTTATCTAGAAATAAGAATCACATTGGTCAAATGTCTACATTTATGATAAATGTAGTTGTTCAATTAATTTATATTGTAGATAACATGGTGTGTGGTGTCACACATAGAGGATCATGTTATCAGTACCTTATAAATTATAAACAGTAGCTCACGACCAAGATGGAAAGGAACAAACCATTGGAAAGTCGTAGTGTAATTAGGTATTAGTTTATCTTAACTATATAATTACACTAGTACACTTAGAGTGTATTGAGTAGGATCATTAGAGGTCGTTTCTTTTATACTGACTTTATAAAGGAACAAAGACCTCAGTTATTATGGAAGTGTGTGCTCTTAATCCTAATATAATAACAAGCACATATATTTGATATTTATTTCTTTAATTTATCAATGGGTGAGATTTAGTTCGATAAATCAATAAGCCCGATAAGTTGGGAAATGATATCACTTATAGTGTGTGTTGTTGATTATAGAAGGAAACTGTGTCCTAGTAATCTAGGCTGAGAATGCCCCCAAGAGGAGCTCATAAGGATTGTCATGTTAAACCCTGCAAGTGGATTTAGTCCGACATGACGATAAGGTTGAGTGGTACTACTCTTGGACTAAGATATTAATTAAATGAGTTGTCAGTAACTCACTTAATTAGTGAACATTCGACATCTTAAACACAGGGAGACTAATACACTCATAATAAGAAGGAGCCCAAAATGTAATTTGGGATTGGTGCGGTAGTTCAATAATAGTTCTCTAGTGGAATGAATTATTATTGATAAAATTAAGTTGTGTGTTCGGGGCGAACATGGGATGCTTAATTTTATTGGGAGACCAAAACCAATTCCTCCTCTCGGTCCCTATCGTAACCTCTTAATTATAGAGTTCTATACCCACCTATACCCACCTTCTTACCCATCCTATGCCCATAGGGGCTGGCCAAGCTAGCTTGGAGACCAAGCTAGGGCCGACCAAAGTTTGGTTCATGGGTGCTTCAAGGTGGCCGGCCCTAGTTTGGGTTCAAGCTTGGTGTGGCCGACCCAAATTAAAATAAAAGGATTTTTATTTTTAAAATTTTTCTTATGTGGATAACATGATTTAAAAGAGAGTTTAAAAATTTAAATCTTTCCTTTTATAAGATTCTACAAAAGATTAAGAGAAGAGCTAAATCTCTTTCCTTATTTGTAGATTAAAAGGTTGATTTTAATTTTGGTAAAAATTTTCCTTTTAACCATGTTCATGATTTAAAAGAAAGTTTAAAAATTAATAATTCTCTTTTATTAGTTTCTACAAAAGATTAAGAAAAGATTTGATATCTTTCCTTATTTGTAGATTGAAAGGAGATTTTAATTTTTGAGATAACTTTCCGAAAATTATCCACATGTTTAAAGAAAGATTTAATTTATAAAATTTCCTTTTAACCAATCATGAAGGGATAAAAATTATTGGAGAAATTTTTTATAAAATTTCCGAAAACAAATAAGGAAGTTTTAATTTGTGTTTAAAATTTTTATTTGCTTGGAGATTTGGTTTGGCCGGCCATTATAATAATGAGAAGAAAAATTATTTTTAATTAAATAAATTTTTTCTTTTCATGGCAAAGGAATTAAGGAAGTTTTTATTAAAATTTCCTTATTTTCCAAGACTAAGGATTATAAAAGAGGAGGTAGAGGAGCCTTCATAGGTGAACAACCTCTATTCTTTTCCTCCCTCTCTTCCTTGGTTTTGGTGGCCGGCCCTATTTCTCTCCTCTCCTCTTGTTGGCCGAAACCTATCTTCTTGGTGGAGCTCTTGTTTGTGGCCGGATCAAGGAAGGAGAAGAAGAAGAGAAAGCAAGCCTCGTCTCTAGTATCCCTTGGAGTATTGGTGGTGGCCGAAATTCTTCATCCTTGAAGAAATTTATTGTGGCCGAAATCTAGAAGAAAGAAGGAAGGTGGAAAGGTGGTTCTCATCTCGGAAGATCGCTGCCCACACAACGTCCGAGGTTAGAAGAGGAATACAGTAGAAGATCAAGAGGTCTTTGTCTTCAAAAGAAAGGTATAACTAGTAATGTTTTTCCGCATCATGCTAGTTTTATTTCTTTGTAAAAATACCAAATACAAGAGACATGCGATTCTAGTATTTCGAATTTATTTTCGATGTTGTGTTCTTTTGTTTTTCTTTTTCCTTGTGATTTGATTGTTTTTTTCGGTTGACCTAAAGTTATTTAAGGAAATTAAATATTAGCTTTCCTTAAAAGGCTTTGTCTAGTCGGTGGTGGTTGCTCCCATATCCAAGAAGGTCATGTGCCTCGCCACGTCAGTACTGGAAGCCAATTTTGGAAATTAATATTTACTGAAATTAATAACCTAGGTGATTTGGATTAAACGTGTTAAGTTCTGCAGGAGATCCAAGTCTAAACCTAAAAGAACAAATAAATTAAACTTTGGATTAAACGTGTTAAGTTCCGCAGGCGATCCAAGTTTAATTTAAAAGAACACATGGTAGCTAGGAAAAGGTTCAGACCTTTGTACAAAATTTTTATACAGTGGAACCATTAGGTTTTTCGAGTAGCAACCAACACCTGCACGGCCGTGTCCCAGGAGCCGAGCCCGAAGTTCACACGGCCGTGCCAATTAGCGCGACCAGAGACAAGAAAGGGCACAGCTGTGCCATATTGGCACGGTCGTGTCGCCGCAGTCATGCCCTAGCCTATAAAAGGGTTTTAACCTTTCTTGTCAAAGGGGGGTGAGCCGGAAGCGAGCCGTCAGAGAGAGAATCACCTTAGCGTCGTTCCACGTCATCCAGGACCTCCGTCCAATGATCCTTTATCACCACATCGACTCCAGAAGCAAAGGATTGGATCCGAAGATCATTCGTCGTCATTAAATAAGCATCCTTTCTCTTTCTCTCTTCTTGTTTGAGATTGTATGCTTAATTACATCATGTCTTCAGATTTTTCTTCGGCGTCTATGGAGTAGATTCCTTGTTCTAGGATTAGGGAGTAGTTGTGTATCGGTTTGATGTAAGACTCGTACTTATGCTTATATTCATTGGATGATTTCGCTTGCTTTGTTTCAATTGCGTATTAATTGATTGTGTAGGAATTACTAACCTCATAGAGAGATTATCTTAGATCATACACCCGAGGGGCCCTAGTGACAGAGATAACCCGTTCACGGACATCTAGGATATTTCCTCGAAAGGAGAGGCAACTTCTCCGCAAGGAAGTAAGAGACCAAACCGAACCCTTACTTCTATCCTTAATGACATCAATTAGAGTTGCGTTCTTGTGATCTACCGAGGTGCCTTAGTGATAGGGGTTAACTTTAACAGGATTTCACAGGGATCTCCTTTATTTAGTGCTTAAGGATAGTAGCTTTAGCTTCCGGCGAATGCATATTGATGGACAATGAGTAGAGGATAGAATGTGATACATCAATACCACCACAACGAAACTGAACTCCTAGAACTCTTCATAAACCAAGTAAATTACTCTCTCTTCACTAGTTCTCGTTTCCGCTTCTCATTCTCTTTTCTTTAGATAACTCACAACCATCGATAGTTTAGATAATCTTAAGTGAACCATTGCTAGTGCTTATAACCAGTCCACGTGGGATCGATAATCTTTATTACCGACGATGAATCCATGCACTTGCGGAATTGTAACAATGTATTCATTGACCTTCTTTTGTAGGTGGTCGAAGTCCCTTGGCGGGTTCCCAATGAGCAATCAAAAGAATTCTCCTTCGGTGCGCCCTTGGATGAAAGCATTCACCAATACATCTTAGAAGACCGTCGGGATGTCCATTGCCACCTGATTAAAGCGTTGGATATAGGCCCTCAATGCCTCTCTGGGCCCTTACTTGAGCGAGAATAAGTTCACGCTCATTTTCTAATGGCGATGGCTGATGGCGAAGTGGTGCAGGAAGGCCGCTCAGAAGTCCTTGAAGCTATGGATCGAACCACTCGACAATCGTTTGAATCAACGTTACGCCGATCTAGATAACATGGTGAGGAAGACTCGACATTTCACCTCATCCGTGTACTGGTGAAGTGTGGTCGCGTTATCAAAGTTGGCCAAGTGGTCGTCTGGGTTGATTGTTCTGTTATACTCCCCGCTCGTCAGCGGGTTGTAATACTTTGGCAGAGGGTCGTCGAGAATCCCCTGCGAGAACTGTTGATTGACCTACTCGGGCGAATAACTTTTTCTTGGCGCTTTCCCATTTCGCACATCCCGGACGGGCGTCTCATCCGAGGTAGATCTCCGGTCTCTATTTGCTCGGCCCTTCTCTACTGATGGAGCCCGAAACAACACATGGTGGAATGGAATCGGCGCATTAGGGGCCTTCCCAAGGCGCCGATCGACCTCCTATTCAGTTCCCGAGTGTAAAATTGTTCCGCTCGATCTCCTTGCTCAGCCTAATGGCCCGCCACCGAGGCTACAGGATCTTGTGGTTAGCGCTCGAACAGTGCCTATTGTTACTGCTGTTCCACTATCTTCACCACTCGGGTCTAAATCATCATGTCGAGCTCCTCTTATATCAGTGTCACCATTGTAAATCATCCAGCATCTTCCATCTTCTTGTTCGGATGCAAGTGACGTTCCCACAGATTGTGCCAAAATGATCCTGTCTGAAATCGTGAAGCTGGAAAGCCAGGGATGAGGTGGCTCTGCTGACTGAATGAGGATCTTGCTCCTCTCTGCAAAGTAAAACCAAACTGGGGAAGAGGTCCCTAGCGTTGGCCCTCCAGCGCTCAAATTAGAAACAGGTAGGAAGGGAAATCGAGCAGAATAGAGATTGATAATAATCTTATAAAACCATATATTAATCTTCCCTTTCTTTTATATCTTTCTTTGACCCTCCATCTTTCCCTATTTAATTATATTAATTACCTGCAGAAGATAACTTTGCTTTAGCTTCTCACATTCATGAAACTAGTAAGTAGAAGACTGTTTTGTCTTGACTTCTTTGCATTTAATGTAGATAAAGTATTGTCTTTTGTTTTCTCTTCCCCTTCTTCATCTGTATAGTGTCATGCACCGCACTGGACAATTGGCCCGGTCGACCCACTTTGAGCCGACCAGACACAGTATGTCGACCGGACAGTGGTCATCCGATCGGACAATGTAGCCATCTTCCACTCGGGCTATGAGGATGAACCCTGCAGTTGTGGCGTTGACCATCTTGACTTTGACCTATACCGTGACAATTGACTCGTGTCACGTGGCGGTGATCGGATATTTGCGAGGAGGCGAGTAAATCAGGGTGATCGGATACTCGCGAAGCAGGTCAGAGTGACCAGATGCGGATACTCACGGGAAGGCCCAAAGCAGGTCAGGTGACCAAATGCTTGCAAGGAGGCCCGGGCCCCGAGTAAGTCAGGGTGACCGGATGCTCACGGAGAGGCCAAGACTCGGAATAGGTCAGAGTGATCGGATGCTTACGGGGAGGTTCAAAGCAGGTCAAGGTGACCGAATGCTTGTGAGGAGACCCAGAGTAGGTCAAGGTGACTAGATGCTTGTAGGGAGGTCTGGAGCAGGTCAGGGTGACCAGATACTTTCGAGGAGGCGAGTAGGTTAAGGTGATCAGATGCTCACAAGGAGGTTCGAAGCAGGTCAAGGTGATCGGATGCTTGCGAGAAGATTCGAAGTAGGTCAAGGTGACCAGATGCGGATGCTTGCGGAGAGACCACCGGATGTTCGTAAGGAGGTCTGGACCATGAGAGTAATTGTGGTCCTTCGTTTGAGGGGAGAATTATTAGGATTCAATCAAAATTTTATATTTAAAAGATTTAATTAAAATAAAAGATGTAAGATATTTTTATTAGAATAAAATCTTTTGAAGAGAGCTTAAGAGTAAAATTATGTGAGATAGGTTTAAAATAGATAATATCATGTTTAAAGATATATGAATATCTTTTGTCACAACAGAATGTGAAATTAAACTGTGCATCTCGAGATTAATTGGCCAGTAAGATTCACATATCCGGTTGAAAAATAAAATAAAATACAAGGTTTAATACTACCACACCAATGGGTTATTGCTTTAATTTAGGAAAGAGAAATAATAATAAAAATATTTGAAGGCACTTTTCACACCAATGGATTATTGCTTTAATTTACGAAAGAGAAGTAATAAAAAAATATGAAGGCACTTTTCCCCTAATGCAAGCTTAAAATGCTTGAAAAGAGAATAAATATCTATTAAAAAATTTAATAGGCATATTCTAAACCCATTCCCCAAACCGTCCACTAATTTATCTTCACGAGTGGAGGATTCAGTTCGACGATGTTGGAAGTACCTACAGAGACGATGAAGACGGCGAAGGTCGGTTGCTGGAGCACCTGAGGACGATGAAAATTTTTTATAGGGCCTGTAAGTCTGAAAAAAAGGAAATAAATGGTCGTGAGTTTTTATTATTGAAGATAAACATACGGGTAGAATCCCTTAATCAAGATTTTATTATATATATATATATATATATATATATATATAGTAAATTTATCTTTTACACTTTTATCCTGTATATTCATAGTTGACTGAGTATAATTCGATTCACTTTTGAGGATTGAGAGATCTGAAATCACATTCAGTCGTCAATGAGTATACAGAATATATATATATATATATATATATATATATATATATATATATATGATATATATATATATATATAATCCGGCGTTAAGAATAGGGAGGTCCACCTTCTGAAGGGTCCCCGCCTAAGGACGGATGGAGGGCTGGCCAAGCGGGTAATGGTCCGAGCGGAGCCAGAAATAACCCACCCACGAGTTTGGGTATCCGACGCCAAGGCAGGAGGATCGGAGGGCCGAGCGGGGGTCCGCTCGGCTGGGACCGAAGGGCCGAGCGGGTGGTCCATTCAGCCGGGATGAGGGCGAGGATACAAAGGCTAGCCGAGTGGCCTATTCGTTCGGCTCGGGATATGGGATGTCAGAGAAGGCATGTCCGATGATTAGGCCGTACACAAGATTGCACGATGGAAGATCTCGCCGTCACATCAGGGAGAGGTGGATACAGTAGCAGTATGGCCTTATATATGCTCTTCTGACAGGTCCATACTTGGGTATGGTCTAAAGCAGATGACTGCTTCGATTGGCGTGCCCGGGCTCTTTCGATAGTTCTATATAAGGCCTCCATTTCTTCACCGGAGGTATGCGCGTCTGGATCTTTGAAGCCACCTCCTTTGTTATTCCTCGCCTGACTTGAGCGTCGGAGGGCCGTCGCCGGGACACCCCTCCCGGCTCGGTTCTGTTGCAGGTTCGCCGGAGCACTCGAGGATCCAGCAGGGAGCGCCACATCCCCAGCGTTCGTTGACCCCTGGTTCGGACAGGATCAATTTGGCGCCGTCTGTGGGAACGCACCTGCATCTGAACAGAGACAATGGACGAGGCTGGAAGAATACACAATGTGGCACTCTCACTAGAAGAGTTGGACGCTCTGGTCGAGATGAGGGCCGCCAAACTTGTGGAGCAAAAACAGAAAGAAGCGGCCGACGGAGCAACAAGCAACATCTGCGTCGGGTGGCGGCGGAAGCACCTCAAGCCACCGTTGCGTTCCATCGGACCTTATTCCGCACCCGAAACCGTACCCTCGGAAGATAGAGGATCTTCTTGCCGAAATGCCAGGCGAGGCCGAGAAGGGAAAGCTCCCGGCGATTCATCTCCGAGCGGATCAATCGCCAATTCTCGGAGGCTATTCTACGAGACCCTTTACCAAGCATTACGTGCCTCCGACGATCGGCGAGTACAATGGAACAACAGACCGGATGATCATCGGGTAAGTTCGATAACACAGCTCCATCGATACTCAGATGGAGTAAAGTGCCGAGTCTTTCTTACCACTTTATCGGGATCGGCTCAGCGGTGGTTTCGGAGGATGCCGGACGGATCTATCACTAGTTTCAAGGGCTTCCGAGCGGCCTTCCTCCACCACTTCGCCGGAATCGGCGTTATCGGAAGACAAGTGTCGACTTGTTCGCAATCAAGCAAGGCCAGAGAGAATCGCTCAGCTTACATCCAGCGATTCAACCAAGTGGCGATGGATATTCCCACGACCACATCGGAGACAATGATGAATGCCTTCACGCAAGGCCTTGTGGATGGGGACTTCTTCCGGTCGCTCATCCGAAAGCCGCCCCAAGATTATGATCATATGTTGCACGGTCCAATGAATATATCAACGTGGAGGAAGCGCAGACCGGGAAAAAAAACACCAACCGAAGCGGGCTCCTCTGCCGGCGGAGACCCTTAACCGCTCATCAACCGCCGAGGGGACCAAGGGCCAAGCAGCTCCCCTCGTGTGAGGTCCCATGTACAAGAGGTAGCGCCACTCGGCCTAAGCCAAAGAAGAGATGGACCCCTATGTTCTGCTCCTTCACGGATACGCACAACACGAGGGATTGTTGAAGTCTTCCCTTCGTGGCTAATCCGTTCCCAAGAAAGCCGAGCGACGGTCTCCTCCCATCGGAGACAAAGGACCCATAAAGCCGACCGGACCCGAGAGGCAACATCGGCATCGCCCGATCGGCCGGTCTCAAGGCGGGAGAATCGGGGCGTCCAGAGAGCGGTCCCGACCGTCCGCTCGGGAAGAGGAGAATAGAAGCAATATTGCAGGCGAGATCAACGTTATTTCTGGTGGGCCGACCGGAGGAGATTCCAAGAGCGAAGGCGGCGTCCAGCTCGGATCCACGCGGTCGGTTGCGACCAAGAGTGGGCAAGTGGGCGGAAATCACTTTCGGGCTCGGGGACTTAGAAGGAGTCGAAGTGCCCCACGCCCTGCTCATTAAAGCGGTAATAGCAAATTATACTATTCATCGCATATTTGTTGACACTGGAGTTGGTCAACATCATATTCAAGAAGGCGTTTGACCAGTTGCAAATTGATCGAGCTGTTTCCCATGACAACCCGCTCTACGGGTTTCAGATGTGAGTTCATAGGTCAGACAGATCCGGTGGCTACCTCGGGAGAAGAGCTCGGAGGACCGGGACAATAAATTTTGTGGTGGTCGATTCTCCCTCGTCCTACAACGTCATTTTGGGCCGACCGGCGCTCGGCGAATTCCGAGCAGTCGTCTCAACCTTCCACCAGAAGATGAAGTTCCCCGTCGAAGACAAGGTGGGAGAGGTACGGGGAGATCAGTTAGCAGCTCGGCGGTGTTACATAGAGATGGTCCGAGCATAATCCAACTCCGCTTGGAAGGCGCCTCGAATCGAGGTAAATGCTATCACTGAAAAGCCACCCGCCTTAATTTATGAGGAAAAAGAGGAGGTGCAGATTCATCCGACCCGATCGGAGGCCACGACTTTTGTTGCCTCTGATCTGGAGGAGAGGCAGAAGGAGGAGCTGATCCAATGCCTCCGGCGAAATCATGATGTATTCGTCTGGTCAACACATGAATTGCTTGGAATCTCGCCGAGCATAGCACAGCATGAGTTGCATGTCCGACCGGACGCTCGGCCGATAAAGCAGAGAAAAAGAGATTTCAGCGCCGAGCAGAACTCCATCATCCGGCGGAGGTCGGCGGTTTGAAGGCCGCCATATACGAAATACGGTTTCAGTTGGTTGGCTAACGTGAGTATTAGTCTCCAAAGGCAAGTGGAGAGTCTGATTGATTTTGGGACTTAAACAAAAGCATGCCCCAAAGATTTTATCCCCCGGATAGATCAACTGGTGGACTCTACGGCGGGCTGCGAATTAATTTGTATGCTCGACGCCTACCAAGGATATCATCAAGTGCCGCTCTCCCGGGAAGATCAAGAAAAAGTCGCCACATATTGCTATAATGTGATGCCGTTCGGATTGAAGAATCGGGGCCACTTATCAACGCTTGATGAACAAAGTATTCAGAGAGAGCGATCGGGCGGAATCGGAAGTTTATGTGGATGACATCCTTATCAAGTCCGCCCGAGCGGCCGACCTCTTCAAGGACATGGAAGAAACCTTCCGAACGCTGCGCAAATATGGAGTCAAGCTAAATCCTCAAAAGTGCCTGTTCGGAGCAAAAGGAGGGCGTTTCTTGGGGTACATAGTGACTCAGCGGGGAATTGAAGCCAATCCCAGCAAGGTGAAAGCTCTGCAAGACATGCCGCCTCCAAGGAATACAAGGGAAGTGCAACGATTGACCGGTCGGATAACTGCTTTATCCAGATTCATCTCCAAAACCGCCGACCGGAGCCTATCATTCTTCAAAATTTTGCGCAAGGCCACTAAATTTCACTGGGACGAGGAATGCGACCGCGCATTTGAAGAATTGAAGACATATCTTAATTCTTTGCCTATACTAGCCAAGCCGATCGGGGGTGAGTCACTTTATATTTATCTGTCGTCAACTGAACATGCTGTAGGCTCAGCACTTGTGAGGGCGAGTGGCGAAGAGCAACCGGTGTATTTTCTAAGCCACATTTTAAAAGATGCTGAATCTCGTTACACCGGGCTCGAGAAGTTGGCCTTTGTTTTGGTTCTAGCCGCTCGGCGCCTTCGACCATATTTCTTGGCTCACACCATCATCGTCCGGACAAACAGTCCACTAGGAAGAGTGCTGTTGAATCCAGAAGCGTCCGGACGGCTCATCAAGTGGACGACAGAACTAAGTGAATTTGACATCCAATACCAGCCCCGCTCGGCGATCAAAGCGCAATCCTTGGCTGATTTTGTGACCGAAGTGCAGAGGCCAGAGCCGGAAGCTATGTGGAGGATATATGTGGATGGGTCTCCCACTCGGCTCAGAAGTGGGATTGGAATACTGCTACTCTCACCCCAAGAAGAAAAGATGCACTTATCTGTCCGGTTGGACTACAAAGCCACCAACAATGAAGCAGAGTATGAGGCCCTCATAGCCGGACTGCAGGCAGCACGGCATGTAGGAGCCGGTCGGGTGACACTCTATTCGGATTCACAGTTGGCCGCTCAGCAACTTTCTGGCACCTTTGAAATCAACAGCGTTCGGCTTAAGCTCTACGCTGAAGCCTTTGAAAAACTCAAAGCTACTTTCCGAGAGGTCCTTATTCGAAAGATTCCCCGAACGGAGAACCAGGTAGCCGATGACTTGGCCAAACTAGCAAGTTCTATAGTGTCGGTCACCATTCAGCAACCAATTGAAAAAGTATTGCTGGTGGCGCACGTCGACCGGATGGAAAGCCTCACGTTTCCAAGCGACTGGAGGACACCCATCGTAGAGTTCCTCCGCTCGGGAGCCACACCGGCTGATCGGGATGAAGCCCAGTTGCTCAGGAGGAGGGCCGGTCGGTTCACACTCATCGGTGATCAGCTCTACAAGAAGGTTTTCTCACGTCCGCTGTTGAAATGCGTGAGCTCGGAAGACTCGGCTTACATTCTCCAAGAAGTACATCAAGGATCGTGTGGAGGGCATCCGGGCGGACGATTATTAGCCAGGAAGATCCTGCTAGCTGGATACTTTTGGCCGACCTTACAAATAGACGCCGCTCGGACAGTATCTACATGTCTTTCGTGCCAGAAGTATCACAACTTCTCCCACCGACCGGCAGAGGAGATGAAGGCATCAACCATCTCATGTCCGTTCGATCAATGGGGAATGGATATCGTGGGTCCATTTCCGATGGCGACCGGGCAGAGGAAATTTTTGCTGGTGGCGGTCGATTATTTCTCCAAGTGGGTGGAAGCCGAGCCACTAGCTAGGATCACCGAACAGATGGTCAAAAAATTCATATGGCAACACATCATCTGTAGGTCCGGTATCCCTCGCCGATTGGTTTCCGACAATGGGCGGCAATTCACAGGGAAGGTGCTAGAAGATTGGTGCAAAAGCTATGGCATTGAGCAACACTTCACGTCCGTGGCTTACCCTCAAAGCAACGGTTAAGCCGAAGTAGCCAACCGGGAAATTCTCCGTATTCTGCGCGCTCGGCTCGACCACGTGGGAGGAAGTTGGCCATCCGGACAACTCCTAAGGAAGCGACGGGCGTCACACCTTTTCATCTGGTGTACGGCGGCGAAGCAGTCATCCCGGTTGAAGTCGGCGTCGAGTCCGTCCGGGTCCAATTGTACGATGAAGACAACGCCGATCGGAGGAACATGGAGCTGGATTTGATTGACGAGGAACGAGCCAAGGCATCCGTTCGGCTGATGACATACCGTCAACGAATGAAGCAAAATTACAACCGCCGCGTCATTCCCCGATCATTCCAGGTCGGCGAACTTGTCTGGAAGAAAGTCAAACCGGTCGGCGACGTCGGCAAGCTTGAAGCGTCGTGGGCAGGCCCGTTCAAAATCATCGAAAAGCTCCGCTCGGGCGCATATTATTTGGAGGATGACGACGGGCGACAGCTAGATAGACCATGGAGCGCGAACCACCTCCAGCCTTACTGGGCGGGGTGAAAGGTGTGCCAATGTAAATCATCCTGTGTATTTTTTTTCGACTGAATACTTGAAATGCAGAAATGAAAAATCAAGAGAACAAATATAAGGCATTGTCAACAAGGAACGAAGGCCCCGCGTCGTTCAGCCGGAGGTAAATGGGTCGAGCCAAGCGCTTGAAGATCGAAGACCCAGTACCTTCCGGATGGAGGTAAATTATCCGAGCCAAAATGCTCGACGAAGCAGACCCTGAGCTGTTTTGCCAGGAGTACGTTCTCCAAGCTAGGTGAAAAGGGCATATGGATTATCCGAACCAAGCGCCCGAATAGTAAAGGCCTCCCAGCCGATTGGATTCGCAAGCAAACGACCCGTGCCGTTCGGCCGGGCACAAAGACTGTCCAAGCGCGAGATAAGTTATGAAGGCCAAGGTCGCTCGACCTGGTAAGGAGTTAGCCTTCAAGGCCGTCTAGCCCAGACGTTAAACCGTAGAGCCGCGCCGATTGGCTATAAACATCCGCGCCGACGAGCACCGTCGTTAAAGATCGAGAGCCGCGCCGATCGGCTATAAACATCCGCGCCGACGAGCATCGTCGTTAAAGATCAAGAGCCGCGCCGATCGGCTATAAACATCCGCGCCGACGAGCACCGTCGTTAAAGATCGAGAGCCGAGCCGATCGGCTATAAACATCCGCGCCGACGAGCTCCGTCGTTAAAAATCGAGAGTCGTGCCGATCGGCTATAAACATCCGCGCCGACGAGCACCGTCGTTAAAGATCGAGAGCCGCGCCGATCGGCTATAAACATCCACGCCGACGAGCACCGTCGTTAAAGATCGAGAGCCGCGCCGATCGGCTATAAACATCCGCGCCGACGAGCACCGTCGTTAAAGATCGAGAGCCGCGCCGATCGGCTATAAACATCCGCGCCGACGAGCACCGTCGTTAAAGATCGAGAGCCGCGCCGATCGGCTATAAACATCGGCGTCGTTAAAGATCGAGAGCCGCGCCGATCGGCTATAAACATCCGCGCCGACGAGCACCGTCGTTAAAGATCGAGAGCCGCGCCGACCGGCTATAAATATCCGCGCCGTCGAGCTCCGACGTTAAAGATCGAGAGACGAGCCGGCGTCTATAAATGATCCGAGCGGAAGAGCCAACGAGCTCCGTCGTTAAAAATCGAGAGCCGCGCCGACCGGCTATAAATATACGCGCCGACGAGCCCCGTCATCAAACATCGAGTCGGTCCGGCGACTATAATACCCCGGGCGGATGAACGAATATCAGAATAAGAAACCGCGGAAACTACAAATATTAAAACATTCAGGCCCGATCGGGGGTTGGTCCTTCGATACTTGGCGTTAGCTGAATTCACGTAAGCCAGATACGTGCAGAGCGAGTAGTCTTCCCCGCTCGAAATTTGTTTAATGGGTTAAGCCGATCGGCCGCGTGACGGAGAACGCTTAAGAGCATGACTGACTCTAAGCATAAACGTTAAGCAAACAGAAGAATATTATAGATAATGAGTAGGAAGACAAAGGCAAAGGAGCATCGTTTCATTAGAAGAAAAATTATGCCGACCGGCACGTACAAAAAGTTTATATCCGCCGAGCGGATGAAATACAGGAAGTACTTGAAAAGGAACCCGTATCACTCCGGATCCTCAAAATTAAAAAAGGCGTTCTGGATGTCGTCAATCATGGCCGCCAGATCAGGAGGGGGAATGCTCAGGTCAGCAGGAAGGTGCCCCCCCTTCTTAAAATATGTCGTTGTGACCTTGACCGCCTCGAGGAAAGTTGAGGAGACGTTGCCACCGAATTTTACGCCGAACCGCTCCGAGCGGAGGTATTCTTGGCGAGCTGCTGCTAGGCGACTCGACTCTCCCTCCTTATATTGTCTGAGCACCGCCCGGGAGGCAATCAGCGAATCTTGAAGAACTTTCTGGTCCACCTCCGCTTTGGTGCATTCAGCTGAGCGCCCATCCCGTTCGGCAGCTAGTTGGGCTTCCAGATTCTTAGACTGCTGATCTAGGGCTCGGACTTCAACTTTCATTTTGTCCAGATCAGCAATCGCCCGCCTCTTCCGGCCGCTGGCGCGCTTCACGTCTGCGTCGCGTGTCTTGACCAGGCCTTCAAGTCGAGCCACCTCTGTCGCCAAATCGGCGGACTTCTTCTGTTCGGCCTCGAGGGTTTGTTTCTCCCGCTCGGCTGATGGACCCCCTGACACTTGGAGTTTCTCCAGGAGATCCTCCAGCTCGGCTAGCCGATGACTAGTGGCAATTTGCTCAGCCCAACGCTGTAAGGGAAATAATAAGATCAGCGACCCAACGGAAACATGGCACAAGAAGAGAAATGAATTTACCTGAGTCGCCTGCTGCATGTTGTTATCGCCGAGCTGCTTGGGCGTCATGAGGGCCACTTGAATCTGGGCGTCCTCGAAGAGCTTGGCGAGCGGGCCCGTCAGGGTTATTTCATGAACGGGGCTTGCGGGCCGATCGGATGATAGTAAATATTCCTCCGATGGGAATCGAAGGGTAGTCTTGATGGTCGGGTGGCCGGCCGGCGCTTCCTCAGCCGCAGTCGCCTTGCCTGAGGACTCCCCTATGGTAGAGGTTTCGCCCAACCGTCGTAAGCGACGACGAGATTGGGGAGGAGAACCAGAGGGCTGTGCGGTAGGCGAAGCCACGGGGGTCCCGATCTGCGGCGGTGTGCGGTCCGGCGAATCTACCCCGATCGGCGCTTGTGGTTCGCCTTGGGTCGTCGGAAGGCTGGGATCTCTTCGACGTTTACGCCGAACTTTCAGTGGTGAATCCCCGGCCTGGGGGACTCCTAGCTCGGCGGGAGCAGAGGAAACGGGATCCACCTCAACCTCCGTTGAAGCGGACTGGGTAGCTTCTGTTTCAGGGGCGGATTGCGTCCCCCCCTCTCCTGCAGCTGCCGGGCGGCTGGGGATAAGGCCCCGCTCGGCGAGTTCTTTTTTGGTAGCCGCCTCAATTTCCACGGCCTTCAATTTCAAGTGATCGGTAGCTTTGGAGCGCCACATGACTTCAGCTGCAATAGAAGAAATTAAAATCAGTTAGACAAAAAAAGGCGAGGAGAGTAAAAAGTCCTTACTCATGCGGTAGGGGAGATTGGCCCGAACGGGAGATAATCCGAAAATATACAACACCCCCTTGAGAAGCAACTGGTCGATCTTGTACCGCTGACCGGATAACCAGTTCGCCGCATGAAGGTAAGCCGGATTGCTTCTGAATTTGCCGAGCTCCGGCTGGGTCGGCACGGCGGTCTGCCATTTGGTTCGAAATGCTGGCTGCTCGGGAAGTCGGATATAGAAGAAAAATTCCTTCCAGTGCTTGTTGGAGGTCGGCATATTCTCAAACAATTTGAAGCCTATTCTACTTTGGAAAATAAAAGTACCCAACTCGGATTGTTTGGGGTAGAAGAAGTAGTGGAATATTTTGGGGTCGAGTGGGATGCTGTGCAGCTTAAAGAGGACGACCACCCCGCTCAGCAGTCTAAAGGAATTCAGCACAAGTTAGCCGAGCGCGATTCGGAAATAATTACAAACTTCCAAAATAAATCGATGGGTGGGAAACCTAAGGCCGCCCTGGAATTGGTCCAGAAAGAAACAAATGGTGCCGGTCGGCGGGTTATGAGGTCGATCGGCCGGGTCAGCTATAATTATTTCATGGTCATCCGGGATCCCGTACGTCCGAACAAGACGCCGAGCGCCCTCTTCATCAAACCGACTCTCCATGGTCACATACCAGGGACCGTGAACGTTGGTGGCGGGTTCAGAGGAGCTTGCCATCTCGGAGAGGCAAAAGGATAGCAAGAAATCGAAGGGATGGGAACGAAAGAGGCGAAATGAGCAGGGAAAACCTAGTAAGTGAAGGAAGAAGACTCACTGAGAAGGAAATGGGCGGAAAAGATCACCGGGGAGAAGGTAGCAGTCGGAAAGTGGAACTGGATCGCCGGAGGCTGCAGCGGCAGAGGAGGCAGAAGGAGAAAGCACGAGCGAGCGTGCGGCAGAGGAGGAGAACTGAGGCTTTATACAGCCGGGATCAGTCGGCCTCCGCCGTCCGATCCAGGTCACGACAGACAAGGACGCCATCGGGCCGTCCATTTTAAACGGGGGCGTCCCATCGTAAGTGACGCCGCCGCCACACAATGGTCGACACGTGGCGCTCTGTCACCAAGCGCAATTAATGTGCCCATACCGCGCACGCTTCGCCTTAATGAAAAAGATTGCACGATTTTCAAGAAGATATAGACAAGCTAACATCCACGTTGGGCGCCAAGGCATACAAAGCGAAGAGCCGAGTGGCTAAATCTGGCATGAGGGCCGAACGGCTTAAAGGATATCAGCAGCAGCTATAAGGCGACGACCGCCCGCTCGGACACATAGTCCAGTCAGTCGGACTCACTGCCTCTTTCGACTGGACTTGAAGGAGAGGCAAGTGATCCGGCGTTAAGAATGGGGAGGCCCACCTTCTGAAGGGTCCCCGCCTAAGGACGGATGGAGGGCTGGCCAAGCGGGTAATGGTCCGAGCGGAGCCAGAAATAACCCACCCACGAGTTTGGGTATCCGACGCCAAGGCAGGAGGATCGGAGGGCCGAGCGGGGGTCCGCTCAGCTGGGACCGAAGGGCCGAGCGGGTGGTCCGTTCAACCGGGATGAGGGCGAGGATACAAAGGCTAGCCGAGTGGCCTATTCGTTCGGCTCGGGATATGGGATGTCAGAGAAGGCATGTCCGATGATTAGGCCGTACACAAGATTGCACGATGGAAGATCTCGCCGTCACATCAGGGAGAGGTGGATACAGTAGCAGTATGGCCTTATATATGCTTTTCTGATAGGTCCATACTTGGGTATGGTCTAAAGCAGATGACTGCTTCGATTGGCGTGCCCGGGCTCTTTCGATAGTTCTATATAAGGTCTCCATTTCTTCACCGGAGGTACGCGCATCTGGATCTCTGAAGCCACCTCCTTTGTTATTCCTCGCCTGACTTGAGCGTCGGAGGGCCGTCGCCGGGACACCCCTCCCGGCTCGGTTCTGTTGCAGGTTCGCCGGAGCACTCGAGGATCCAGCAGGGAGCGCCACATCCCCAGCGTTCGTTGACCCCTGGTTCGGACAGGATCAATATATATATAGCACTGATATCCTGTGTGACTGTGCTCGTCGCGCAGAATTTCAACGCTTTTTTTCTTTTTATTTTTTTTTTAAAAAATTTGAATTAAAAAAATAATTAAAATATTTTTTTTAATTTAATTTTTAGGGTTCAGGCTTTGGGTTATAGTATCGAAGTTATTTTTTTTTATTTTACCTCTAGGGTTCAGGCTTTGGATTATAGTATCAAAGCTATTTAGGGTTTATGCTTTTGGTAATAGTATCAAAGCCATTTTTTTTTAGATTTTACCTTTAGGGTTCAGGCTTTGGGTTATAGTATCAAAGCAATTTTGTTTTTTAGATTTTACTTCTGGGGTTCAGATTTCCCAATTAGATTATAGTGTTTGGTTTTAAATAAAATAAAATAAAATTAATTTAAGTATTTATTGAGTATTGTAATATGTTAAGGGGATATATTAATGTATTAAAAATTTATATAAGGAAATGTTAATTTTTTTAATTGATTTTTTTTAATTTAAAATATTAAAAAAAAATTAAAAAACAAAACTTCTCCACAGTCGCACATTGTGCACGTCGTGCAGGAGATCAAAAAAAAAAAAAAAAATATATATATATATATATATATATATATATATATCACCCTCATATGTCTGGGTGTCCAGGTATTCCAATTTTTAAAAGTAAATCTAGACACCCAGAGGAGGTGCATCATGAGAATCACAGGAAATGTGCACAGATTAGGCTAACTTCTCTCTAGAATAATGTGGTCCCCTACCATCTTCTCTTCTCGTTGGTGAAGAGAGAATGATGTCGCCGCCCAAATTTCTATGGAAAATCCGGCTACTTCTCACCAGGATCAGAATTTAGAGGACGAAGTTGAGATGATGATAAATCTATTGTATTTAAGTTCATCGTCTATTTGGTTTAATATAATTACTGCCGTAGAATTCGATGTTACTGGATCTGTTCTTTCGAATTCATTAGATTGCTAGGATTTCAATTTAGAATGCATGATTAAGAAACCTGTACTGGGAGTTGGAAGAAAGCCATGCTATCTCTTGGCCGCTTTTGGTCATTCGGATAATGCCAGCAAAAGTATCAATACAGAATAATAATTCTGATATTTCTTTCAATCTATCGAGTTAACAACAAAGATAACACATCTATGAGGACTTACTGTATTAATTCATGGCTATAATCATAAAATTGCCTATATCAGATATCATTTAGACAATTTGTATGAGTAGGCGTATTAGGCTGTTGGAGTAATACTTAATCCTAAAAAAATTATGAGTAGGCGTATTAGGCTGTTGAAGATCAGGCTCCGCGTAGACTGCTCTGCAGCCTATGCTAAATGTCATATCGCCATCTTTCTGTTTTCTGGTAAGTTGACTGCAAACATCAGGAGAAGCAGACCATGATGCATCGTCTTCGACTTTGTAAAGATTGCTTGGGTCGAAGCTGGGGAAGTCGCAGGAGAGAGCAGTTGCAAAGGGAACAAGAATTCCCAAGAAGAAGAGAGTAGAGATTACCGCAGGCATTGGATGGATGGATGATGAATAAATAGCTAGCTTGAAGAAGATTAACTGCTAGTGCATATGCTCTAGTGTATGTATATGTTATTCAAGAAAGAACCAGCAGTACTGCTAATTTATAGAAAGAAGATCCAATGACTACTGATCCGTTCTTGGCAGTCAAGAAATCTATTTTATTAAAATGTATCTATATAAAATTAAAACGTATTGAAATATCGAGGTAACGCGGTATTGATTATTGATTATTGATTATCGATTATCGACGTGATGCAGGGGCAATGATCGAGATGACTTTGACTCAGCCTTCGGAAGAAATAATGAGAAGATTGACTAGTAATCATCAAGCATTTGTATAAAAGTATCTAATAACCATTAACATTTTGGGGATCTTAGTTTATGCAAAATTAATAGCACTAGAAAATTCTTAAATACATTATATCATCTTTAAAATATTTTACAATAATAATCTAGATATTCAATTTTTTGAACCGATTATTCAAAAGCTGATGAGTCCTACTTTACCTAAATTTCTCTGGAGCAATTAATTTTGCACGGTAGACTTTTGTTGCATGCTTGATAACTTTTACGCGGTCGCGTTTATGATTTTTCTGGAGCAATTAATTTTGAACACTAGGAGTTGTCGAAGATGGAGACGCCTTATGGTGAATTTCTGCACCTGCATTACTTGTTGAAGATGAAGATGCCTAATCATGATTTTAGGGTATCTTTAAGATTTATGAGAGGTGTATAAAATTTAAAAAGCTGAATAAAAAATTTTGAACCATGGTAGATGTGTGGTTTGAGATTTGTAATTTAAAAGCAGTAGTGAAAACATAAACCTGTTCTTTTATCTCAAATGTAATACAATATGTATCAAGTTATGCAACTCATGTTATGAATTAGATCATAAGAAAGCTCATATAAAGTTATAACCATTGAAGATATTTCAATGAACTTTCATATTATTAATGTGACATTTTGAGATCTTAAAAAAAAAAATCATTTAAAATTCTAACCATCATAGATGTCCTTAGTTCTTACCTTTGCACCAAATTCTAATTCTAAATAATTAGACTTTTAGTTAAAAAAAAGAACTATGATGATAAAATAAAAGGCCGAACAAGGCATAACAGAGGACATCTCGGAGGTGAGCCGTTGAAGGACCCCCTTGTCTGCCGGTTCCACTGAATTATTATTATTATTATTTTATAATTAATTTGGTCACATTTTAGAATTTTGACTTAATTTTAGATATATTGAATTTTTAGTATGTTTAGATTTTTTTTATTTTTATTTGAATTTTTTGTTTAAGATTTTTTCTTTGCTTTTGCGTTTGTTTAGGATAATGTAATAAAATTTGTAATGTAATATAATATAATTAATATTGTAATATTTGATTAATGATTAATTTTTTTATTTATTTTTTTATAAAGAATGTAATTCATATTATTATAAAATGATAAATATATCTTTATAATGAAATTTAAGTTATTTTATTTTCCCTCTTAATTAAATTAAATTAAACCAAATTAAATTAAACAAGATCGAATTAAACTAAATTAAATTTAATCGAATAAAATAAATCAGATTAAATCAAATTAAATTTTACCGAACCTAGCAAAATTAACCTGTATCAAATGAGTGCACTTTGTTCGGATCAAATCAAAGTGAGTTAAACCAAATTTTCCTCTAGGTATGGCCATTTATCGATATTTTTCATATCTTATTACATCCATCATAATGTCTATTATCATGGGACAAAAAAATACATCATATGACTGCATTTAGATGAACTTTCTCAAATTAAAATGTAAGGGAAATGCAAAAGGCAATCAAGCAAAGTCTAACCTACTGTTGCACAAAAAACAAAATTTAACCTACAAGTTTAGCTTGTTTAGAAAATTATAAGTTTAACCTATCCAAAAAAATCACCACAAAATCTTTAAGATTTATCCTTAAATTTCTTCATTCAATAATGCTTTCATCTAAACTTCTTTCTCATCATCAGATATGAGAAAGAAATATTTGTAGTCTCAAAATCATAACCAATTTTTCTTGTCACTTTGTATCGCTCCGACATACTAAGGCTAGGTAACTTTGTTAAAACCTCATTGACCTTCATTTTTTTTTAGTGACTTTATCATATTCCAATGCTTTACTCAATCGGTTACTTGCTTTGTTAAGTTCTTCCTCAAGAATAGCAGTCATCTCTTTAATAACTCTAGACAAATCATTAGTGCTCTCACCCTTTCTCTTTTTTGGCTTAGAACTCTCTTCATTTGATCCAAACATGATATCTTGGGCATATGAAGCGAAATCCTCATTAACACCTATACTTTCATCATCATGTTCATCACCTACTTTGTCTAATTCTTCTACAATATAAGCAGGTGTTAGTATTAACTCTAAGAGTAAATTATGAGATGATTGACACATCCGGATTAGACTCATTGAGTTTGACTCAAGTGAATCCAACCATATAGATTCAGTCTAATCCGAATTAGACTATAAAATGATAAATATATCCTTATAACTAAATTTAAGTAATTTTATTCTTCCTCTCAATTAAATCAAATTAAACCAAACTAAATTAAACAAGATTGAATTAAATTAACTTAAATTTAATCAAATAGAACAAAACTAGACTAAACTAAATCAAATCAAATTTTTTCGAATTGAACAAAATTGGCCCGTATCAAATGAGTTTTGTTCGGATCAACCCAAAGTGAGTTAAACCAAATTTTCCTCTAGGTATGGCCATTTACTGATATTTTTCAGATCTTATTACATCCATCATAATGTTTACTATCATGGGCCAAAAAAAATATACCATATGCCTCACATGCATTTAGCTGAACTTTCTCAAATTAAAATGTAAGGGAAATTGCAAAAGGCAATCAAGCAAAGTTTAACCTACAAGTTTAGCTTGTTCAGGAAATTATAAGTTTAACCTGTCCAAAGAAATGACCACAAAACTTTCAAGGTCTACCCCTTAAATCTCTCCATTCAATAATGCTTTCATCTAAACTTCTTTCTCATCATCAGGTATGGTGAAGAAAATATTTGTAGTCTCACAATCACAACCAATTTTTCTTGTTGCTTTGTGTCGCTCCAACATGCTAAGGCTAGGTAACTTTGTTAAGACCTCATTAACTTTCATTCTTTTTTTCAGTGACTTAATCATATTTCAATGCTTTACTCAATCGGTTACTTGTCTTGTTAAGTTCTTCCCAAAGAATAGCTATCGTCTATCTAATAACTCAAGACAGATCATTAATGCTCTCGCCCTTTCTCTTTTTTTGGCTTAGAACTCTCTTTATTTGATCCAAACATGATATCTTGGGCATATGAAGCAGAATCCTCATCAACACCTATACTTTCATCATCATTTTCATCTGCTACTTTGTCTAATTCTTCCACAATATAAGTAGGTGTTAGTATTAGTTCTAAGAGTCAATTATGAGATGATTGACACATCCGGATTAGACTCATTGAGTTAAACTCAAGTGAATCCAACCATATGGATTCAGTCTAATCCGAATTAGACTTGAGTTAGACTCAAGTGAATTCATTCACTAAAGAGGATTCATGGAGATTAATGAAATATTAAAAGAGTTAATTTCAAATTTGATTATTCATTCAATTTTGAAAATTGAATTCAAGAATGAAGAATTCGGACATTACCTTAATGGAGTGTTAATGCTCATTAAGTCTCATTAAGTAAATTAATACTCATTAAGTATTTTCATTAGATGAATACAAAGGAAGTTTTTACTCTCATTTTCGAAATGGGATTCATTTTTCTTCTTCTCTTCTCTTTTTTTGGTCGAAACTTACTAGAGGGTTGCTAGTACAACCTTAAGTGTTGGTCTTCTCCATTTTCTTATGTTTGTGTGATACCAAAAGAGGCATGAACACGTGATCGTGTTGAGATCCTTGCTGTCACGAGATCGTGTTCACGCTTCAAAGGTGTTATTCTTCCTCCTCCTTCGCACGGATCTTCTGAAAGGATCTACTAAGTTTTTCCGCTGCTCTTTTTTGGATCTTTTAAAAGGATCTAGTAAGTTTAGTTGATAAGACTATTTGGAAAACCTCGAAAGTATGATTACTCTAATGATGTTCAAGTGACTTATCATAGCCCAGAAGTTTATCCATAGAATGCATATTTGTTGAACCCAAAGCTAAACTTGAATCTAACACGAGATTAAATCCAACCCTAAAAATTTCATTTAACTCATCTCTTAAAATTATAGGATTCCCTGATATAAAACATAAATCGGGTGAGATGACTAAGATTTTAACTTTGAAATTAAATTAAATTAAAGAAAATTAAACTAAATTAAATTAAATTTTATTACATCAAAACAAATATTAAATTAATTAAACACTAAAATCAAAATTAAATTAAACTTAGGTTAATTCTTTTAAGAATCTTTTAAAAATTATTTTAAATTTTTTTAAAATAATTTAAAAATTCTTTTTAAAATGTTTAAGAATTATTTTAAAAATTATATTAAAAATAATTTTAAAATTATTTGAAAAATTCATTTAAAATATTTTAAATATTATTTTAAAAATATTTTAAAACTTATTTTTAAAATATTTTAAAATTTATTTTTAAAACTATTTTTGAAACTATTTTAAAAATATTTTCAATTTTATTTTTAAAACTATTTTTAAAACTATTTTAAAAATTATTTTAAAATTATTTTAAAATTATTTTTAAAATTGTTTAAATTATTTTAAAAACTATTTTAAAACTCCTTTTAAAAATTGTTTTAAAAATCTTTTAAAATTATTTTAAAAATCCTTTCAAAAATTATTTTTAAAATCTTTTAAAAATTATTTTAAAAATCCATATAAAATTAATTTAAAAAGCCTTTTAAAAAATTATTTTCTTATTTTAAAAATATTTTCAAAATTTATTTAAAAAATCCTTTTAAAAATTATTCTAAAAATCATTTAAAAATTATTTAAAAATTCTTTTGAAAATCCTTTTAAAATTTATTTTAAAAATCCATTTTAAAATCCTTTTAAATAATTTATTTAAAAAAATCCTTTTTAAAATTCTTTTTAAGAAAATTCTTTTAAAAATAAATTCTTAAAAATTTATTTTTTTACTTAATTTAAACTTAAATCTTAATTTAAATTCAAACATAAATTGTATTTAAAATTCAATAATTATTCATCTTAGTTAATTCAAAATCTATTAACTTATTTGAATTATGTTAACTAATAATCATTTAACTCAAATTTTAATTAGTTAGTTCTAATTTAATTATTCATTAAATAATGTGAATTTTAATCATTCCGATCAATTAATCAAACTTAATTACTATTATAAATCATTCAACTTAATTACTTTCAATAATTAATTCAGTATTTACTATTAATCCAAAAATAATTGTAACTTATTTATCAGTTCCAATTAAGATTAAATTATATTAAACTTTAGTTAATCCTAATTAATAAGTTAAATAAATTTACCTATTAACTCATTCTTAACTTAATACATTAACATCTAATCTATTACTCTAAAATTAATAGATCAGTCAATATGAAAACAATATTAGACTTTATTTAAATATAACTCAATCTAAAATTATATTTCTAAATTCATAATAACTAAATAATCCATGATTAATTAATGATTCAAGACATTAATTAATCAAATTTAATTCATGATTAATTTTGGATTATTTAAGTTAGAATTAAAAAAAATCAATTATGTCTGCCTTAGATAATACATATTAAGCATCTCTCTAAACACGTAAGATTACTATGTTTGAAAATCTGGAATGGTTGAGATGCTAGGAAAAGAAAATTGAATCATGATTACAATTAGACCTCCAAACACATAGGTGGTTAATAAGAGTTTTCTAAGGAAATGTCAGATTAAGGGGGAGACTTATTTGAAAGACAAATTTAATCACATACTTTTAAAATTATTCTGAATATTTTAATTATTTTTAAATATTAGATTCAGGGCGAGGATATTTAACAATCATCTTCAAAATCATTCTTAATATATTTTAAAAAATCACATGTTTTGAAAAATTTTGATACTTATCAAATCATATGTTTTGAAAAAATTATTTTGAAAATTGTTTTAATTTTTGTAAACTGCTTTTAAACCAACTTTAAAAGATGTTTTTGAATAGTTTTCAAAAAAGTTTCATTCTTGCAAAACATAATTTTTAAAAGTTTCATTCTTGAAAAAGTTTTATCCTTGAAAATTTTTGAAAAGTTTCATTCTTGTAAAACTTATTTTAAAATTTCCTTAAAACTTATTCATATTTTAAAGCATCTTACAAATATTTTCTAAACTCAAATTCTTGTCCAAAGTATTTTGAAAAGTTGATAGATCTTGAAAATTATTGTGAAAGTTTCTTACTAGCTATTTAAACTTTAAAGTTAGCTGTGTAAAGGTTAGCTTACAAAACCTAGCATAAATCTTCAAAAACTTTCCTTTAAAAAATTTTACTATTTTTTTTTTGGTTAAAAAAATTACAAATGTTTTACAAACTTCATTTTTTGATTAGTTTGAACAAGTTTTCTTTAAACTCCCCCAGTAATTCTGAAATTTTTTTGTTGTTACCAAAATTTCACTACTTTCCCTCATTACTTTACTTAGCATTATTTTACTCATGTTTTTTTTTTATGAATGTCAAAGGGGAAGGGTTAGGGATTAAGTTATAAAATAAAAGAAACTTAACCCTAAAAATGATCAAGAAAACAAAACTAATTGTCTCAAACTTTTTGTTTCTCCTAAAAATCATTTTTTTTGTGCTATTTTTGCATACTTTTTTTTTCCAAACTTAACCCAGATTGTCATTGCATCAAAAAGGGAGAGATTATTAGTACATTTTGCACTAACGGTCTAACTCAGGTTTTGATGAATGACAAGTGAGTTAAGTTATATGTTGTTGTGATCTAACCACTTTACCAAGTATACAGGAGAAGTCCAGATAGGTCAACGGGTCGACCGGATATCTGGCGAGAAGTCTAGCTAGGTCAACAGACTGACCGGATAGCTGGTGCAAAGTCCAGATAGGTCAACGGGCCAACCGGATATCTAGTAGGAAGTCTAATTGTGTCTGCAGACCAGATAACTGACAAACTAGTAAGTAAAGATAAGTCACTAGAAGAGAATGACTAAGTGAGGACGCGTCTCAGTTGTAGGAACAGTAGACGTCAGTTCAGGTTTGGTCCATTTCGGATCCCTAATCTGAGACCTTGACTAGTTCTGGGTCCTAGGAGGATAAGTTCTAACTCATAAATATTTATAAAATATTCATGAATATATTTTTATAACTCTATGTTGTAGAGAAAAATGTAGACCTTTGAATTCTGTACATGTAGCAACTGACATAACTTGATTCCGAGTTCGGAGTTAAAAGTTATGGCTTTTGAAAGGTTACTATGTCAAACCAGCAGTTGGAGGCGCCTTCAAGTAGTGGAAGGCACCTTGAGCTTGATGGAAGGCGCCTTAAAGTGCTTTGAAGGTGCCTTCCAAGGGATAAAACCCAAAGTTGGTAGATTTTATCATCATCAAAGATAGGGAGATAAGATTTGCTTGTGGAGGCACCTTGGAGGAGGTTGAAGGCACCTTCCACAGCCTATATAAGCCCTATTTGTGCATGATTCAAGACACAACTCATATACAAGCTTATGTGCATCCGATTGAGGTTCTGACTACTCTAGCTACTATTGTGACTCTGCTAAGATGTTGTTGTGTCCAACTACTACTGAGGAACCAATAGACATCGAGCCTAAGCTGACAATCTTCCAAAGTGTTGGGTAATGAACTGCAATTTGTATACTTAATTACTTGCAATAGGACAAGTGCAGGGTGTTGTACTTGTTCCTTTTTTTTCTGTACTCGATTTCCTCTTTCGGAGGTACTGGAAGAGACTTTTAGTATATTACCCATCGATAGGTTCATGGGACCTAGGTCTTAGAGTAGGAGTCGTCGAAGACTCTGAACCAAGTAAACCGCCTGTATTTTTTTCTGTGTCTTTCAACTTTGTTCATATTTTTCGCTGAGCGTACTCATGTTTTTTTTCAAACGATAAAACAAGTTTTTGAAAACCAGTGACTCACCCTCCCCCCTCTCACGTGTGTATCGATCCAACACTACCAAGCTTTACAATTCAATAGGAGAATAATTTAATTAAAGGTCTAATTAAATGATCTAAATATGATACTTATTTCTATATTTTATTGTTGTAGATCACCATGTCATCCAATGCATCGAATACTCTCTTTCTGTGATCTGTCCTTGACAAGGACAAGCTCAATGGACCTAACTTCCTGGACTGGTACAGAAACTTGAAAATAGTTCTCAAGCAAGAAAGAAAATTGTACATCTTAGACCAGCCCATTCCTGAGACACCCCCCAACACTACCACTAGAGATGATAAGGACGCTTATAAGAAGCATCAAGATGATGCATTAGATGTACCATACCTTATGCTTGCCACCATGAACTCTAAGCTTCAAAAGCAATATGAGAAGATGGATGCTTGACACTGTTATTGTTGAACATCTTAGACAACTATATCAAGGATAGGAAAGACATAAGAGATTTAAGATCTCTAAGGCTTTATTTCAATGCAAAATGCAAGAAGGAAGTCCCATATGGCCTTATGTGCTCAAAATAACCGGGCATGTAGAGAATCTATAAAGATTGAGATTTTCACTAGGCCAAGAATTGGCCACTGACCTTATTCTGCACTCATTGCCTGAGAGCTATACTCAATTTGTCTTGAACAATAACATGAATAAAATTGACAAGTCATTGCCTGAGATGTTAAGCATGTTGAGAACTGCTAAACTCAACCTTAAGAAGGTAAAACCTAGTAATGTACTGATGGTGCAAAAGGGCAAAGGTAAACGACATCCCAAAGGTAAAGGTAAGACCAAAACCAAAGGGAAGCCCAAAACACATGCATTGAAACCTAAAGGCGGGGTTGCTAAGGAAGGAACCTGCTTCCGCTGTGGTGAGACCTAACACTGGAAGACGAACTACAAGTTGTACCTAGAGGAACTGAAAAAGGAAGAGAAGTGTGACTTCTACTTCAGGTATATATGTTATAGAAGTTAATTTATCTATTTCGTCTTCTTGGGTATTAGATACCGATTGCGCATCTCACATTCGTACCAATATGCAGGACCTTTGAAAAACTAGATCATTGACGAAGGGTGAAGTGGACCTACGAGTAGGCAATGATGCAAGAGTTGCCGCTGTCACTGTAGGAACATATTTCTTATCTTTACCCACTAGGCTTGTTTTAGAACTAGAAGAGTGTTGTTATATACCTGTTTTAACCAAGAAGATTATCTCTGTTTCTTGTTTAGACAAGAAGGGTTTCTCATTTATAATAAAGGATAAATGTTGTTCTGTTTATTTAAATGACATGTTCTATTGTAGTGCACCTCTATGAATGGACTCTATGTTCTAGACTTTAAAAACTCAATCTATAACATAAATACCAAACGGTTCAAGTCTAATGATTTGAACCAAACATGTCTCTGGTGTTGTCACTTGGGTCATATAAATGAGAGTCGCATATCTCAACTCCATAAGGATGGACTATTGGACTCATTTGATTTTGAATCATATGAGGCATGCGGATCTTGTCTTCAAGGCAAGATGACTAAGACTCCTTTTAGTGGACACAAAAAAAGAGCTAATGACTTATTAGGACTCATACATACTGATGTATGTGGCCCTTTCAGAGTAGCAACTAGAGAAGACTATCATTACTTTATTATTTTTTACTGATGATATTAGTTGGTATGACTACGTGTATATGATAAAACATAAGTCTGAATCATTTGAAAAGTTCAAATAATTCAAGAATGAAATACAAAACTAACTTGATAAGCGTATTAAGATGCTTCAATCAGATCGAGATAGGGAATACCTTAGCCAAGAGTTCTATGACAATCTCATTGAGTGTGGGATCATATCTCAATTCACTCCACCTAGAACACCATAATGGAATGGTTATCATAAAGGAGAAATCATACTTTATTAGATATGGTATGATCGATGATGAGTCAAACAGATCTTCCTACTTTCCTCTGGGGGCATGCTCTAGAGACGGCAGCTTTCAAACTTAACAGTGTTCCATCTTAGGTCGTTAATCCGGTGATAAGGATAGGGGGGCCCACATTGGCAGAGGTCAACGACACGTGGGCAGGGAAGTCAAAGTCCAAGGGTCCCGCCAATGGTTCCTGCCAATAGGAGACAAGACTTGGCTTAGTAGCTGAGATGGCAGCTGAACCAGTACGCAGCCGAGCCGAACCGCAGGTCGGGTTGCCGACGCTCAGAAGAGGAGTTGGTCTGCCGAGCGGTTTGTCCGCCCGGCTGAACGCCCAGCCGAACAGTGTTGCTCGTTCGAGTGTTCGACCGAGCGGCCTTCTCGCTCGGTCCGACACGCTCCCTTGATCAAACGTTGGGAGGCCTAGGCGGCCGTCCCGTTCGGCCCGGTGACAGACAAACGATGTAGAAGAGGAAAAAAGGGGCAATAGGTGACATCAACCTCGAGACAGCTGCCGCCGACGGGCAGCATGGTCGGCGGTCGGGTTGTATAGAGAATCGTACGGTGGAAGTTTCCACTGTCCTGTCAGGGATTTGCTCGGATAGTTGCGGTATGACACCAGACATGCTTTTCTGACAGGGCCACTCCAGGTATGCTTTGAGGAGCATGCATGCTTTGGGATGCGTGCACGCGTCCCCCCGGGGGCCCTATATAAGGACCCCCAAGCTTCGACGGAGGTATGCGTTCTACATCACTGTAGCTACAGTTCTCATTCTCATCATTCTTTCTTTTCGCTGAAGTTGACTTGAGCGTCGGAGGGCCGTCGCCGGGAACCCCTTCCCGGCTCGGTTTGTGCTTACAGGTTCTCGCCGGAGGTTCATAGCAGTCGAAGGTCTATACGTCATCACCGGGAGTGCCACGTACCCAGCGTTCATCGACTCAGCACTAGGACAGGATCAAATTGGTGCCGTCTGTGGGAACGCACCTGAATCCGAGGCGAGAAGATGGAAGAAGCTGGACGCCAACTCATGGTAACGCTCTCCCCCGAGGAACTCGACGCACTCATCCAAGCGCGAGCTGCGAAGATGGTCGAGCAACAGCAGAAGGCACAAGCCGAGCGGATAGCGCAGCAGGCCACCTCGGTTTCTGGTGGCCGAGCGGCAATGGAGGACCAACCGGAGCAATACTCCACTTGGGCACAGAACAAGGGGCATACCGACACCCCAGGAGACGCGCCGCACGCCCCCATTTCGTTTCATCGGGCACTGTTCCAGACTCCGTCGGAGCTGGCCCTAGCCAACCAGGGATCATCCGATGAAGCGCCCGTGCGGGACGCCAGGAAGGAGAAGGCACCGTGGGCTGAGTCATCCCTTGAGCGGGTCAATCGCCAGTTCTCCGAGGTGATCTTACAAGACCCTCTCCTAAAGCTTTACGCTCCCATATCGATCGGAGAGTATAACGGTACAACCGATCCGAACGACCACCTCGGTAAGTTCGATAATACTGCTACTCTCCATCAATACACCGACAGAGTCAAATGCAGAGTCTTCCTCACTACATTATCCAGTTCGGCACAACGCTGGTTCCGGAGGTTGCCGGACGGATCAATTAAGAGCTTCAGAGACTTCCGAACAGCATTCCTGCATCACTTTGCCAGCAGCCGACGCTACCAAAAGACCAGCGTTAGCCTCTTTCCCATGAAGCAAGGGCCAAGAGAAACTCTCCGAGCCTACATCCAACACTTCAACCAAGCAGCTATGGACATCCCCGCGGTCTCGTCCGAGACAATGATGCATGCTTTCACACAAGGCTTAGTTGACGGGGACTTCTTTCGCTCGCTCATTAGGAAGCCGCCTCGCGACTACGACCACATGCTGAAAAAAGCAAGTGAGTATATTAACGTGGAGGAAGCGCAGGCGACCCGAAAGAAAGAAGCATCAGGCGAGCCTTCGGCCTCGACCGAACAGAGACCACACACCAGCCAGCAACCGCCGAGAGGACCACGTGCCATGGGATGAGGCCACATCAAGATTCCAGGTCACCCGCCGTTCAGTGCATTGCGGCCGAGCGGCCTAGACAAAAAGGCAAGGTATGGACGCCCATGTTTTACAGAATCCATCAATTAACCACTCATAACACTCGAGATTGCCAGAGTCTCCCCCCAGTTAGCCAACCTGAGCCAAGGAACTATCGCCACCGATCACCTTCATTGGACAGGCGAGCTCATCATCAGACCGTCGAATGGCGAATGGCTAGGCGTTCACCCGAGCAGCATCACCATCAGCAGCATCATCACCATCCAAGGGCCAACCCCCGAGCCTCACAGGAGCAAGCGAGACCATCCGCTCGGGAGGAGGAAAATAGAAGCAATACAGCTCGGGGCGAGATCAACATCATCGCCGGCGGACCGACGGGCGGTGACTCGAATCGGGCCAGAAGTCACACGCCCAACAACTCAGGATCCACGCGGTTGGCTGCAGTCAAGAACGGGCGTCCGGACCCGAGATTAGCTTCGGACCCGAGGATCTTGAGGGAGTTGAAGTACCCCATGATGACACCCTCATCATCCGAGCGGTAATAGCTAACTACACTATTCATCGCATATTTATTGATACAGGCAGCTCGGTCAACATTATCTTCAAGAAGGTGTTTGACCAGCTTCAAATTGACCAAGCCGAGCTATTGCCAATGGCGACCCTATTATATGGGTTCACTGGCAATGAAATCCTGCCGATTGGGCAGACCAGGTTGGCTATCTCGCTAGGAGAAGAGCCGCTACGGAGGACGCGGACCACTAACTTCATTGTGGTCAATGCCCCCTCTGCCTACAATGTAATATTGGGACGACCGACCCTCAATGAGTTCCGGGTGGTTGTCTCAATCTTTTGCCAAAAAATCAAATTCCCTATAGATGATCGAGTGGGAGAAGTCCGGGGAGATCAACTGGTGGCCCGGCGATGCTATGTGGAGATGGTCTGAGCCAAAGCAAAATCCGCTCGGAAAGCACCGGGCCTCGAGGTAAACACTATAACTGAAAATCCCCCTACTTTGGTTTATGAAGAAAATGAGGAAGTACAGATTCGGGAAGGCCGACCGGAAGCCACCACATTCATTGCGTCCGATCTGGAAGAAGAACGGAAGGAAGAGTTGGTCAGATGCCTCCAGCAGAATCACGACGTCTTCGCGTGGTCAACGCACGAGCTGCCAGGTATCTCGCCAAGCATTGCACAACACGAGCTCCACATCCGGCCGGACGCTCGTCCCGTCAAGCAAAGGAAGCGGGACTATAGTGCCGAGCAGAACGTCATCATACGGGCGGAAGTTGAGAAGCTCTTGGAGGCCGGCCACATACGCGAGGTACAGTTCCCGAGTTAGTTAGCGAATATGGTACTGGTCTCCAAGCCTGGCAACAAATGGCGGGTCTGCATCAATTTCTGTGATCTTAACAAGGAATGTCTAAAGGACTTCTACCCTCTGCCCCGAATTGACCAAATGGTGGACTCGACTGCTGGATGCGAGCTGATATGCATGCTGTATGCTTATCAGGGGTACCACCAAGTGCCGCTCGCCAGGGAAGACCAAGAGAAAGTGAGCTTCATTATGGCGAACGACACCTATTGCTACAACGTAATGCCGTTCGGATTGAAGAACGTCGGGGCTACGTACCAGCGACTCATGAACAAAGTGTTTCGAAAGTAGATCGGTCGTAACCTAGAGGTATATGTTGATGATATACTCAATAAATCACTCCGAATGCCCGACCTCTGTGCAGATATAGAAGAAACCTTCCAGACATTGCGGGTGTATGGGGTCAAGTTGAACCCGCAAAAGTGTCTGTTTGGAGTAAAAGTGGTCGTTTCCTAGGCTACATAGTCACCAAGCGAGGCATTGAAGCCAACCCTAGCAAGGTCAAAGCGCTACAGGATATGCCACCGCCCAAAAACTTGAAGGAAGTCCAACGCCTTACGGGTCGCATAACAACACTATCCCAGTTCATCTCCAGGACCGTCGATCGGAGCATGCCCTTCTTCAGGATCCTACATCGAGCAACCAAATTTCAATGGGATGAGGAATGTGATCGAGCATTCGAAGAATTGAAGGCATACCTAAACTCATTACTTATATTAGCTAAGCCATCTGTCGGTGAGCCTCTCCGTATTTATTTGTCTTCAACCAAGCACATAGTCGGTTCGGCGCTAGTCCGGCAGAACGGCGAAGAACAACCAGTGTATTCCTTAGCCACATTCTAAAGGATGCTGAGTCTCGCTACACTGGTCTTGAGAAGCTTGCCTTCGCACTTGTTCTCGTCGCTCGGAGGCTCCGACCCTATTTCCTGGGGCATACGATCATTGTCATGACAAATAGCCCCTTAGGCCGAGTTCTGCTGAACCCCGAGGCGTCCAAGCGACTGATCAAATGGACCACGCAGCTTAGCGAGTTCGACATACAGTATCAGTCCCGAACGGCTATTAAGGCGCAGTCGTTGGCAGACTTCGTCACTGAGGTACAAAATCCCGAGCCCGACGCCACCTGGAAGGTGTACGCAGATGGATCGTCCACTCGGCAGGGAAGTGGGGTTGGCGTGCTGCTGGTCTCCCCCCACGGAGAACGGATGCACCTGTCCGTACGGCTAGACTATCGGGCAACCAACAATGAAGCAAAGTATGAGGCGCTAATAGCAGGTTTGTTGGCCGCTCGACATGTGGGAGCTAGCAATGTGCTGATTCATTCAGATTCACAGTTGGCTGCTCAGCAATGTTTGGGAGCATTTGAGATAAGCAACGTCCGGCTCAAGCTTTATGCGGAAGCCTTCGCAAAACTGAAAGCCAGTTTCCGAGAGGTGCTGATACAGAAGATCCCCCGAGCGGAGAATCAAGTTGCAAATGAGCTGGCTAAGCTATCCAGCTCAATATCACAGATCGTCATCGAGCAGCCAATCGAGCAGGTATCTCTGGTCGCCCACATCGACCGGATGGAAGGACTCACATTTCCAAATGACTGGCGGACGGCTATAACAGAATTTCTGAAGTCAAGATCAACGCCGTCCGATCTATTGGAAGCGCATCTGCTCAGAAGGACAGTTGGTCGGTTCGTCCTCATCGGCGACCAGCTCTACAAAAAAGCGTTCTCCAGGCCTCTGCTTAAATGCGTTGGCCCGGAGGATGTGGACTATATTCTGCAAGAGGTACACCAAGGCTCATGCGGCGGGCATCCGGGCGGCCGATCGTTGGCGAGGAAGATTCTTTTGGCCGACTACTTTTGGCCAACTTTACAGGAGGACGCGGCCCTGACAGTTGCCATGCGCTTATCCTGCCAAAGGTACCACAATTTCTCACATCGTCCCATGGAAGAATTAAAGACATCCACAGTGTCTTGCCCATTCGATCAATGGGGCATGGACATTGTGGGACCATTTCCAATGGCGACCGGACAGCGGAAGTTCTTACTAGTGGCGGCCGACTATTTCTCTAAGTGGATTGAGGTCGAACCAATGGCTAAAATAACCTAGCAGATGGTCAAAAAATTCATCTGGCAACACATCATTTGTCAGTTCGGCATCCCGCGGTGACTCATCTCAGACAATCGAAGACAGTTCTTGGGCCAACAACTCAAGGAGTGGTGTGAGGGGTACGACATCCAGCAGGCTTTTACCTCCGTTGCGTATCCCCAAAGCATTGGGCAAGCTGAAGTCACCAATCGGGAGATCTTGCGAGTTCTGCGGGCTTGGCTCGACCATGAAGGCGGGAGTTGGGTAGACGTGCTGCCCGGGGTATTATGGGCACTCTGAATGACGCCCAAGGAAGGAACAGGAGCGACCCCCTTCCACCTGGTGTATGGGGGAGAGGCCATCGTCCCAGTGGAATTCGGAGTAGAATCCGATCGGATTCGAGTCTATGACGAGAATAATGTTGAGCGGAGGCATTTGGAGCTGGACCTGGTGGACGAGGCGCGAGCCAAGGCCGCCGTCTGGCTGATGGCGTACCGGCAGAGGATGAAGAAAAACTACAATAGGCGGATAATACTCAGGTCTCTTCAGGTCGGCGACCTCGTCTGGAAGAAAGTCAAGCCGGTCAACGATGTAACCAAGCTGGGAGCTCCTTGGGCTGGACCGTTCAAGATTGTAGAAAAGCTTTGTTCGTGCGCCTATTACCTCGAGGATGAAGATGGATGGAGGCTAGAGCAACCATGGAGTGCGAGCCACCTCCAGCCATACCGAACTGGATAAAAGGTGCGCCAATGTAATACACGACATATATTTGTCACCCTTTGTCTCTTTCAACCGCAGGAAGTAAAAACAGAAGGGTTCTTGCAAAATCACGGCCGAGCGGTTAGTCTTCCCAAAATCATCGAGCGGCGACGTTAAATCCTAGAGTCGGACCGGCGACTATAAACCCCCCGACCCAAAGACTGTCGAGTGATGACGTTAAATCCCAGAGTCGGACCGGCGACTATAAACCCTCTGGCCCGAAGATCGTCGAGCGGCGATGCTAAATCCCAGAGTCGGACCGGCGACTATAAACCGCCCGGCCCGAAGACCGTCGAGCGGCGACGTTAAATCCCAGAGTCGGACCGGCGACTATAAACCCCCCGGCCCGAAGACCGTCAAGCGGTGACGTTAAATCCCAGAGTCGGACTGGCGACTATAAACCCCCCGGGCCGAAGACCGTCGAGCGGCGACGTTAAATCCCAGAGTCAGACCGGCGATTATAAACCCCCAGCCCGAAGACCGTCGAGCGGCGACGTTAAATCCCAGAGTCGGACTTGTGACTATAAACCCCCTGGCTCGAAGACCGTCGAGCGGTGACGTTAAATCCCAGAGTCGGACTTGCGACTATAAACCCCCCGACTCGAAGACCGTCGAGCGGCGACGTTAAATCCCAGAGTCAGACCGGCGACTATAAACCCCCCGGCCCGAAGACCGTCGAGCGGCGACGTTAAATCCTAGAGTCAGACCAGCGACCATAAATCCCCCGGCTCGAATACTGCCAAGTGTCGCTCGGAAAGAATGTGTTTTGAGAAGTAAACAAGAACAAAATTGAAAGGTTATGTTGACTCGTCGCATGGCCAGTACTTAGACAAAAGTCAAATAAAAGTAGGATAGATTTGGATAATATTAACTCGTCGAACGACGAGTATACAAATGAAACTTCAAAATTTAAAAGCACTCCTCACTCTAGAATATCGAAGATTGACTCGGAGATGGTTTCCAGCAGTTTGGCCATATCTCTGGGGGGGACGGACGTCGTCTCCGGAAGATGGCCCTTGGCCTTCAGATAGGCAGTCGTAGCATAGATGGCTTCCTCAAAGGCCAGGACAAGCCGATCGCTGAGCTTATTGCCAAATTCTTCCAAACGGACATAGTTTTGCCTCATCACCGTGAAGCGACTTGATTCTCCGTCTTGGTACTCCTTAAGAGCGGCTCGGGAAACTTCGAGGGTGTCCTAAAGATCTTTCTTATCTCCTTGAAATTTAGCTTGGTCTATCGATCGGCTTTCCCGCTCGGTGGATAGCAGGCCAGTCAATTCTTGGACGCGTTGCTCCAGCGCCCGGGCCTGCACATTCTTTGCCTCTAGATCATAAACGGCCTTATTCTTCCTGTTAGTCACCAGCTTGATCTCCTGGTCATGAGACTTAACCTAGGCTTCAAGCCCAGCTACCCTGGTTTCCAGGCCAGAAGATTTGTGCCGCTCGGCCTCCAACAGTTTTTCTGTTTTGTTCAGCTCGGTCCAAAGCATGGCGTACGAGAGCCCCTGAGCTGGCACCCCTCCAGAAATCTGAAGTTTCTTCAACTCTTCCTCCAGCGTTGCTAGGCAGTTGCTGAACGCGATATTCTCCACCTAGTTCTGGGCTCAGATGAAATAATATCAAGAACCAAGCAAAATAATCATATAGGAGTTTGAGGGGCATACCCCGGTAGCCTGCTGCAAGTGGATGTCACCGAGCTGACCGGGAGTCATTAGGACAACACGGGCCCTCACATCCTCCCATATTTTGGCAAGTGGTCTGCGGATGGTGATCTAATGTTCAGGGGCAGTTGGCCGATCAGCCGCCAAAAGGAATTCTTCTGTTGGGAGATGTAGGACAACCTTAATCACTCGACGGCCGCTCGGATCAGACTGGGCAGAAGGTGAGCGACCGGAGGACTCGCCGAGCGGAGTGGAGATTATGCCCGAGCGCCTAAGCCGACGATCGACTCGTGGCGGAGAACTGACGGGCTGCGCCTCGAGGGAAGCCACTAGCAGATCGAGTTGTGAGGGAGTCCGATCCGAGGAAATTACCTCGACCGAAACGGGGGCTAAGTCGACTGCTGCAGAAGGAGTGCCGACCTACTCTAACACTGGTTCCACAGATGTATCCGAATGGGCAGGAGGATGAGTCCTACGCCGCTTGCATGTCACCAGCGGAGCGTCATCGGCCGAGTGCCCCGCGCCCTCCGGCGTAGGATGTCCAGCAGACGAGGTAGCATCGCCGACCGCTTCGGTTGCAGGGACCCGAACGGTCGACTCTCCTATGACGGGAGTAGCCTTGGCACGCCACATGATGTTGGCTGTATAAAAGAAGAATAAATCAGTTAGACCAAAAGGAAAGGGGGTGAGGAAAACACTTACCCATGCTGCTCGGAAGCTTCGTTCGGATCGGACTCAATCCAAATATGTACAGCACACCCTCACAAAGCAGCTTATGGATGTTGAATTTCTGCCCGGCCAGTTGGTTGGCTGCATGGAGGTAGGCCGGCTGGCTCTTGTATTTACCAAGGTCCGGTGGGGTTGGCACGACGGTCTGCCATTTGGTTTGGAAAGCTGGCAGCTCGGCAAGACGAAGGTAAAAGTAGTACTCCTTCTAATGTTTATTCGAGGTCGGCATTTTGTCGAAGAAAACAAGGCCAATCCACGACTGGAAGAGGAAGGTGCCCCACTCGGACTGTTTGGGATAGTAGAAATAATGGAAAATCTTTGGGACTAAGGGGATGTCGTGCAGCCTAAAGAGGACAACTACTCCGCACAATAACCTGAAGGAGTTTGGGACAAGTTGGCCGAGCGGGAGGCGGAAATAGTTACACACTTCAAAGATAAACGAATGTAAAGGAAAACGTAGACCAGATACAAACTGGTCTCGGAAGAAACAAATAGTGTCGGGCGGCGGATCGTGTGGCCGATCGAATGAGGTAGCTAATATTAATCTATGGGTAGAAGGGAGTTCGAAGTCGCGGACGAAGTTCACCGCGTCATCCTCATCGAACAGGCTCTCCATGGTCGTATACCATAGGTCGGGAGAGGGATTAGACGGTTGTGAGGTGCTCGCCATCGCCGGAACAGTAGAAAAAGCAAAAACCAGAGAAAAACAAAAAGATGGACGAAAGAGGGGGTCGGAACAATATCGAACGAGCACAGATATTTCTATAATAATAGAGAAAACACAAAGGAGAAAGAAAAGGTCAGAGAGTCCTTACAGGAAAGGATGGTTGTGAGAGGTGGCGAGAGATTGCCGGGATGCTGAGAAACTGGTTCGCCAGAGCACGAAGCGCGAACGAAAGCCTCTGAATGCACGAACGCAAAAGTGCGGCGGGGGATAGCGATGAAGGCTTCACAAGGATGGGTCTGATGCTGCCTAGCCGTCGGATTCAGGTCACGGGACCCGAGGCCTGCATCTGACCGTTCATTTCAAACAGCTGAAGGTCCCATCAGAAGTGACGCCACCGCTGCATGATGATGGCGACAGCGCCACGTGGCACCCGATCATAGGATCGCATTTAATGAGCACCATTACATGTTCAGGGACGCATGCTCAGCCTTAATGGCGAGGATTTGCACGAATTCTGAAAGGATTCTAAAAGTGTCAGCATGGACCGACTTACAATCGGCCCGGCGGCTAGCGGAAAGAAATGAAACAAGTTCTATCAGGTGATCTGTCGAATGGCCGTAGGGCACTTTCGTTTGGCCCGTGCAAAAAACATTTATATCAGTGGCTGAGTGGCCGTCATACCACTGAGCTAATAGTCCAGTCAGTCGGACCTACAGCCTCCTTCGACTAGACTTGAGGGGAAGGCAAGTGATCCGGTGATAAGGATAGGGGGCCCACATTGGCAGAGGTCAATGACACGTGGGCAGGGAAGTCAAAGTCCAGGGGTCCCGCCAATGGTTCTTGCCAATAGGAGACAAGACTTGGCTTAGTAGCTGAGATGGTAGCCGAACCAGTACGCAGCCGAGACGAACCGCAGGTCGGGTTGTCGACGCTAAGAAGAGGAGTTGGTCTGTCGAGCGGTATGTCCGCCCGGCTGAACGCCCAGCCGAATAGTGTTGCTCGTCCGAGTGTTCGACCAAGCGGCCTTCCCGCTCGGTCCGGCACGCTCCCTTGACCGGACGTTGGGAGGCCTAGGCGGCCATCCCATTCAGCCCGGTGACAGACAAACGATGTAGAAGAGGACAAAAGGGGCAGTAGGTGACATCGACCTCGAGACAGCTACCGCCGACGGGCAGCATGGTCGGCGGCCTGGTCGTACAGAGAATCGTATGGTGGAAGTTTCCACTGTCCTGTCAGGGATTTGCTCGGACAGTTGCGGTATGGCGCCAAACACGCTTTTCTGACACGACCACTCCAGGTATGCTTTAAGGAGCGTGCACGCTTTGGGATGCATGCACGCGTCCCCCCGGGGGCCCTATATAAGGACCCCCAAGCTTCAACGGAGGTATGCGTTCTACATCACTGTAGCTACAGTTCTCATTCTCATCTTTTTTTCTTTTCGCTGAAGTTGACTTGAGCGTCGGAGGGTCGTCGCCAGGAACCCCTTCCTGGCTCGGTTTGTGCTTGCAAGTTCTCGCCGGAGGTTCATAGCAATCGAAGGTCTATACGTCATCACCGGGAGCGCCACGTACCCAACGTTCATCGACTCAGCACTCGGACAGGATCAACCATCATAAAGACACCATATATGATATGAACTGGGAAGAGTCCCAATATATCTTTCATAAACATTTGGGATTGTGATGCTTACGTTCAATGACAAGTCTTAGATAAATTAGGACCCAAATTGGATAAGTGTTATTTTATAGGATATCCCAAGGAAACAAAGAGATATTACTTTTATAATCTCATACAAGGCAAAGTGTTTGTTGTCAGAAATGGCATCTTTCTAGAAAGAGAGTTTATTTCTAGAAAAATTAGTGGGAGTAAAGTTGATCTTGAAGAAATGCAAGATAAACAATCTAGCAATGAAGCCTTGATGGAAATTGAACAGGTACCACAAGATGTTGTGGATCATGATTTTGTTACACCTCAAGAAGTTGTGGAGCAACAACCTGTTTATGTAACACAAGCTCTACGCAGATCTGATAGGACCCATTGTCAACCTAGAGATATTTATTCTCTTGTCTGACCACGGTAATGTAGTATTTGTTGGTCTCAACAAGCCTATATTTTATCAGGAAGCTGTACAGGGCCCAGATTCTAAGAAATGGTTAGAGGCCATGAGATCTGAAATAGAATCCATGTACACTAACCAAGTATAGACTTTTGTTGATCCACCTGAAGGGGTCAAACCCATTGGGTGTAAGTGGGTCTTTAAAGGAAAGATTGACACAGATGGTCATCTGCATACCTATAAAGGGCGATTGATAGCTAAAAGATTCAAGCAGATTCATGGTATAGACTATGATGAAACCTTTTCACCAGTTGAGATGCTTAAGTTTATTCATATTTTACTTACTATTCCAGCTTACTATGATTATGAAATTTGGCAGATGGATGTCAAAACTATATTTCTTAATGAAAATTTACTCGATGATGTGTACATGACACAACCTGAGGGTTTTGTCTATCCAGAGCATGCTGGAAAGGTATGTAAGTTGCAGTGATCTATTTATGGATTAAAGTAAGCTTCTAGAAGCTAAAATCTTCGATTCGATGATACAATCAAAGTGTTTGGTTTCATCAAGAATGAAGATGAACCTTGTGTTTACAAGAGGGTTAGTGGGAGCACAATCATCTTTCTCATATTGTATGTAGATGACATACTTATCATTAGAAATGATATCCCTATTCTTTAGTCAGTGAAGTCATGGCTAGGGAATTTTTTCTCAATGAAGGACTTAGGTGAAGCAGCCTACATCTTAGGCATCAAGATCTATAGAGATAGATATAAGAGATTGGTTGGTCTAAGCCAGTATGCATATATTAACAAGCTGCCTAAATGTTTTGTCATGCAGAATTCAAAAAAGGGATTTCTACTAATGTCATATGATGTGAGTCTTTCGAAGACTCAATTCCCCTCTTCTAAGGAAGAAAGAAACCGTATGAATCAGATTCCTTATGCATCTGCTATAACATCTATCATCTATGTCATGCTTTATACTCGCCATGTATGCATAAAGGGATTTCTTTATCAGATTCCTTAAGTATTTCTGATGTGGCCGAGGGAACATCCTGGGCCACTTTATTAAAACGCTTGATGTAGCTTCTTAATGGATCGGCAGACTCTTGCTTGAGAGTGAACAAGCAGTGGTCAGTTTTTTGATATTTCCTGCTGCTGGCGAAGTGACACAGGAATGCGATCTTGAAGTCGGAGAAGCAAGTGATGGACCCGTGCGGCAGCCCATCAAACCATTTTTGGGCAGAGCCTGAGAGAGTGTTCAGGAACACTCGGCATTTGACGGCGTCGCTGTATTGATGCAGCAGAGCCGCATTTCGGAACTTGCGGAGATGATCCTCAGGATCCTTGCTGCCATAGTATTCCCCGATAGCCGGGGGTCGGTATCCTTTGGGTAGCCTCTCCTCTTATATCTTGGAAGAGAAAGACACTTTCTCCTCTAGCTCCATCTGACGCTCTTATCGGGGGACAATAGCCTTCCCCTTCTTCGAATCTTTAGGCAATGAACTTTCGGCCACAGAAACTTGGGGTTGCTCCCTATGGCTATAATATCCCGGCTCTGGTTGATAATACCCCTGGCCAGGCTCTCTATAAAAGGCAGGAGGAAATTCCAGAGGTTGTTTCCTCTTAGAGCCTCGATCAGAGGTGTGAGCCGGTTCTTTAGAAGCTTCAGGTAACTTTTTTGGTCTGGATGCAGTAGTTTGTTGTTTTTCAGAGGTCGCCCGCTTCTTAGCCTCTTTGAAGAGCTTATATTCTCCAGCGGTCATAGTTACGTTGATTCTGCCTGAGTCCTCCATCGTCATGTTCCGGAACAGGTAGTTGTGTTCCCACAGACGCCGCCAAATTTGATCCCGTCCGGAAGCTGAGTCGGATGAAGGCGAGTCACGCTGTCACTGGCATTGATGAAAAGTCGCTGCGAAGCCTGATCGACCTGGCACCCGCCGGGAGAGCTCACACGAGCGGATGACGGGGGATGATGACGAAGCGAGGGTCCTGCGCACACTTAGACAAGCCTCCTCTGCGTTAGAGACCAAGAACCAGGAAAAAAGTCCCCAGGTCAAGCCCTCCGACGCTCAAGTCAGGTACTTTTTCCCAGAAGAACAGAGAAAATGACGAAAAAGTAAGAGACGAGAATGAAATGATGAGTGAGCGTACCTGCCTAAGGGACAAAGCTTCCCTTTTTATACTGCAACGGGCGCTTCTAGAGTCTGACCGGTGTCAGGCTTTGTCTAGTGGTGAGTGACACGTGGTGCCCTCCTATAAGTCAGAGAAGGAATCAACGAACAGTAAGCGTCAGACCGTTAGCATATTCTCTGACAGGTAGTGATTATTCCCTGACAGGTTGTTACGATTCCCTGACTTGTTTGTCATGTAGTATATGTCTGTCCCAATCTGTTAACCCTGGACTTGGTCCCCGCATCGGCCGGCCTCAACCTAGGGCTGTAGACCCATCTTCCTTAACCTGCGCTTGCCGCTTTAGAACTCCAGACCTGTGTGTCCATCCCTGTCCTGTGTGTCCTGTTAACTGAACTTCCGACCTGATTTACCTTGTAAGTCGCGACCTGTAAGCCTTAGTATGGTTCCGCTTATTCTAAATCCCAACCTGTATGCCTCAGTCTGCTTCCACTTATCCTGAGTCCCCGACCTGTATGCCTCAGTCTACTTCCTCTTATCCTAATTCCCGACCTGTATGCCTCAGTCTGCTTCCGCTTATACTGATCCCCGACCTGTATGTCTCAGTCACTGGACCGGACGTCTGCCAGGTAAGTAAAGGTAAGTCATTGGAAGGGAGTGACTGTGAGAATGCGTTCCCCGGAAGGGAACATTAGGCATCTATCCGGCTTAGATCTATTTCGGATATCTAAGTCGAGATCGTGACTAGATTCCGGTCTCGGAAAGACAGAATCTAAGTCATACTCTTGATATTGAATTTATAAAACTGTGCTAACACTTTGTTTTGCAGGAAACATATTATATATTTGTCTCGGACTAACCTTAGCTTGCAGGAGAAGGAATCGCTGGAGAAAGGTGTTCCGGGCGCACGGAGGGGATCCGGGCGCCCGAAGGGGATCCGGGCGCCCGGAGGTCTGAGCGCCCTGAGACGATCCGGGCGCCTGGAGGGGATCCGAGCGCCCGGAGGTCCGGGCGCCCGGAAGGGATCCGGGCGCCGGGGAAGCAATTTTTATCCTATCACGTCATCGCCAAGTGGAGCTCACTGGTTGGACCTGCCACGTCTCACCAGGCCGCTCGGAAGGGATCCGGGGCGCCCCGAGCCTCATATAAAAGGAGGGTCAGTGGTGGAGCTCAAAACAACAACTAACAAGAAGATCTTCTACTACTTGCTCTGCTGCTATGCGCTCTTGCGACGCTAATGAAGCTCCAACAACACACTTTTTTCCTTTTCGATTTATTCCTTTGTCGGTATTGCTTTTAGTTTCATTAGCATTTCAGCAATTAGTTTGTAATAATTTTCGAACTGCTAGTGATTGCACAACGAAAGTACTCAACAAGTACGGGCCTTGGAGTAGGAGTCGACACAGGTTCCGAACCAAGTAAAATTGGTCTGTGTTAGCATTGCTTACTTTTTCCGCTGCGCTTAACTCTTTTCGAAAGAATTTTTCATAATCGATATTCCCCCCCCCCCCCCCCTATCGAAACATCACGATCCAACACTTTGATCCATGTGCTCTATGCCGCAAGGCTGTAAGTCCTAACTTGTATCCTTGGTTGGCACATCCTGACCTGTACGCTCTGATTCAGGTATCGCAAAGCTATAAATCCTGGCCTGTGATCCTGGCCTATTGCATATCCCGACCTATACGCTTCGGTCTTTGTGTTTCATGTGTCACAATGCTATAAATCCTGACCTGTATCCTTGGTTGGCACATTTCGACCTGTGCGCTTTGATCCAGGTATCGTAAAGCTATAAATCCTGGCCTGTGATCCTGGCCTATTGCATATCCCGACCTATACGCTTCGGTCCTTGTGTTTCATGTGCCACAAGGCTATGAATCCTGACCTGTATCCTTGGTTGACACATTCCAACCTGTGCGCTTTGATCCAAGTATCGCAAAGCTATAAATCCTGGCCTATTGCATATCCCGACCTATACGCTTCAGTCCTTGTGTTTCATGTGCCACAAGGCTATAAATCCTGACATGTATCCTTGGTTGACACATTCCGACTTGTGCACTTTGATCCAGATATCGCAAAGTTATAAATCCTGACCTGGATCCTTAGTTGGCACATTCCGACATGTGTGCTCTGATCTATGTGCTCTATGCCGTAAGACTGTAAGTCCGGACTTGTTGTCCTGGCTTCTAAGTTCCTACTCTCCATGTAGGCCTAACCTCGGAACACCACCTGTGCCTGACTTAGATCATCTTGTGACCAGGCCCTTTAAGCTCAACGTAGGTTGGACTCTTGACCACCACGTAGGCATGACTTCTGACCGCCACGTAAGCTTGACTTTTGACTATCGCATAAGCTTGACTTTTGACAGTCATGTAAACTTGACTTTTGACTACCTCATAGACTTGATTTCTGATCACATCATCTTCCTGACCCCAAAATCATGAATGCAGTATGTATATGTATTCTAGTGATTCAGAACCACTGCTAATTTATAGAAGGAAAAATGCATATTCATCTGTTCTTGCCAGAAGACCATAGTCAAGTCATCTATTTTATTCAATTGCGTCAATGTAATAATCACCACTCAAAGTCAATGTAGGAAAAGTATGCATCACGAGAAAATTTAAATCTCAGAAAAATAGTTGATTCTTGACGTGACTTTGACTCAATTTCAGAAGAAATCAATATGAGGAGAAGATTGATGTCAGCCATGGCCACTTCAGAAGAAAGCGTTCCCGTGTGCTTTTCTCTTGTTTGTGTAGCCTAATTGATGGTATTCTCAACTCTTCATATGGTATTTTTTTTATGTATGATATCTTACTTATTCCATGACTTGAAAAACAAAGCTAATAGTTAATTATGAGTCCTTTTGACATTTTTTTTAAGCACAGGACATCGAGTCCTTTGGGCCATCTATTATTGCGATGACCGTCTGATTTTATAGAAATTTTCGGTCATCAAGATAAACCTAAAAATACTCGTAACGGATAGTCCAACATCCCAGATTTACCATTTTTTCTTCTTCCTAGCTCATCCTCATCCTCATCCTCATCATTGCCAAGGGCATCCATCTGTTGATCATTAGCAAACTAATAGTCAAACATTTTTCATAAATTGTTTTTGACAAGCTCAACAAGAAAATGAACGAACTTAAACCTTAACTTGGTTCATTTAATTTTAATGGTGAAACTTAGTCTACATATATAATTTATCAATCTTTAAAATGGGTAAACCCTAAAATTATTAATTTCATAACAATACAATATTTATATTTACGTGAATATAATAGGAAGCATATAATTGGGTAAATAAATTATATTTTTGGAAAAATTAGTGTGAATGGTCTGACAAAATTTTGAAGAAAAAAGAGAAGTTGACCATATTAATGATCCAACTTCACAATAAAAGTATTAGAAGAAAATGACAACAGCTAACGTACGATTAGGTTTATAATAAACTAATTTTCTTGATTGATATATACGTGAGTGGAAGGGAATGATAAAACGTGGTGCCGTTGATAACGAAGATATGCTACTGGTCTAATTAAGAACATTCAACTAGACATGAATTTGTAACAGTTGGTCTAGATTCTTACTTGTGTCACGATTAAAGGAGAAATTTGCAGGCTGAACGTGATTTTAATTATATTTCAATTAATTTTATGTCGTATTTATGGCTATCATGTACATAATGATGTTTTCTATCTAGGAATTAATTTCTCTTCAGCTCTGGTGCAATCCACCTTGCAACGCAATATCAAGAAGCAGTAGTTTGCTGTCGGTTTGCTATATATTAATTCATCTTAATTCATTTGGAAGGGGAAGAAGTCCGATAGAAGGAACTTGAGAAATGCATGCATAACGTGAACTTGAAGTTGGATGATACCAAATCGTGGAGGTTTTGACCTTACGAAGAACTTCTTCAAGGTGATAATTCAAGCTTAATTAATTGGGGAAGGTGAATTCAGAGGGATCTATGAAGTTTGATGTTGCCATCAAGTGAGGGTCCAAACAGGAGAGAAAAAAAGGCATCCTTTGAAGTCAAGATCATAAGCCAATTAAGGCAACAAAACCTAGATCAGCAAATCAGATGGACCACCAATCACAAAGAACTCATTTATGGTTTCTTGCTAGCTAGCCTTGACTCATACTGTACGGCCTACACACCTCACATTGCGTGTGTTTAATATATACCAAACAGTCTACAATCTTTTGTTTTTTCTTTTTGTTTTGTGCTAGCTGTTACTTTGGAAGACGACTTTTCTTAAGCTTCTAATTAATGGAGGTTTCTTTCAGATTAATTTGTGGCAATACGATCCAAATACAATATTAAAGGCCACTTCATACTGTGAAAGAAGAATCCTTTAGACTTTTTAGTTTGTTGCATGATCAACAAAACAGATTTTTGTTATAAAAAATGCTCTCGATGGACATTATGATCAGTTCTAATGAGTTGTTTTTCACCTTCCTTGTTCTCTATAATAAGCTATGGTCATCAATTACAACCATCTTGATCATATATCCTCCTCGCCATGATCATCAATTACAACCATTGTGATCATATAACCTGTCTAAAGAAATGGCCACAAAACCTACAAGGTCTGCCCCTCAAATCTCTCCACTCAATAATGCTTTCATCCAAACTTCTTTCTCATCATCTGGTATGGTGAAGAAAATATTTGTAGTATCACGATCCCAACTAATTTTTCTTATCACTTTGTGTCGCTCCAACATGCTAAGGTTAGGTAACTTTGTTAAAACCCTATTTGACTTTCATTCTTTTTCAATGCCTTCATCATATTTCAATCACTACAAGAAATTTTGGATTTAACCACATCTAATTTCAATGCTTTCATCCAAACTTCTTTCTCATCATCTGGTATGGTAAAGAAAATATTTGTAGTATCACAATCCCAACTAATTTTTCTTATCACTTTGTGTCACTCCAACATGCTAAGGTTAGTAACTTTGTTAAAACCCTATTTGACTTTCATTCTTTTTCAATGCCTTCATCATATTTCAATCACTACAAGAAATTTTGGATTTAACCACACTTAATAGACAACAGTTTTTCAAGAAATTGCTGTCTTTTTCCATTTAACAACAGTTTTATTGAAAACTGTTGTTGTTCACCATAATATTTTTTAAATAACAATAGTTTTTCAAAAAACTGTTGTCTAATGTGTGTCAAAGACAACGGTTTTAAAAAAACTATTGTCTTTTAGTGTTGCTTATGTGATAATATACAACAATTTTATTAAACTGTTGTCTATTAAATGTTGTTGAATCCTAAAAGTGGGAGTTTATTTATTTAATAACCTACACATATAAATCTAAACAATCTCATGTTTTTCCCCCATTCGTCCTCTTCTCCTGCCGATCTCACTGTCACCGCGATCTCCTCTTCATTGCTAACCTCCGACACAGCCGATGCTGCCCTCACATTCCTGAAGCCACAGCCATCAACAGCCGTCGAGGGTGCTGCCGGTTACTCCCAGTCACCGCCGCCCTTTCCCCTCTCCCGTGCCCTAGTTTCCTATTGCAGTCGCACCGCCGCCATCGCAGATCACGCTGGCACCACTCGACTACCGCCGCCTCCTCGCGCTAGGGCATCGCCATCTGTTCACAGTGTCGAGCCTAGCCTGACACTACAACAAATATGATTTTTCGCAGCGCGTCATCAACGTCGCACAGTTAAAGCATGCTGTTAATAATAGTTTTACGATGGACCCAATAAAGTGCGCTGCGGATAGTATTATATTTGTACAAATAACGACGTGCAGAAAGAATACGCTGTCAATAATCTTTTCTACAGCGTGCAGAGTACACTGTTAAAATTTAATATTAACGACTTACAAAGCGCGCTGTTAATACTTATATCTACATTAATAATTATTATTAAAATATTAACAGCATACTGTTAATAATTTTTAAAAAATTAAGAATTTTAAATTTCCTAAATCCTACCCAAACCTTAGCAGAATTATTTTCCGCCGAAACCTCCGCCAAAAACACTCTGCTACCTAACCTCCTCCGCCAAAAGCCTTCCCTTTTCTATCGAAACCCTTACACCTAGCCTCCTCTGTCACGCCCCAGGTAGTCCTTGCCAGAAGAAATTTCGGCAACATCTCCCCTGTACGGGTGACAATATGAATCCAAAAATACATATATCTAAACCATCGGCCCACACGGCCGGAACAATACACACAATTAGTAAACAATCCACGCAGTTATATTCAACATTCCACACAGATATAATATGAACAATCCACACAGTTATATAAAGGAAGACACATCGTAGATATATGTAAAACCTCCTATTTATTACAACGAAGAAAACGAAGTCCACGAAGTAATGAAAATATCCGCAGCGGAAAACCAAAAGTAGTAAATCCAAGTGTTCGATATAAAGTCCACAATACAAAACCCACATCACAAGTATATAAGATGCAAAAGCAAAACATATCCGGACAACAGGAAAATCCTCGCGATAAAGGGGGCTAGCAACTGGAATATCTCCCGACGGCATCAACCTGAAATGTAGTAATACAACGGTGTGAGTCCAAAGAACTTAGCAGGTAATCCAATAGATATGTACAACAACATATAACTACCAGCAATAATCCTACGGTATAATATCCTAACAATACAACATATAGTACAGTCTCCTAACAGTATAACAAGTATGCATAACTGAATAAACTGCAGTAATCATCAATAGGCATGTAATACAGTCTACTGCAAGAATAATAAGAAATGCAATACTGAAATAAACTGTACTCACCTGCGAGGCTTGGGAAAATGACTATGGACATACACAGACAAAGATAGTCAGACCAAATAAGCATGTATCCTGTATGCATGTCAATCATATGCAGTCACCCAAGTGCAGCATCCAATATGCAACAATCACAATAAATGCAATCTGTGCATATGATGCAATATGACATGGTCACCCCTGACGTCAGTCAGCCATCTCACACACAATGGTGAGACCGAGTGGGTAGGGTTGTGACACCGTGCACTCTGCCGTCACTACCCCTGAAGAGTGACCGAGTGGACGGGATGCTGTCAGAGTACACCTATCCTCCTACCTCAAACATAGTAAGGGAGCGCAATGCTCTCATCTCCCGGTACGTAATGACGGGGAGGGACCCCGGCGTGCTACCCCGCTGCATCGTGCTACCCATGAGCACCCCAGCGGTGCACCACCGAGCAACCTGCCATACACACCCTGAGTGCTGTGTCACTACCCATGCAGTGGTCACGCTGTGTGCAGGCCCTCATGTAGCTGGCCGACGAGCTCAACAACAATGGAGTCGTCAATTGCCTAGCATGCAATCATGCGATATGGTGCGTGCGGCTACAATATGTCATACCTGAACATATCCTCCTCCATATGCGTAGGTGCCAATAAAACAAACGCATGTGTATAACAATGATATAAGCAACGTAAATCCAACAACATATAACAAGTATCCACAGCAACTAATCAAGTGTAGATAAACATTATAAATATCCATCTCTATGAACATATATACACATAGCAAAAGATAAAGGCATCCAGTTCTAAAGTAAAGCAACTAACAAAAGAAGCATGTGATAGGTATCAACTAAGCCAAGACCAGGGAAGAGATAATCTACCATCTACCACTAGTAATTATATATATACTACACATATCATAAGACATTATCAAAAAGATAAGTCAAAGGGTACCCGCCTCAAATAGCAGGTAGTATCAAGTCAATCCAAATCGACGTCGAGACGCCCGTCTTGAATTAGAGTGCTATGTAAACAAATACATTTACTTTTATTTAGCTAGAATACAAACAAATAGCTAAATAAATCCTAAATAGAAATTTAGGGATAAACCCTAAACCATATCCCTCAACCTTTCTAACGGTTAATTAGGGTTAATTACCTTAACTCCAAACAACCCTTTAGATAGAAATCCAAAACCTAAATCCATATAACCTAATTAATCTACACAACCTAATGATGAATAAATTATCAATAGGTATCAAGATCATACCTAATCATCTAACACATGATCATCTAAAAAAATATCCAAATTCGAAACATGATCTATAACATGTTCCAACCAAAATTCAATTCAAACCTAACCCTAATTCAATACATAGAGAACAACTCTTTCACGTTACCTTAATTCCAATTGCTGCTGGATGGTTTACTGCCGAAACCAGAAAGTTCACAAATAGAACAGAGCAGATCAAACCTACTGTTGATGCTGGATTAAGGTGATTGTTACTGACGGAACAAGGTGAGCTGGATCAAGAACACCACAGAACCGATCCTCACTGATGGATTCACCTCACGATCACAGAACCTATCTCACTGGATCAATCAGCTCAATCAATGAATCAAGCAAAAAGATCACCAATCGAAACACCAACCGAATCAACAACCTAACCTTACTTGAGATCGCCGACAGTCAAAGAGAAAAGTAAAAATCAAGGAAGAAGACTCGAAGCTAGGCATAAATCAGAGAAATATATGGAATAAGGTTCGGATTGCTTACCTATTGAAGCCCTAACTGCCTCTCCACACCGGCGATCGGTGGATCTGGCTTGATCCAATGGCATCGATCGGGGAATGGCTCCCGGCGATCTAGGGCACGGGTCCGCAAGGGTCAAGAGAAGAAGAAGAATCAAAGCTAGGTCCTCACCCCTGTGCTCCGAGCCCTGATCTGCGCTGGCGATCGTTGATGGCAATGAGACGAGGCTGCGAGACGCGATGCGATGACGATCAGGAGAGGAAAAGCGAAGGTCGATTAATTGAGAGACGACATGAATCTTGCTCCTCACCGTGCCCTAGCCACCAAGGAATCGTCGTTCGGCCGCAAGCACCACCGGAGCAGACTCCTCGGCCGAAGACAACCCTGGACTCCGCTGGTTCTGTCAACCTCTGGCGATGTGCTCCTCTGGTCTCGACGCTGATTCGTCTGCGAGAGAGAGAGAGCGTGAGCAGAGGAGATCGAGGAGGAAGAGGGGAAGGGGAAGACTCGGGTGATCAGCATCGGGTTTAGGGGAAACGGCGATTTGGGAAGGGAATAAAAAGAAAAGGGAAAAAGGATTTATATAAATAAGTATTTCCTCACTTAAACGGGTATCCCAAACAGGCTTTATCCGAACCCAAAATTGATCCCCTCAAAACCCATCTTACGAGCTCCGAAAAATTCTCAGAAAATTTCTAAAAATTTCGGAAAAATTTTATAATGCTATTTCTCAAATAAACCTATTATTTAAAATTTCCGATATCTCACATTTTCCCCTACTAATAAAAACTTGGTCCCCAAATTTCGCTATAACCAATAGCAAACACTAGAATATAACCAAACAGTATAAATGCCGAAAGAAACTCTAACCAACATACCTCAAGTAAAAAGATGAGGGTACCGAGCTCGGATTGTATCCTCCAGCTCCCAAGTAGCCTCCTCGTCAGAATGATACTGCCATCCGACTTTAACCAGCCGGACCGTCTTGTTCCGCAGCTGACACTCTCTATGGTCCAAAATCTGCACTGGAACCACCTCGTAAGTAAGATCAGGCTGAATAGGAACTGATATATATGACAAAACATGTGCTAGGTCGGATACATATCTCCTCAGCATAGATACATAGAATACATCGTGAATGCTTACTAAAGATGGTGGTAGCGCCAGACGGTAAGATACTACTCCAATCCTCTCCAAGATCTGGAATGTCCCAATATATCGTGGAGCTAACTTACCTCGAAGACCAAATCTCTTCACCCCTTTCGTGGGTGAAACTCTCAAAAATACATGATCACCAATAGAGAACTCCAGGGGTCTCCGTCTCCGATCAGCATAACTCTTCTGACGGTCCTGAGCCTCTGACATCCTCCGTCTAATAGTACGAACCAACTCTGCCTCCTGCTGAGCTCTCTGAGGTCCTAACAGCTAGGCCTCCCCAACCTCCTCCCAGAGGATGGATGTCTGACACGGTCTACCATACAAAGCCTCAAATGGTGCCATCTGGATAGCTAAAAGATAGCTATTGTTGTAGGCGAACTCCACCAATGGCAGGCGGTCCTCCCAGCTGCCTCCGAAGTCCATAACACAAGACCTCAGCAAGTCTTCCAAAGTCTGAATGGTCCGCTCTGACTGTCCATCTGTCTGCGGATGAAATGCCATACTAAAACGGAGTCATGTCCCCAAGGCCTGCTGCAGATTCTGCCAGAACCGAGACGTGAATCGTGGGTCTCTATCTAATATAATACTCAAAGAAACACCATGCAACCTGATAATCTCATGACAGTATAACTCTGCTAATCGATCCAGAGAATCAGTCTTTCGGATCACTATAAAATGTGCGGATTTGGTTAATCGGTCAACGATTACCCAAATCGCATCATGGTCTCATCGAGTCCTAGGCAATCCTACCACAAAATCCATAGAAATATACTCCCACTTCCACTCTGGAATAGGGATTCTCTGAAGTAAACCAGCAGGTCTCTGGTGCTCAGCCTTTACCTGTTGACAGACAAGACATCTAGCTACAAACTCTACGATGTCTTTCTTCATGTCGTTCCACCAATAGGAACGTCTCAAATCATGATACATACGGGTCTCACCTGGGTGGATAGTGAACCTAGAACGATGAGCCTCCTGAAGTAACTCCTCCATGACCGGGTGAGATTGAGGCACATATAATCTGCCCCAGAAATAAACAATACCCTCGTCATCTCGGGTAAACTCGGTCTGCTGTCCGGAAGCTATCTGGCTGCTAATGAACTGTAAATGTTGATCTCCGGCCTGGGCCTCTCGAATCCTTATCCTGATCGACGACCGAGCAACCATGGTAACAAGAATACCCTGCTCTGTCCGTCCCTGCTCCTGAAGGCCCAACTCGGATAATCCCTGAATCAAGTCCGTGACTAAAACTCGGTGACAAGCTAAAGTCCCTCTGGACTTCCTGCTAAGTGCATCAGCAACCACATTAGTTTTACCCGGATGGTAGCTAATAGTACAATCATAATCCTTCAGGAACTCCATCCATCTCGTCTTTCGGAGATTGAGTTCCTTCTGTGTGAAAATATATTTGAGACTCTTATGATCAGTAAGAATCTCAAAAGTAATACCATAAAGATGATGTCGCCAAATCTTCAAAGCAAAGATAATAGCGGCTAGCTCTAAATCATATACTGGGTAGTTCTTCTCATACTCCTTCAACTGACGAGAAGCATAGAGACTACCCTACCGTACTGCATCAAAACAGCGCCCAAGCCCTGAAGAGATGCGTCTGTGTAAAGTACGAATCCGTCATCACCAGAAGCTAAAACCAAAACTGGTGTTGATACTAATCTCCGCCGAAACCTCCGCCAAAAACACTCCGCGACCTAACCTCCTCTGCCAAAAGCCTTCCCTTTTCTGTCGAAACCCTTGCACCTAGCCTCCTCCGCTCATTCTACCCACTCACTACCTCCTCCTCGCTATTCATACCCACTCGCTCCACCATCGATAGCTGCAGCTAAGAAGAAGGAGTCTGGAGAAGACCCAATGGAACGGAGAAGTCAGTGTTGCCGCCCGTCTACACCTCGAATGACCCTCCTATAGCTAGTGGAGAAACCGACGTTAGTCTCCAGGGATCATGCTACGTGTCGGAGAAGTGTTATCCATGGCCTTTCCTCTGTGGGTGGGAACAACCTATTGTGTTGCCCTTTGTCGTCCATTATCATTCCTCTGGTGGGCAAGAACTTGGAGATATTTGGCCTCACCCTCACTCTGCTCGGTCTCTTCTCCTCTCCCTGGCTTTCGTCCGATTACTCACAATTAGGTATTTTTTATTCAATCTAATTGAGGACTGCTGCATGTATGGGCATGACACTGACGCTACAAGAGATTGTGATGTGTCTGTTATTGTGGAGATATCAAATTTAAACAAATTCAAAGTGAGTTATACAGAGGACTTACTTCTGTTGATTTATCTGCATAAACTCCTAATAATTTTAGTTATCTTTTGTTGGCACACATAATGATGTCTTTTAGATGTTTATGCTGCTGATAAAAGGAAAATAAACAATATTCTTTTGTATATGCTAGATGGATTCAGATGTTGATCTATGATTATTAATTTTTTTCAATGAAATCTCTTGACTTTAGTTTTTTTTTGCCATTTTTGTATATTTTAGGATCCTAAAAGAAAGGTACACAAGTCTGTTAAGGGTGTATTGAAATTGGAGGTTGAAAAGGTTCATACTTCACTGGTTGATGTGGACAATATCTCTGACGGTGGAAGCATAATCATTGACTCAATGATGATGGTGATCGTTTTACTGAAACTTCTTTAAGAAAGTATCATAGCAATGGTCCTGATATCCCTAGGAGTGGTAGTTTGAAGTTCATCAGCATTAATCGAAAAGATATTTGTAGGAATGTGTTAATTCCAGCTAGAGAAGATCATCCTGATTTTAGTGGCCATGTAAGTATTATTTTGTTTGCTATTTATCAACATTCAATCTGCAATCTTGCTTTAATACATCCTGAAGTTCAGTAGATTTGTCTATTCATTTTACTTAAAAGCATAATGTTTCTAAATTAGAGGTGCTACTTTGCTAGTATTGTTCTCATATTTTCTTTACAAAACATCACTCTTCTTGATTCTTAAAGCTTCTCTGTGTCATCTCTTGAATTTTATGAATGGGCACTTGTGAACATTTTCTATTGGCTATTATGGTGGCTCTCTTAGGTGAAAAACACACTTTTTAAGGTTATTCGTTCATGTATATGTAGTAATTTATAGAAACTGTGTATCTTAGTTATTTCAAGTTGTAAGCTTATTATAGTTGTTTCGCATATTTGTTTGTTTGTTATTTTTTTGTCACAGGTTATTTTTTGGAAAATTAAATCAAATTAGCTACTATTTTTGCTTGCATGCTATTATTTAGCAGAACAATATATCATTAATTTCTTTTAAAATATCCTCTTGTGGAAACCTATATTTGTTTAGTTACCTCTCTCTTATCAAAACTTAATGTACAAAGAATGTTTTGTTGATTAGGGCACATAGACAATTAATTATCCCATTTTGTTTTAGGCTACGAAAAGTTTGATCTTTATAGCTCATGATTTTTATAGTTTCAAGCTTTTGATTTTTGGAGGATGACTAGAAGCGAGCCGTTCTCACAACTTTTCCATTGTCTTTATGCTTATCCTTTAACTGTTAGCTTGGGTCGTAAAAGAAATTTGTTCATAAGGATATAAATGCGAAAGGATGACACTGACATCCAAAAGTGCTATTAAAGGTTTGTGTTAATGAGAAGTGGTTAGTGTGAACGTATGCTTTTGGAGGAAGAATGTTTGTTCTTTCTACTATTGAGAGTTAATTGTTAGTTGTTTTACTTATCTTTCCTTTGCACCAATTAGAATGTTAGTACTGATAAAATCATCAACCTCACTTTTAGCTCTTTTAGTAGCAGATATAAAGTTAGGTGGTTCTTCCTTTTAAAGTTAATTCTGATCCAATAGAAAGCTGCCTTTAGTATTTAATGCAACATGCTGGAGATTTAGTTTTTCTATAATTCTTTCTATACCAATTGCCATGTATGCTAGTTTTATTGTTGGAGTTTAGCTCTTTTATAGAAGAAATTCTTTTAGTACCAATTACCATGTTAATTTAGCTTTATTATTGGAGTTTAGTTCTTTTTACAGATAAACTATCTGTAAAAAGTGATTATTTGAACAATTTTATAGCATGCATCTTGACAATTAATATAATTTTGAAGATCACTATCAAGGAAGAATGTTCAAAGGAAAGTAAAGGCTAAGGAGAAGAAACCATATACTCCATTCCCTCCTCAGCCACCAAGCAAGGTGAAGTTATTGTTGCAATCTGTGAACATTAAATCTCATATTAGACCTTCACACTTATAGATCATTAGTCCTTTTATTTTCCTTTACTAGTTTGAGAAAAAAGAATTTACTTTTTGTTGCATTGCAATATCTGCAGTGCCATCTCTTGGATTTGCAATGCTGCCTCTTCATCGACATCTAAGTAGAAAATCTCATTCATTTCCTCCATTCATTTCCTTCCTCATTTTCTTAATTAAAAATATTTATAATCTACCTTTGATGTAATCACCCACGCATATTCTATGCTTGCAGTTAATGTATTTGTTCTTTGGTCTTATTTCTAAAGTCCATTTCTTTCTCCTAGGAACATCATGTGTTGACAAGTAATGACCCTATTAATATTTCAATTTCTGTACATGGTGATCTAGAAAAGCTTACACTTCTTACTTCTCCAAATCTAGAATTAAATCGTAAGTTAGATTAAATTACAATTACTTTATCATTTCTTAGTTTTTTTTTCTAACTTACATTTGCAATATTTGCATCTCGATTCATTCGATTATGTTCACTTTGTATTCAACATGAAGCTAAAAGGTGTTTTGTACATATTAAAGACTCTTTGGTGGTTTTTTTAGTTTCAATCTATTGCTCTTTTTGGCATCTTTATCCTTCTATAATGTTATTCTTTAAGATTATGTTGCATTGATTTCTAAAAGTTGTGTGACGTCTCTCTACTCTGCCTTCAAAACTAATGATTTATGTTGTTTCAAGTAATTACTGCAGTCATTCCTACTATAGTTGGTGAAAACCTTAACGTGTTCATGACTTTAAGAGTCACCATATTGTTTCAAGAGGTTACCATTTATGTTACATAGATAACGCTTTTTGCACTTCTGTTAGATGACTAGATCAAATGGTTTTTATGGTTATGTAACATTTATGCAGTGTAATTAGAATCACGCGTACAGTTTAGTTTCTAATTTGTAATATATATCTTTATTCGAATAGGTATCCTCAAGAGTACTGGGAAGAATGGCGATAAGCCAAAAAAATGGAGAGACTTTAACAAATTAAGGAGCACTAGGAGCTGCCCTTTGTTTTAATAGTGTTATCATTTTATTGGTTGCTTATAAAATTTCTTCAGAATATTACAGATATTATTTTTGAATGTTAGAAAATTGTATATTAAATTTTATTTTGAAATTTAGTATTTTGAATGATTTATAATATTAGAAAATTGTGTATTAATTTTTTTTATTTTTTATCTAAAAAAGACAACGATTTTTTACCATTGTCATAGATAGTTTAAAACTGTTGTTGAAAACTCTGCTATTAAAGGTAGACGCTTAAAGACAACGATGAAAATCTGTTGTCTTTGAAGGAAAAGACAAAAGTTTTTCACCGTTATAAAAATGTTGTCTTTGCCTTCAAAGACAACGGTTAAAAACTGTTGTCTTTGGGAACCCCTTTTAACAACACGGCATTTAACAACAGTTCTAAAGAGGTTACGACAACGGTGAAAAACCGTCGTTGTTAGGCTTTTTTCTTGTAGTGAATGCTTTACTCAATTGGTTACTTGCCTTGTTAAGTTCTTCCCCAAGAATAGTTGTCATCTCTCTAATAACTCAAGACAAATCATTAGTACTCTCGTCCTTTCCTCTTTTTAATTTAGAACTCTCTTCATTTGACCAAACATGATATATTGGGCATATGAAGCAAAATCCCCATGAACACCTAGATTTTCATTATCATTTTCATCTGTAACTTTGTCTAATTCTTCTGCAATATCAACAGGAACTTGAGCATCTAAGTGTATTTGATATATTGTGTCTAAGTGTTCAAGGACTTAGGAATAAAGAAAGTCGAATGGAAGATGAAGCGAGAGAGAAGGATGACACGAGAAGTGAGTCGACGAGCTCGGTATATCCGAGGGACGAGGAGATTCAGAAGAGTACACTGGCGGATGAGAAGGACGCGTGCGGCTCTTCTGAGGGATGACAAGATGGAGTGGAAGACTACTAGAGGAGAATGCCAGAGTTGGGTTTGGATGAGCTCAACTCTAGATGGCTAAAGAATCGCCCAAGCAATCGGAACAGTCGGACAAGTCAACACAAAGTTAACTTATCCAGGTGCCCGAACCTAGTCCGTGTGCGTGGACCACCTTGGGCCAGCAAAGTCACCCCATTGAGACATTGTTGCAAGGATGACGTTCGGAGTCCACATCAGTAAAACTATACATGCACCCGAACCTCGTCCAAGCCCCCGAGTACCAAGAAATCCTATCATGAAGCCATTGTGAGCCATTACAAATAAGATAAGGCACCACGGCGGAGGCGCCCAAACCTGGTCTAGGTGCCCGGAGCTACAACGTCAGCCAATGGCTAAACTCGACCAATAGGCTATAAATAGAGCCTTAGTCCTCGTAGTTCAACAACACTTGTAAACGAACTTTGTGCTTTTAATTCCAATTCTATTTTTACATTTCTATGATTTCAATGTTGTAAGAGGCTACTGTGCCTTCATTAAAAGGAGATCTTTCTATTAGAGCTTTTACTGCCTTGAATGAGCAACCGTCCCGGTTGTAAACCAAGAAAATTCTGCCTCATCTTTTAATTTATGTTTATTATTTCTTGTTCAACTAACTTATGTTAATCTTTGCTACATTTGAAAAGCAAAAGAACTTTGTAATCTAACTTGTAGGCTATTCAGCCTCCTCTAGTCGGCCTCAACGGGATTGATAATTGGTATCAGAGTAAGGTTGCTTCAGAAGGACTAATCGTAATTTAAAGAACAAATGGTCGGAGCTAGCATTCATCCACTGAAGTTCGAGAGAGACTTCGCTACATGAAAAAAGAAGATGGAGGTATTTTTTAAAACATATTTTTGACATATTAATTACAATTAAATATGGTTTTACAACACCTAGAGATCAGTAAGGAGCCGAAAAAGAAAAATAATTTTGAAGCAAGAAGGAGCATGTCGACTCTATGGCAAATGGCAAAGTAAAGTTTCATTTGCTAAACGTTCTGTCGCCACAAGAAGTCAACCGAACCAGCGCTTACGACTCCACCAAGGAACTCTGGGAGAAATTCCTGGAATTACATGAAGAGACATCGGAGGCCAAGCTAGCAAGACGGGACTTGCTCAGAAATCAGCTAATGAACCTCCGGATGCAAGAAGGAGAAACGATAGCCCAATTACACAGACAGATCAAGGAGCTTATCACCGGACTGACAAACCTCGAAGAACTGGCAACAAATTGAGACTCAATCTGATATGCTGTCAACGCCTTTCCAAGAAGACCCAAATGGACCTCAATAGTAGATTTCTGTTATATTTCCAAGGACCTCGAGGTAAGTAGTTTAGAAAATTCATTTTCTACCTTTGAATTATATGAATCAGATGTGCAGGCATAAGAAAGGATAAGGTTCCAAACAACAACGTCACACTGAATATGAGAAAGTTTGAATCAGATTCTGACACATCTCTCAATGAAGATGAAAAAGCTTACGTGATAAGAAAATTCTCAAAGTTCTTTAAAACTAACAAATTCAACAAGTCTCAGGCTAAGAAGCTTCAACCAAACAAGGAAGACTACAATGCTACAACTACGACGAGGAAGGACACATAAAAGAAAGTTGTCTAAAATTAAAAGGCAAAGACAAAGGATCAAGCAAGTTAAAACAAAAGAACCTCGAAGCAACGTGGGGTGAGTCATCAGAAGAGTCTGAACTGGAGGAGTATGTCGGACTAGTATTAATGGTGAGTCACCAAGAGGAGAGCATCAATGAAGGGGAAGCTACTTCAGTTGAAAGAGGCAATGAAGGGGGAGAGTCAAACTTCGAGACCGACATGGTTGTGATGTATGTTTTCTTCCTCCTAACCAACTTTATGAAGGTATAAAATTAATGTCTAAATCTTTATGTATGCTTAAAACTGAGAATATCAAATTGAAAAAGGAAAAAATGAATTTGAAAACTATCATAGCTAAAGCATGCCCACTAGAAGAATTTGATAAAGTTAAAAATAAAAATGTAAAATTAAAAGAACATATAGAATGTCTTAAAATTTTACATGCTCACATTCTGCAATATCAAAATTCAAAAATTATAGTAGACTTAATTGATATCTTAGGAACCACGGGGCCAAATTACAAAAGTAAAAAAAAATAATATATCCTATGAAATTTTTTGATAAATCTAATAGGTAGGAACTTATTTTGAGTTCCTAAATCAAGCTTAGTCTAAATTAAATTAATTTTTATGCATGCTTTAAATTTAATATGCTTTAGTTTTTTAACTTTGTTTATCAAATTAATTATTCCGCATGCCTTCTATTAATGTTTTGTATTGAAATATTTTTTTTTGCAAAAAAAAATTATCTACTCACAAAAATATTTTTAAAATTTTCTATTTGCTAAATTTATTTTTAAAATTCTTTTTTCTAAAAATGATTGTTGATGATTAAAAATATTTAGAAAATTTATTTTTCAAAAAAATAATTGTTCCTTGATAATCAGTTATGTTTTCTATTAGAGTAAGTATTTTCAGAATTTTTCGACAATTATCTGATTTTTTATGAATGTTTGATAAAAAAATGTAATTTTAAATTTTAAATTTTTTAGAAATTAATTTTGAAAAACTTGATTTTTCAAGACAACCAACTATTTAGAATCTGCATCTTCAAATCGACCAGCACTTTCTTGGCAATTTATAGCTTAGTCATCTCATTCTAGAGCATTCTCACTTTCTATCTCTCCTAATATAGTTTTATCAACTCCTGAGAACTCAAGATAACATCCGGATTCTGAAGCAACTCACTATGTTACACCAAAGTATGATATTCTCATAGAAGCTTCACCTTATCATAGACCTGACATGGTACAAAAAGGTAATGGCTCAGGTTTGCAAATTACTCAGATTAGAAACACATCCTTTCACTCATGTGGTCAAACTTTTCGTATGCACAACACTCTTCATGTTCCTTCTATCACTAAAAATTTACCTTATGTGCGTCAATTTGCTCTTGATAAAATGTGTTCTTTGAATTTCATCCTCATCATTGTCTTGTGAAGGACACCATAATAGGAACTATTATACTTCGAGGAAATATTAAAGACGATCTTTATCATCTTCAACCCACCTATACTAATGCTTTTGTTGGAGAACGCACTAAAAAATTCTTTTAGCACACATGTCTTGGTCATCTGTCTCTACGTCTTCTTCAGAATATCATTAATCAGTATGATTTACCAATTTCTTTAGCCTCCTCATCTCATTTATGTGAAGCACACATGACAGCAAAATCTCATAAATTACATTTTGTGTCTTCTGCTCGCACTTCTAGTTTTCCTTTAGAAATTCTTCACTCTAATGTGTGGGGTCCTACTCCTATTCTATTTAATTAAGGTTTTCTTAATTATGTTATTTTTATTTACAATTTTAGCAAATTTACTTGGATTTTTTCAATGAAAAGAAAATCTGATCTCTTCAATATTTTTTATCATTTTCAAAAGTATGTTGAGTGTTATTTTGATCGTAAAACACTCTCTCCTCATTCTGCTTGGGGAGGAGAGTGTCAAGCCCTTCATTTCATCTTACCTCCTCAAGCATCCTTTATCGAGTCTCTTGTCCCTACACTCTTGAACAAAATGGATCCGCTGAGAGAAAACATCGTCATATAATTAAAACTACCTTAGCCCTGCTTAATAATGCCTCAATTCCACATAAATTTTGGGATAACGCTGTATAAATCTTAATATACCTTATCAATCATTTGCCCACTCTACTATTTTAAAACAAAATCCCCTTGGAAAGACTTTATACTCGCTCTTCGGATTACTCATTCTTCTATATCTTTGGTTACACATGTTATCCTTGGTTGCGACCATACTCTAAACAAAAGTTAAACCACGGTCTCAATAATGTGTTTTCCTTGGTTATAATAATTTGCATCGTGGGTATCATTGCCTACATATATAAACTGGGAGGATATATATTTCTCGACATATTACTTTTGATGAGTCTCTCTTTCCATTTGTAGTTGTTCCCTCGGACACTCCCTCAGATTATCAAAGCACCTTTCTGATTTCCCTTAATAGTATACTAGAACTTTCACAAGTTGCTCCAACAAGACATACTCAAAGTCCAAGGGAAGATGGAATTTTGGGCTCTGCTCCACCTCTACCAAATCTTGCAGACTCAACATCTAGCAATATTCCTCTCTCTAGTCCTAATTCCAATCAATCTGACCACTCATCTCTGAGTAGTTCCGATGATGATACTCCTCATCGTATGCTTCCTATAAGCGAGACTTATGCTTGATGTCCACTAGTTTCTACTCACTATCCTCTTCCACTGGCTCTAATTGCTTCTTCAAATTTTGTTGAACAAACTAGATTTCCACAGGCAGTCAAAGACCCAAATTGGCGTGTTGTGATGGCTATAGAGTTTGATACTCTTCTCAGTAATGAAACATGGATCTTGGTTCTTCGTACTCCATCTATGAATATTGTGGGTTATAAATGAGTTTATGTTAGTTAGAGCCCTAGAGTCAATCATATGATGATTGTTGTATGGACTCGATGTATCATATTCCTATATATTTATAAAGATATTTTTTATGGTTATTATACTTACTTGTATTGGTGCCAAATAACTAATTATAATAGCGTCCTTGAGTAGAAGGTTCTTATCTATATCAATCGATTGGTTAAATCGATAGTGAGATGATATAGAGAACACTACTCTTAATCATTCCTAGTCAAGTATTAACATTCAGGGATAATGTTAATGTGATGAGACTAGTATGTAGGTCAACTCGATGACTTGATCTCACAAGTCATGGATATAGAGATATCAAGTTGACACATGGGTATGCATTGGAGAATGTATACTGAATGACCCGCCATGAGAAAGTATCATGGATCATTATATGAGTGTCATATACTTTCTCATGTGACTATTAGTATGACTATAAGTCCTTGGATCTGAAGTCACCATGGTTCCCTACATAAGGAGTTGCATACTTTGGCTTCGTCAAACGTCACCCGTAACTGGGTGGACTATAAAGACGATTACTGGGTATGTAACAAATTATGCGAAGGGATGTGAGTGATGTAGATGAGATCTATCCCTCCTATATGACGGGAGTGACATCATGATTCTTGATAGAGTGGGACCACTATGTGCATGGTCATGCCCAAATGAGTCAATATGAGATATAGAGCTCATTTGTTTAGAGTGAGTCTACTTGGAGTTCAAGATATAGATTGATTAGAGGATGACACGGTCTATGCCTCATTTGATTAATTTAGATGTCAAGGATAGAAGGACATTGTCACATATTGTGAGAGTCACAATTAGTAGTCACAAAGGTGATGTTGAATCTCAATATTCTTGTAACTTGGGTAGTAATGATGTGTTGCTAGATACCGCTCATTACTTATGCTTCTAAATGGGTTTAGGGACATTGCCAACGTTACAAGAACCTATAGGGTTACACACAAAGGGCAATTAGATGGAGAATAGGTTCATATGATGAACCAAATTGGATTAAGAGTAATCCAAATTAGACTAATTGAGTTGGACTCAATTTTGATTCATGTGTTGAATGAGTCTAATTTAGATTATGACTCATTGAATCAATTTAATTTAATGAATAGAGAATCATTAAATCAAATTGACTTGAATCAATAGTTAGATTTGATCAACCATGGGAGGTACATGGGTCAAGTTTGACTTGACTTAAGAGGGAAGATGAAGAGTCAAGTTTGACATGACCAAATGCCACCTCATTTGTGACTTGGCATGGGCCGGCCAATGATGGTGTTCCACATCATCAAGAGTCACCTCATTGTGTGCCACCTCATGAGGAAGACCAAGAGCCATGACTCTTGGTATTACTTGGAGGTATATAGCACTCAATGTGTGGCCGACCAAATTAAGTGTTGCATTCACTCTTTCTTCTTCCTCCTCTCTTCTTTCTTGATCTCCCTCTCCTCCATTGCCGTGACTCCTTTGGGGTGCTAGCACACTCTAAGGTGTTTTCTCCATTCTCTTGTTCATGTGGATATGTATAGAGGAGTGTACGCTTGACACTCTTGAGATTCGGCAACCTTTTGGACGAGCGGGATAAGCGAAGGGCTTTGCAAAAAGGGTAACGCTTCTTGTTCATGTAGATCTAAGGTAGATCTAGGTTAGAAACATGTACATGATTTATTTTTATATATCTTTGCACGGATCCGTGGCAAGACTTCGAGGTTTCCGCAACGCAAAAAGCGATTTTTGCGGCTCGAAAGTCCCAACAGTAGTATCAGAGCCACGTGCGAAGCATGTACAAGTTTATATTTTAATTTTATGAAAATATTTCAGATCTGTAAGTTTCTATAAGTTTGCTATTTTTATAGATTTTGTAAGTATTTTTCTCATAGAAGCGAAGCAACAAGTGCTTGGACACTTGTAGGCTTCGACTATCGAGAAAAATCTTCCGAAATGGCAAGGTCTCACCCAAATTGTTTTGGGACAGCGGCTTATGGCACTGTTAGATCAAGATGGGACACTCACGATATTCATTTCATGAGAAGGGGCGCTTTCCCTAACCCCGCAAGGGGCATTGTCCCACAATCACGCCCGAAAAATTGCTAAACGGGACCGCCGGGAAGTTGTGACTCATAAAATCGATAAAATCAGTAGTAAAATTATAGAAATTTATGTAAAATACATAATTTAGACTTATGTGTGATTTTGTGATGGTCATGGCCCAAAAACCCCCAATATGATTGGTTAAAATGTGTTGTAATTCATAATATGGTCTGCGTGCCATTTTTGTGCGTTGTGCGTGTTGTATATGTTATATGCGACCTATGAGTCGTGTCTCTCTTTTATATTCTTGTTGTAAATAGATTTTAGACTCGAATGTAACTCAAGTTTCACATTTGTAATGTACAAAATGAAGCGGTGGAAGGTCCACTCAAGAAGGAGTTACGAGGAGGGTGATTTCAACACATGGCGTGTTGGTTGCTACTCGGAAAACCTAGAGGTTCCACTGTACAAAAATTTTGTACAAAGGTCTGAACCTTTTCCTAGCTACCATGTGTTCTTTTAAATTAAATTTTGGATCGCCTGCGGAACTTAACACGTTTGATCCAAAACTTAATCTATTTGTTCTTTTAGGTTTTGACTTGGATCTCCTGCGAAACTTAACACGTTCGACCCAAATCACCTTAAGTTATTAATTCTATTAAATATTAATTTCCATAATTGGTTCCCAGTACTGACGTGGCGAGGCACATGGCCTTCTTGGATATGAGAGCAACCACCACGGACTAGACAAAACCTTTTATGGAAAGCTAATATTTAATTTCCTAAAATAACTTTAGGTTAACCAAAAAGAACAATCAAATCACAAGGAAATGAAAAACAAAAGAACACTATATCGAAAACAAATTCGAAATAATAGAATCGTATGCCTCTTGTATTTAGTATTATTTCCAAAAATAACTAGTATGATGCGGAAAGAAAAATACTAGTTATACCTTTTAGAAAAACCTCTTGATCTTCTACCATATTCTTCTTCTAACCTCGGACGTTGTGTGGGCAACGATCTTCCGAGATGAGAACCACCAAGCACCTTCTTCTTCCTTGCAAGTTTCGGCCATCAAAACTTCTTCTAGGATGAAGAGGTTCGGCCACCACCACCATGCTCCAAGGGATGCTAGAAAAGAGGCTTCTTTTCTCTCCTTCTTCTCCTTCTTAGATCCGGCCACCAAAGCTATCTTCACCATGAGAAAGTTTCGGCCACACAACGGAGAGGAGAGAAAAGAAAGGGCCGGCCACACCCAAAGAAGAAAAGAGGGAGAAAAATAATAGAGACATCCTTAGCCTTGAAGCCTCCTCTACCCCCTCTTTTATAATCCTTGGTCTTGGCAAATAAGGAAAATTTAATAAAAAACTTCCTTAATTCTTTTGCCATTGAAAAGGAAAATTTATTTAATTAAAACAATTTTCTCTTTTCAATTTTCAATGGCCGGCCACAACAAATAAATCTCCAAGCAAATAAAATTTTAAACACCAATTAAAACTTCCTTATTTGCTTCCGGAAATTTATAAAAATTTCTTCAACAATTTTTATCCCTTCATGATTGGTTTATAAAAAGGAAATTTAATAAATTAAAATCTTTCTTTTAAACATGTGGATAAAAAGAAAGTTATCTCTATAAATTAAAATTTCTGTTAATCTACAAATAAGGAAAGATATCAAATCTTTTCTTAATCTTTTGTAGAGACTTATAAAAGATAATATTTAATTTAAACTCTCTTTTAAATCATGAACATGATTAAAAAGGAAAGTTTTCTTAAAATTTAAAATCCTCCTTTAATCAACAAATAAGGAAAGATTTCAAATTTTAAACTCTCTTTTAAACATGTAGATGATTTACAAATAAGGAAAGATTTTACCAAAAATTAAAACCATCCTTTTAAACTACAAATAAGGAAAGAGATTAATCTCTTCTCTTAATCTTTTGTAGAAAGCTATAAAAGGAAATTTTTAATTTTTTAAACTCTCTTTTAAAAACCTGATATCCACATAAGAAATAATTTTAATAAAAAACCTTTTTAATATTCTAATGGCCGGCCACCTAAGCTTGGGACCCATGCTTTGGCCGGCCACCTACATGGCTCATCCACTTGGACTTGGTCGGCCCTAGCTTGGGTTCCAAGCTAGCTTGGCCGGCCCCATTGGATGGGTAAGAAGGTGGGTATGCGGTGGGTATAAATCTCTATATACTAGAGGCTACGATAGGGACCGAGAGGAGGAATTGATTTTGGTCTCCCGATGAAATTAAGCATCCCGTGTTCGCCCCGAACACACAACTTAATTTCATCAATAATAATTCATTCCACTAAAGAACTAGTATTGAACTACCGCACCAATCCCAAATTACATTTTGGGCTCCTTCTTATTATGAGTGTGTTAGTCTCCCTGTGTTTAAGATAACAAATGTCCACTAATTAAGTAAGTTACTGACAACTCACTTAATTAATATCTAGCTCCAAGAGTAGTACCACTCAACTTCATCGTCATGTCAGACTAAGTCCACCTGCAGGGTTTAACATGACAATCCTTATGAGCTCCTCTTAGGGACATTCTCAACCTAGATCACTAGGACACAGTTTCCTTCTATAATCAACAACACACACTATAAGTGATATCATTTCCCAACTTATCGGGCTTATTGATTCATCGAACTAAATCTCACCCATTGATAAATTAAAGAAATAAATATCAAATATATGTGTTTGTTATTATATTAGGATTAAGAGCACACACTTCCATAATAACTGAGGTCTTTGTTTCTTTATAAAGTCAGTATAAAAGAAACGACCTCTAATGGTCCTACTCAATACACTCTAAGTGTACTAGTGTAATTATATAGTTAAGATAAACTAATACCTAATTACACTACGACCTTCCAATGGTTTGTTCCTTTCCATTATGGTCGTGAGCTACTGTTTATAATTTATAAGGTACTGATAACATGATCCTCTGTGTGTGACACCACACACCATGTTATCTACAATATAAATTAATTGAACAACTACATTTATCATAAATGTAGACATTTGACCAATGTGATTCTTATTTCTAGATAAATGTTTATACCAAAACCTAGGCTTTTAGTATACACTCTAACATGGCGGTCAAAGGGAGGCGCTTGAAGAAGTCATTGACCTAGGTTGACCGTCCGATCTTTTCATTGGCTTGAAAAGATCGTAGTAGGGGCATGATCTCATCACAAAATAATTAATTATTTATCATTGCTTGTGTATGTGATGCATGATAATGTAGGGTAATTAGTGCCTTGATGCGTATAAGATATGAATCCACGATTAGATTAAATCTTAATCAAGTCAACTCGATATGCCTACCAAGTTTTGATACCCATCACTACCTCGATCATTTGTTGTTGTTGAATCTGTCAAAGCAGAGCAACGCATATTATCTTGGTAGGGTGCGGAGGGACAATCTTGGTCTCGCCTATCAAAGCTTGGGTGAGTACAAACTCAATTAGATTGAGTATAACTAGTTAACTCAATTGGATCGGGTATAACTATAGGCATTTTCCAATGGTTGGATGATAGGATAAAAATCACATTTATACTAAATCTTGGGTGATTTAGCCAAAGCTAACTCAAGTTTTAATATAAATGAGATTTTTGATCCTATAAACAAGAGTTGCATAGAGATGTAATTGATAATTCGTTATCTACCGATCATACTAAGTCTTGGGCGATTTAGCCAAAGCTAACTCAAGTCATAGTATGATGTGGATCTTGTCCCACGAAAATTATAGCTAATTAGTAAGAATCATGTAGTGTGGTTTGACCACATCCATGACTTGATTCTATAAAAGCTCTATAATTCAGTGGGAGTATCATTTAGTTAAAGGCCTAATTAAATGATAAATGGAATATGATATTCACTTTCTGTATTATTTTTGTTATAGATTGTCATGTCAACAAACATGAACACCTTCTCCCTGCATTCTATCCTTGACAAGGACAAGCTCAATGGAGCTAATTTCCTGGACTGGTACAGGAATCTGAGAATTATTCGCACTCAAGAAAGAAAACTGTACATCCTGGAGTAGCCCATTCTCGAGGCACCTCCTGCCACTTCCACGCGAGCTAACCGAGATGCTTATAAGAAGCATCAAGATGATGCATTAGATGTGTCATGACTCATGCTCGCAACCATGAACTCTGAGCTTCAGAAGCAACACGAGTTGATGTCTGCTTATGATATGGTTGAACATCTTCGTCAACTATATCAAGAACAAGTGAGGCACAAGATATTCAAGATCTCCAAGGCACTGTTTCAGTGCAAGATGCAAGATGGGACTCCTGTAGGCTCATATGTACTCAAGATGATTGGGTACATAGAGAACCTACAGAGGTTAGGATTCCCACTTGGCCAAGAGCTAGCCACAGACTTGATCTTGTAATCCTTGCCAGAGAGCTACAGTCAATTTGTCATGAATTATAACATGAATGAAATTGACAAGTCACTGCCTGAGCTGCTTAGCATGTTGCGAACTGCTGAGCTCAACCTTAAGAAGGTAAAGCCCAACTCCATTTTGATGGTGAAAAAACATAAAGGCAAGGGCAAGCCTAAAGGTAAGGGAAAGTCCCAAGCCAAAGGCAAAGGCAAGATAATGAAACCTAAAGGAGGGGTTGCTAAGGATGCTACATGCTTCCACTGCGGTCAGACCGGGCACTGGAAGAGGAACTACAAAGTATATCTAGAAGATCTTAAGAAGAAGAGAAGTGAGACTTCTACTTCATGTATATATGTTATAGAAGTCAATCTATCTATTTCTGCATCGTGAGTATTGGATACTGGATGTGCTTCTCACATTTGTACTAATGTGTAGGCGCTGAGAAATAGCAGGGCATTGACAAAAGGCAATGTGGGCCTACGAGTAGGCAATGGAGCACGGGTTGCTGTTAGGACCAAAAGTAGCTAGAGGGGGGGTGAATAGCTTGTCGCGTTCGCTCGGTGCTTGGCGTTGCTTGTTTCTTCAGAATATGCAGCGGAAAATACAGAACCAATTACAACCACACTAACACTAGGATTTTACTTGGTATCCACCTCCAAAGGAGGTGACTAATCCAAGGATCCACACCACGCACGCACCCTCCACTAAATAAAACTCTCCTTTATGGTAACTACCAAGGGCGGAGAAGCCCTACAAGACTCAATACAAGAAGAGAGGGAAAGGATACAAGAAATACAAGCTTACAAGCTTACAATGAGTATAAACCCTAACCCTAGCTTCTCTTCTTGGCTTTGATCCGCCTCTTGACTTGGAAAACTTCCAAGATCCTTCAAGAACTGGCGATCTGAGCTTTGTGAGTGCTGTGGAGGAGCTGGCGAGAAATCTGGAGTGAATCGGAGAAAAGATGCCGCAGCCATCGCACGCCTGCAGCTATAAACGACGCCAACGGTCGGATCCCGATCGATTCGAATGATCCCAATCGATCGGGGAGGCTTTGGATCGATCCACGGATCGATCCAGAGCGCCTCTGTGCTCTGGAAAAGCGCCTGGATCGATCCACGGATCGATCCAGCGCTTATCGCGCGAAGCAGCCGCATCCCAATCGATCGACTGATCGATTGGGACCTCTGGATCGATCCACGGATCGATCCAGAGGCTCTCTGTTCGCTGGGACAGGTCTGGATCGATCCACTGATCGATCCAGCACTTGATTTTTGTCCAAAACCAAGTCCCAAACCTCCCAAACCAACATCCGATCAACCTTGACCTGTTGGTATGTCATGCCTAGCATCTAGTCACTCCCTTGACCTGCTAGGACTCCCTTACCAAGTGTCCGGTCAATCCCTTTGACCCACTTGGACTTTTCTCTGTGCCAAGTACCCGGTCAATCCCTTTGACCTACTTGGACTTTTCTTTCATGCCAACTATCCAGTCAATCCTTTGACCTACTTGGACTTCCCAACACCAGATGTCCGATCATCCTTGATCCATCTGGATTTTCCCTGCCGGCTTCACTCACCGGGACTTTCACCTAGCTTCACTTACTAGGGTTTTCCATCCGCCTAGCTTCACTCACTAGGACTTTCACCGGCTTCACTCACCAGATTTCCATCGCCTAGCTTCACTCACTAGGACTTCCTTCACCTGGCTTCACTCACACTTTCTTCGGCTTCACTCACCGGGACTTTCATACCGCCTAGCTTCACTCACTAGGTCTTTCATTTTGCCTAACATCCCGATTAGGACTTCATCAAGTATCCATCAACCTTGACCTACTTGACTCTTCTTCAATCAATATCTTATTGTCAAACATCTAAACCCAAACCAAGACTCAGCTTGGTTACCCAGGTCAACCTTGACCTGAGGGATATTGCACCAACAATCTCCCCCTTTTTGATGTTTGACAATACCAAAATAACACTTACAATCCCATATGTAAGTTAGGCTAATCCCATAGCCTCCTTCTTCATGCCACTAGGTAATGAAAGCATAAATTAAGCTCTTCATTCTCCCCCTAAGAGGGCAAACTCCCTCTAGGTAATGAAGGCCTAACTTACTCCCTTTCATGAGTCCTTTCATTCTCCCCCTATGACCTTCCCATAGGTAATGAAGGACTAAGCTTAACTATACATTCTCCCCCTATTGGCACACATCAACCCATCGTTGGACACACATCAACCTATGCTCCAATTTTGGGCACACTTCAACAAATCCATTTGTTGAAGACTCTCCCCCTGAAGAGTTGCTCATCGTGATCCCAACTTCACTCATTGTGATCACACGATAATGAAGGTCTCATACCCGTCATTATCACCTTAACTTCTCCCTCAATGTTGACAAATACCCAACCTTGAGCATTTTCAACCACTTGAGTGTCCACTTGAAATAATGAGGATATCCACTCCCCATTTCTCCCCATTTCAAGTTTAAATGCTCAACCTTGAGCAAGTTCACAACAGAAGGTTAACCACCTTCCAAGGTTCATGAAAAATAATTTTCATGTCTTTAAAGAGTCCCTCCCCCTAAAGACATGGTGGTAGCTTCTGTCATTGCACCAACAATGACTTGGAATCCCTAAAACATTAGGAAACCCAAATTTAGAAGTTTTGAGGTTCAAATATTCAAAATTTGAAACAACCTCAACCCAAACTTCTACTTAGTCTTCCTTAACCAATCCATCCTTGTTTTCGCATGAAAACACCCATTTTATGGATACAAATGTATTTTTAGGGGTTTGGAATGGTTACCTAGACTCAAAGAGGTTCAAAGATGCTGAAATCAAACCTTCCCAGCCAAAATCAGCAACTTGGATCGATTGGAGTTGGGTTCCAATCGATTGAACCTTTCTGAATCGATCCACTGATCGATTCAGACTCCCTGGATCGATCGGCTGATCGATCCAGCGAGCTTCTGCTTGCGGGAATTGCCGTTTGAATCGATCCATGGATCGATTCAGGAACTCCAATCGATCCATGGATCGATCGGAGCTCTGATAGTTGCTGAAATTCCATTTCAGTCAACTTCAGAAACCCCTAGAAAATTCTACAAAAATTCAAAAATTATGAAATTTCGTGTAGACATTATTTAGGGCGTTTACTATCACAGAAAAATAGTTTTCTATGAAAATACTTCATATTTTCAAAGATTGACACAAACTTGAAAACTTGCAAAAACTTTAGTGTTTTCTTTAAGTTTGTGTCTAACTATTCAATGGTGATTACTATCAAAAGATAGCCTTCACCAAGGTTTTCCAAAATCATTTTGAAAACATTTTCAAAACCAATATCCCATCATGTTCCTTGGGCATAATGCACATGACTTGTACATTAGCTTTCCCAATGATGGGAAAACACATAACTATGTGTTTTGATGAATGTAAAACCCAAAGGAATGCACTAAATCAACATCTTGGGTTTTATTCATCATCCTAACATCTCACTTGTATCTAATGTGCACTAATACACATACAAGTCACCTTATGATCCTTGTGAGATGTGAGATTTTGGTTTTGCCCTATTCTAGGGATCATGCATATTTATCTAGGCATTTTGAGTGATAAGCATCCACCAAGGATGTTACCTGTTGATAAGTGTTGTTAAATGTCACTTGTCCTTAATTACAAGGAATTAAACTTATGCATGATAATGTTATGGCATACATCAAAATAAAATAACTTTCAAAAGAAAGATTCCTATAACTACATGATGTATGAATGTCATGACATGGTATTTTTGAGTTTTTCATAGTAAAACATGAATGCAAAAATAGACATGATGTCATGGCATGTGATAGGCAAACAATCATGACAAAATTTAGCATTAATAAAATATACCTAGATTAACTATCTAAGTATCCTTAAAGTCTTAGCTAAACTTACAACTTAAACCTAGATTGCCCTAAAGTGCTTCAAGAGAATGCCAAAACCTAAATTGGCATTTCTAATTTCCTTGATTTAATGTATGCCAATTGAAAATAAACATGTCCTCAAATGTTGGCATATTCCATTTTTCCTCAAGAGTGATTACATAAATCAAGGCCCGGATTGCCTTAAATTGCCTAAGAACATACCAAAATCCCAACTTGATAGTTCTTATGAATTTCCCAATATGTGCCATTTAAGATTAAAATCAATTCTTCCACCATTAGGCACATTTTACTCTTTCAAGGAGTAATCAATAGGTCCATTTCATTTTCAAAGGTTAACTAAAACCTTGAAAATGCTCATTGAGTGTCAATTTCCTCAAAGTTGGGTTAACTACCCTTCTAATCGGAGTTGACACTCTCTAACCCATCTATGGGGTAGAGAAGATGCTCCTAGGAACCCAACATCTATTGGTGCTCCTTGGATGCTCTAGGTACTCACTAGGGATAACTTCCCTAGATACCTTCCTAGTGACCTTGTTGGGCTTCTTAGAAGCCTTGGTCACATTTTCTAGGTCAACTCTAGGGATAACCTCCCTTGTGACCTTGCTTGTGACTTTCTTAGACTTCTTAGAAGTCTTAGTCACATTTATTGCAAAAATACTCTTAGAGATGACTTCCCTAGTATTTTTGGCTTGACCACTAGACCTAGGGTTTGTTCCATAACTATATGGAACTCTATGGTATGAGGGCACATCCTTCTTAGCCTTTGGTTTGTATCCCAAACCTCTGTGGCCATTGGATGACTTTTGTACCCCTAAACCTAGGTTATGCTCATTTTGCCCTAATAGGATATTTTCCATCCTTTTTAGGGTCTTTTCCATTTTATCAAGCCTTGATCTCAAGACTTGATTTTCTATCACTAAGTCCTTAGTTTTTGGTTTTTCATTTGATCCATGAGTATTTTTATTCTTTGGCTTGTATCTATTATCCTTAGTGTTATCGCCTAGGTTTTTACCTACATTCCTAGCCTTAGGGATAGTAGTTTTGGCATGTAGGGCCACATGCTTTTCCTTAAATCCCTCATGCTTCCTATTCTTATGGTAAATCGCATTAAAATGATAAAAATTTGACCTAGCATGCTTTTTACCATTTTGCAAGGGAATAGGCTCAATGAAAGTTACCTTCCTTTTTACCTTGGAGGCTCCCCCTTGACTAGTGCCTCCTTGAGCCTTGACCATCTTCTTCCCCTTGGGGCATTGACTTCGGTAATGCCCTTTTTGTTGACACAAGAAACACACAATGTGCTCCTTACTCTTCTTTGTCCCGGGGGTGGTCTCCTTGAGCTTCTCCTTGCCCTTTTGTACCATTTGGCCCTTCTTCTTGGCCAATTTAGGGCACTTGCTCTTGTAGTGCCCATGTTCCCTACACTCAAAGCATATAATATGATTTTTATTATTAATTGAAATATTTATACCTTTGCTTGTAGGGGTGGCATCTTTCCCTTTGGATCCGGAAGTAGAAGCTTCCTCTTGATCCGATCTTGATTCTCCTCCATTTGATTTTTCTTGACTTGTGGAGGTAGAAGCTTCTTCAATCTCTTCATCTCTTGACCCGGATGTAGAAGCTTCTCCTTCTTCTTGATCCGGCGTCACCAAGGATTGCTCCCCCTCAATCCTAGAGGTGGAGGCTTCATCATCTTGAATACGAAACAAGGAGTATGCTCCCTCCTTGTTCCCTTCGTTGCATTCCCTTGAGGATGAAGCTTCTTGGATTTCTTCTTCTTCAGAGGTTGAGCATCTCTCAACCTTGGAGTCCTCCTCTTGATCTTGCTCCAAAGAGTCACCCTCTCCGGATTCTTCATGATCTTGTACAGTGGAGGGGATCTCTTCATGAAGCTTGGCCAATTTGCTCCATAGCTCCTTTGCATCTTCAAACTCTCCAATTTTGCAAAGGATGGTGCTTGGCAATAAATTGACCAAAAGCTTGGTCACTTTGTCATTGGCCTCGCACCTTTGGACTTGCTCCGGGCTCCATTTGCTTTTCTTTAGAACTTTGCCCTTTGAATTTCTTGGAGCCTTGAAGCCTTCCATTAGAGCAAACCATTGCTCTATCTCCATCATAAGAAAATTTTCGATTCTTGATTTCCAAGAATCGAAACTCGTAGAAGTGTATGGTGGAGCCACCCTTGTGTCAAATCCAATCCCATCTTGGAATTGCATCTTGAAGTTGAGCTTGATAAAGTCTTGAACTTGAAGAATTTGCTCCAACTTCTACACCCTCTAGCTTTTCTTGTTATGCTTGACCCTTCCGGCGATGATTCCGGTGAAGAGCAACCTGGCTCTGATACCACTTGTTAGGACCAAAAGTAGCTAGAGGGGGGGGGGGGGTGAATAGCTCGTCGCGTTCGCTCGGTGCTTGGCGTTGCTTGTTTCTTCAGAATATGCAGCGGAAAATACAGAACCAATTACAACCACACTAACACTAGGATTTTACTTGGTATCCACCTCCAAAGGAGGTGACTAATCCAAGGATCCACACCACGCACGCACCCTCCACTAAATAAAACTCTCCTTTATGGTAACTACCAAGGGCGGAGAAGCCCTACAAGACTCAATACAAGAAGAGAGGGAAAGGATACAAGAAATACAAGCTTACAAGCTTACAATGAGTATAAACCCTAACCCTAGCTTCTCTTCTTGGCTTTGATCCGCCTCTTGACTTGGAAAACTTCCAAGATCCTTCAAGAACTGGCGATCTGAGCTTTGTGAGTGCTGTGGAGGAGCTGGCGAGAAATCTGGAGTGAATCGGAGAAAGAGCTGCCGAAGCGCATCGTTATAAACGATGCCAGCGGTCGGATCCCGATCGATTCGAATGATCCCAATCGATCGGGAGGCTTTGGATCGATCCACGGATCGATCCAGCGCCTATCGGAAAGCGCTGGATCGATCCACGGATCGATTCGGCCATTATCATCGAACGCCCCAATCGATCGATCGATCGATTGGGACCTCTGATCGATCCACGGATCGATCCGGAGGCTCTCTGTTCGCCAATGGCCGGATCGATCCACTAATCGATCCAGGCCCGGATCGATCCACGATCGATCCAAACGCTTGATTTTGTCCAAAACCAAGTCTCAAACCTCCCAAACCAACATCCGGTCAACCTTGACCTGTTGGTATGTCATGCCTAGCATCTAGTCACTCCCTTGACCGGTTAACGACTACCTGTACAGGCAATGCCTCAACCTCTCACATTGGGATTCTGGGACCCACACTTAAGTACTGGTCCCACCACTTCATTCTGAACTTTATCAATGCCTTTACACACTTGGACTTTACCCCGGATGTCCGATCATCCTTGATCCATCTGGATTTTCCCTTGCCTGGCTTCACTCACCAGGACTTTCACCTAGCTTCACTCACTAGGGTTTTCCATCTGCCTAGCTTCACTCACTAGGACTTTCACCTGGCTTCACTCACCAGGATTTCCATCTGCCTAGCTTCACTCACTAGGACTTCCTTCTGCCTGGCTTCACTCACCAGGACTTTTCTTCTGCCTGGCTTCACTCACCAGGACTTTCATACTGCCTAGCTTCACTCACTAGGTCTTTCATTTTGCCTAACATCCCAGTTAGGACTTCCCAGTCAAGTATCCAGTCAACCTTGACCTACTTGACTCTTCTTCAATCAATATCTTATTGTCAAACATCTAAACCCAAACCAAGACTCAGCTTGGTTACCCAGGTCAACCTTGACCTGAGGGATATTGCACCAACAGTTGCTGCTGTTGCTGTAGGAACTTACTATCTATCTCTGCCCTCTGGGCTTGTACTAGAATTAGATGAATGTTGTTATGTGCTTGCTCTTACAAAGAACATCATTTCAGTCTCTTGTTTGGACAAGAAAGGCTTTTCTTTTGTAATAAAGAACAAATATTGTCTTGTTTATTTAAAAGATATATTCTACTATAGTGCACCTCTGATGAATGGACTATATATTCTAAACTTAGAGAACCCCATCTATAATATAAGTACCAAAAGGTTCAAGTCAAATGAAATGAACCAAACATATCTCTGGCATTGTCGCTTAGGTCATATAAATGAGAATCGCTTATCCCAGCTCCATAAAGATGGTTTGATGGACTTATTTAATTTTGAATCATATGAGACATGCGAGTCATGCCTACTAGGCAAGATGACCAAGACTCCCTTTAGTGGACACAACGAAAGAGCAACTGACTTGTTAGGACTTATACATAGTGATGTATGTGGCCCTTTCAATGTCGCTGCCAGAGGTGGTTATAGGTACTTCATTGCATTTACTGATGACTTCAGTAGATATGATTATGTGTATCTGATGACACATAAGTCACAATCCTTTGAAAAGTTCAAAGAATTCAAGAATGAAGTATAAAACCAGCTAGGCAAGAGTATTAAGATACTTCGATCAGATCGAGATGGTGAATACCTTAGCCATGAGTTTCGTGACTATCTAGCTGAGTGTGGGATTCTATCCCAACTCACTCCTCCTGGAACACTACAGTGGAATGGTGTATCCGAAAGGAGGAATCGTACCCTACTAGATATGGTACGGTCTATGATGAGTCACACAGATCTTCCTATATCTTTTTGGGGATATGCTCTAGATACAGCAGCCTTCACACTTAACCGTGTTCCATCCAAGGCTGTGATAAAGACACCATATAGGATATGGACTGGGAGAGATGCCCAGGTGTCTTTTATGAGGATTTGGGGTTGTGAGGCTTACGTTCAACGTCAAGTCTCGGACAAACTGGGACCCAAATCCGATAAGTACTATTTTGTTGGATATCTCAAGGAAACGAAGGGATATTACTTATATATTCCCAGTCAGCACAAAGTGTTTGTGGCTAAGACTGGGGGTTTTCTAGAAAATGACTTTGTTTCTAGAAAAGCTAGTGGGAGTACGTTCGATCTTGAAGAAGTTCAAGATATGGACCATAGCACTGAAGCCTTGATGAAAGTTGAACTGGAACCACAAAGTGTTGTGGATGATGAGATTGTTCCACAAGGAGTTGAGGAACAACAACCAGTTCAAGTAGACATACCTCTTTGCAGGTTTGATACGGTATGTCGTCATCCTGAGAGATACTCATTTCTCTTGTCTGACAATGATGACGTTATGCTCGTTGAGAATGAGCCTACCTCCTATCAGGAAGCTGTGATGAGACCAGATTCTGAGTCATGGCTAGAGGCCATGAGATTCGAGATGGAATCCATGTACACCAACCAAGTATGGACTTTGGTTGATCCACCTGAAGGCGTTAAACCCATTGGGTGTAAGTGGGTCTTTAAGAGAAAGGCTGACATGGATGGACTTATTACCTATAAGGGTCGCTTGGTAGCTAAAGGTTTCAAGCAAATTCATGGTATTAAATATGATGAAACTTTTTCTCTAGTAGCGATGTTTAAGTCCATTCGAATCATGCTTGTTATTACAGCATACCACGATTATGAGATCTGGTAGATGGATGTCAAAATCGTGTTTCTGAATGGAAACTTGCTCGAGGATGTGAACATGACACAACCTGAGGGTTTTGTAGATCCATTGCATACTGGTAGAGTATGCAATCTGCAAAAGGTTATTTATGGACTAAAGCAAGCTTCTCGGAGATGGAATCTTCGATTCGATGATGCAATCAAACAATTTGGTTTTATCAAGAATGAAGATGAACCCTGTGTCTACAAGAAGGTTATTGAGAACACAGTTATCTTCCTTGTATTATATGTGGATGACATACTACTCATTAGAAATGACATCCCTTTGTTGCAGTCTGTAAAGACTTGGTTGGTTAAGTGTTTCTTAATGAAGGACTTAGGTGAAGCAGCCTGTATTCTAGGCATAAAGGTCTATAGAGATAGATTTAAGAGATTGATTGGCCTAAGTCAAAGTACATATATTGACACGGTATTACTATGGTTTGCCATGCAGAATGCCAAGAAAGGATTTATGCCGATGTCACATGGTGTGAGTCTTTCGAAGACTCAAAGTCCCTCTTCTAGAGAGGAGAGAGACCGCATGATAAGATCCCTTATGCCTCAGCCATAGGATCTATCATGTACACCATGCTATGTAGTTGTCCTGATGTTTCGTATGCTTTGAGCATGACGAGCAGATACCAATCAGATCCAGGTGAGCGTCACTGGATAGCAGTCAAGAATATTCTTAAGTACTTAAGAAGGACTAAAGAATATTTCTTGATATTTGGAGGCGATGGAGAGTTAGCTGTAAAGGGTTACAGTGATGCCAGCTTCCAAACTGACCAGGATGATTATAGATCACAGTCTGGGTTCGTGTCTTGTTTGAATGGTGGTGTTGTGAGCTAGAAGAGTTCAAAGTAGGACACAGTTGCTGATTCTACAACAGAGGCCAAGTATATTGCTGCATCAGAAGCAACAAAGGAGGCAGTTTGGATCCGCAAGTTCATTACTGAGCTTGGGGTGGTTCCTAGCATAGCCGATCCTATAGAGCTCTATTGTGACAACAATGGAGAAATTGCACAGGCTAAGGAACCTCGCTCACACCAGCGGACCAAACACATACTACGTCGCTTCCATCTTATTCTAAAGATCATCGATAGAGGAGATGTGAAGATTTGCAGAGTACCCACAGAGGCTAATGTCGCTGATCCCTTGACCAAGGCTTTGGCACAAAGAAAGCATGATGGTCACACTAGGTCATTGGGCCTTAGAGTCTACACTGATTTTCACTAGTGCTAGTGGGAGATTGTTAGTTAGAGCCCTAGAGCCAATCATATGATGATTGTTGTATGGACTCATTGTATCATATTCCTATGTATATAAAGGCATTTGTTTTGGTTATTATACTTACTTGTATTGGTGCCAAATAACTAAGTATAATAACATCCTTGAGTAGAAGGTTCTTATCTATATCAATCGATTGGTTGAATCGATAGTGAGATGATATAGAGAACATTACTCTTAATCATTCCTAGTCAAGTATTAATATTCAGGGACAATGTTAATGCGACGAGACTAGCATGTAGGTGAACTCGATGACTTGATCTCACAAGTCATGGATATAGAGATATCAAGTTGACACATGGGTATGCATTGGAGAATGTACACTAAATGACCCACCATGAGAAAGTATCATGGATTGTTATATGAGTGTCATATACTTTCTCATGTGACTATTAGTATGACTATGAGTCCTTGGACCTAAAGTCACTATGGTTCCCTACATAAGGAGTTGCATACTTTGGCTTCGTCAAACGTCACCCGTAACTGGGTGGACTATAAAGGCGATTACTGGATATATAACAAATTATGTGGAGAGATGTGAGTGATGTAGATGGGATCTATCCCTCCTATATGAAGGGAGTGACATCATGATTCTTGATAGAGTGGGACCACTAAGTGCATGGCCATGCCCAAATGAGTCAATATGAGATATGGAGCTCATTTGTTTAAAGTGAGTCTACTTGGAGTTCAAGATATAGATTGATTAGAGGATGACACGGTCTATGCCTCATTTGATTAATTTAGATGTCAAGGATAGAAGGACATTGTCACATATTGTGAGAGTCACAATTAATAGTCACAAAGGTGATGTTGGATCTCAACATTCTTGTAACTTGGGTAGTAATGATGTGTTGCTAGATACCGCTCATTACTTATGCTTCTAAATGGTTTAGGAGCATTACCAACATTACAAGAACCTATAGGGTCACACACAAAGGGAAATTAGATGGAGAATAGGTTCATATGATGAACCAAGAGGATTAGGTTCATATGATGAACCAAGAGGATTAGGTTCATATGATGAACCAAATTAGATTAAGAGTAATCCAAATTAGACTAATTGAGTTGGACTCAATTTTGATTCATGTGTTGAATGAGTCTAATTTAGATTATGACTCATTGAATCAATTTAATTTAATGAATAGAGAATCATTAAATCAAATTGACTTGAATCAATGGTTAGATTTGATCAACCATGGGAGATAAATGGGTCAAGTTTGACTTGACTTGAGAGGGAAGATGAAGAGTCAAGTTTGACTTGACCAAATGTCACCTCATTTGTGACTTGGCATGGGTCGACCAATGATGGTGTTCCACATCATCAAGAGTCACCTCATTGTGTGTCACCTCATGAGGAAGACCAAGAGCCATGACTCTTGGTATTACATGGAGGTATATAGCACTCAATGTGTGGCCGGCCAAATTAAGTGTTGTGTTCACTCTTTCTTCTTCCTCCTCTCTTCTTTCTTGATCTCCCTCTCCTCCATTGTCGTGACTCCTTTGGGGTGCTAGCACACTCTAAGGTGTTTTCTCCATTCTCTTGTCTGTGTGGATACGTATAGAGGAGTGTACGCTTGACACTCTTGAGATTCGGCAACCTTTTGGACGAGCGGGATAAGCGAAGGGCTTCGCAACAAGGGTAACGCTTCTTGTTCATGTAGATCTAAGGTAGATCTAGGTTAGAAACATGTACATGATTTATTTTTATATATCTTCGCACGGATCCCTGGCAAGACTTCGAGGTTTCTGCAACACAAAAAGTGATTTTTGCGGCTCGAAAGTCCCAACAGTTTACCTAATCAAGTATCACGCAGATAGATCCATTGAATGCTACAAAGCTCTTCTTATTACAAAAGGTTTTAGTCAATAATCAAGTATTGACTTCAATGATACATTCAATCCGATCGTCAAAATTACAACTATCGGATTATTTTTATCTATAGCTATTAGATCCAATTGGCCGATATAAAAATTAAATGTTTCCAATGTTTTTCTTCATGGTCAACTTGAAGAAACTGTATTTATGGAGCAACTACCAGGGTTCATCTACCTGCAACTTTCAACACATGTTTGTAAACTTCATAAATCTATATAAGGTCTTCGATAAAAACCTCGTGCATAGTTTCATCATCTATCTAATTAGCATCACATTCAGGTTTTTCTGGGTCAAAAACTGACTCTTCACTATTCTATAAATGTAATGGAAATTTTACCATATTTTTCCTAATTTATGTGTGTTGGTTGCTACTCGGAATACTGTCCTAGTTCCCCTATACGAAAATTTATACAAGCATAGAACTATCCTAGCTACCCATGTGCTCTACTGAGAGTTAAATTTAGATTACAAACAATGCTTAACATTATTAATCCAAATTTTCCTTCAAAAGTTGCACTTGGATTGGAAACGATACTTAATATTTTTACTCCAAGTTTAACCGATGTGATGTTCCTAAGTTAAACCATATTACAGAAGTTAATCAAATATCTATTTCAAATATCGGCTTCCAAGTTAAACATGGTGAGGCACTAGGCCTTCTTAGGTATGGGATCATCCACCACTTTCTAGACAAAGTCTTTCAAAGAATTCAGATATTTAACTTCTTACAGTAAACTAGGTTTAACTATAGAGACCTCAATAGAAACACAATATCGAAACATGAAATTGAATAATAAAATCGATAACAAAAACGATAACCTAAAATCGATAACCTCTTGTGTTTGGTTTTTCAAGATCTATACAAAAAATGAACTAGTTATGATGCGGAAACTAATAACTAGTTATACCTTTTGTAGCTTATAGACCTCTTGATCTTCTGTTGTATTCCTCTCCTTCTCTTGGACGTCGTGTGGGCGACGATCTTCCAAGATGAAATCCACTCAAGCTTCTTCCTTTGCATCCAAGATCCGGCCACCAACTAACCTCTAAGGGATGCTAGACAAGAGAGCTTCCTTCTCTTCTTTTTCTCCTTCAAGCAACCGACCACCAAGAGATTACCACACTTGATGCCGCTGACCTCCAAGGAAGAAAACAAAAGGAGAAAAGAAAAGGACAAGGGTCGGCCACCAAAGGATTGGAAGAGAGGAATAGAAGATGTGTTCTCTTATGAGGCACCCTCTCCATCTCTTTTATAATCCTTGGTCTTAGCAAAAAAGAAAAATTTTAAACATAATTAAAACTTCCTTATATTCCTTGCCAATGACTAAAAAGGAAAGTTTTAAAACAAAAAATTAAAACTTCCTTTAATGCTTGTCATGGACGGCCCTATACTTGTGCTCCAAACAAGGAAAGTTTTAAATATAAAATTAAAACTTCCTTATTTGTTTCCGGTAAGAAATTTTAATAAAAAATTTCTCTTTTAAATCCCTTGTTGGTTATAAAGGAAATTTTATAAATTAAAATCTCTCTTTTAAAATATGTGGATGGTTACAAAAAAGGAAAGTTTTATCAAAAATTAAAATCTTTCTTTTAACTACAAATAAGGAAAGATGTCAAACCTCTTTCTTAATCCTTTATAGATAGTTATAAAAGAAAAGATTTTAAAATTTAAAAACTCTCTTTTAAAACCATGGCTTCCACAAAAGGTAAGATTTTAAAATTTAAAATACCCTTTTAATTTTATTTGGTCGGCCACCTAGCTTGGGCTCCAAGCTTGGTCGGCCACAACTTGGCTCTAATCTTTGGCTTGGCCGGCCCTAGCTTGGGCTCCAAGCTTGGATTGGCTGGCCACAACAAGATGGGTAAGAAGCTTGGCTTTAAGTGGATATAAGGCTTTATAAATAAGAGACTACAACAGGGACCGAGAGGAGGAATTGGTTTTGGTCTCCCGATGAGCTTGAGCTTCCCGTGTTCGCCCCGAACACCCAACTCAAGTTCATCAATAATAACTCATACCACTAAAAAGTTATTATTGCACTACTGCACCAATCCCATATTACAATATGGGCTCCTTCTTATCATGAGTTCATTAGTCTCCCTGTGTTTAAGATATTGAATGCCCACTAATTAAATGAGTTACTGACAACTCACTTAATTAATATCTAGTTCCAAGAGTAGTACCACTCAACCTTATTGTCATGTCAGACTAAGTCCACCTGCAGGTTTTACATGACAATCCTTATGAGCTCCTCAAGGGGGCATCATCAACCTAGATTATTAGGACACAATTTCATTCTATAATCAACAACACACCATATAAATAATATCATTTCCCAACTTATCGAGTCTATTGATTTAACAAACTAAATCTCACCCTTTGTTAAATTAAAGAAATAAATATTAAGTATACGTGCTTGTTATTATATCATGATTAAGAGTATATACTTCCATAATAACAGAGCTTTTGTTCTTTTATATAGTCCTTCATATCGAATTGCTTAGACAACCATACCCTTACTTCCGATAACACTTTGATATTGTTTCCAACTATCAAAAATGTCATGTACGTATAGTACAAGAAATACCACCATATTTCCATCACAGTTCTTGTATACACAAGACTCATCTGGTTACTGAATAAATCCATACGAACTGGATTTCTTCATTAAATCGGATGTTCCATGACCTTGAAGTTTGCTTCAATCCATAGACCGATTTAGCTTACACACTAGATGCTCTTTGCCTTTTTCAATGAACCCCTCTGGTTGCTTCATGTGGATGTTTTCTTCAAGACTTCCATTAAGAAAAGTTGTCTTGACATCCACTTACCAAATCTCATAATTCATATGAGCAACAGTAGATAAAAGATTCCGAATAGACTTAAGCATGACAACCGGTGAAAAGGTTTTCTTTTTTAACAAGCCTTGCTTTGAAAGTTTCCACCTTCTTGTCTGTCCCTCTTTTTCTATTTCAGGCCTATTTACACTCAATGGATTTTACATCATTTGGTGGTTCTACAAGCTCCCAGACTTTATTAGAATACATATATTCTAATTCTGTATTCATTGATCTTTGCAAAGATGTTGCATCTTTATCTTGGAGTGCTTCGTTATATGACCGAGGATCATGTTCATGCTCACCAGGGATCAAGTTCGAAGACTCTCCTAAGAACATGAATCTTTCAAGTTGCTTAACAACCCTCCCACTACGACGAGGCACTGTCTGTAACTGTGCATCATTATGACACGTGTTGCAGTTTCTTGTGGTATTTCATCTTATATTGTTGGTACTAGATTAGACGTGTCCTTTATTATTTCCTTAAGAACAATTTTTCTTATGGGCTTATGGTTCATTACATAGTCCTCTTCTAAAAATTGGGCATTGGTGACAATAATGACCTTCTGATTTTTAGGACTATAAACCTCCTTTCGTTTCTCTAGGATAACCCACAAACAAGTGAACTCCTGTCCAACTTATCAGTGTCTCCCTTTAGCTTATGTGCTGGACTACTCCAAATCCAAATATGCTTCAGACTAAGCTTACACCTATTTTGTAATTCTATGGGAGTAGAGGGTTCTGACTTTAGAAGGTACTATGTTCACTTTCGTTTCCAGAGTATATCCTCAAAATAAATTTGGTAATTCTGAATAACTTATTATTGATCTAACTATTTCTATAAGATTCCTATACCTTCTTTCTACTGCACCATTCTGTTGGCGTGTACCAGGTGCAGTTAGTTGGGATTGAATCCCGACTTCTGATAAGTGACTCCTAAACTTTCCTAAGAGGTACTCGCCACTACGATCTTACCGTAGTGTCTTGATACTTTTACCTTGACGTTTCTCCACATCAGCCTTGTACTCTTTGAACTTATCAAAGCAGTTAGACTTGTGGCGCATCAAGTAAATGTACCTGTATCTCGAATAGCCATCTATTAAAGAGATGAAATATTCGAAACCACCTCTTGCCTGGATAGTCATAGGTCCACACAAATCAGAATGAACCATTTCCAACACATCTTTGGCTCTATACCCCCTTGGCCTTAAATGGTCTCTTGGTCATTTTTCCTTCCAAGCAAGATTCGCAAGTTGGAAAGTTTTCCAACACTAATGAACTCAAGAGTCCTTTGAATCCTACTCAAGTCAATATGACCAAGCCTTAGATGCCAAAGATATGATTGGTTCATTTCCGAAAGTTCCTTTCTCTTATTAGAGTTAGAAGATGTGTTATTTATTTCCATTTGTTGTATCGTGGGAGTTATTGGATTATAAATTGTCAACCAATATACCAGAATAGATAACTTCCCTATTTTTCTTGATAACAACTTTGTTATCAAAATAGATAGAATATATATCCTTGAATAGTTAGAAACTGAAATCAATTTCTTTCTAAACTTGGTATGTAAAGATAATTTCTTAAAATCCATGTTTTATTCCTATCAGAGGATAAACATCTCCCACTGCAACAGCTGCTACTTTTGCAGCGGTGCCCATGTAGTTGGTATTTTCCCTTTCATATAGTTGTCAGGTTTCCTGGAACCCCTGCAATGAATTGCTGACATGATCAGTGGCTCCCGTATCTACCTACCAGGTACCGATAGATAACACCACTAAACATGTTTCAACAACTAATAAATAAAATACACTTTTATTATTCTCATTTCTGAGAGGACGGTCCACCTTAATATCCAAGTTTTGTTTCCAATCATTATAATTGGGACTACTAAGTTATTCTATAGTATAACAGCTAGGGGATTGGAAAACATTTGAAATCCTAAGAATCCCAAAAATATTTGGTCAAGACCAACACCTCAAATAATATTTGGTCAACCTAACTTTATGACAAATAAAATTAATAGTTGGTCTTTCTTTGATCAAATATTTGGTCAAAACTTTGAATTTAAAATAATATTGATTCCTCAAAACAATATCATTTAAATTCATCAACACCTCAAACACCGTGAATTTTGCATGCCATGATAGTGTGGACGTATACAAATTCAAATATTTATAAGAGAAGGATTTTACCCATTAATTATCTTGTCAATCTCTCTTTATGACAAATAAAATTACTTCAAACACTGTGAATTTTGTATGTCACGATAGTGTGGACGTATACAAAACCAAACATTTGTAAGAGGGGGTTTTCCCATTAATTTTATTTTCTTGTCAACCTGACAAATAAAATTACCTCATACACTATGAATTTTGTATGCCACGATAGTGTGGGCGTATACAAATTCAAACATTTATAAGAGGGGGTTTTAATTTTATTATCTTGTCAAGCTATCTTTATGACAAATTAATAGTTGGTTTTCCTTTGGTCACACAAATAATAGTAGTGACTCCGATGGGGAGGTTACTATTAAATATGCCTAAGTGTATATCATTATTTGATACTTAGTCCATTAAATAAGATTGTGCCCCTTCTGATGGGGAAGATCACACGCTCCTAATTAATTTCCTATAACTATCCATAAAGGAAGTTTGATCTAGTGATCTGCAAACAAACTCATCCGATGGGGAGGGAGGCACTCAGAGCCAACACACAAGTTTGTCGCATCACTTACAAACCAGTAATGGAGATCGTGGAATTTATCTACTAATCCCTCTCCCACTTAGTTATTTAAGGTGAGGAATTTTAACTATGCAAACAAACATCACATGCACACACACATCACAGTAAATAAAGCAATAAATATGGAAATTAATTTTCCAACTATTATGGCTTCTTCCATCACTGTCCTCCGTGTGCTGCTAGCCCTAGGATTTCATGCCGTCGAGTCCATCGAGCTTCCTTTTCCGCTGCGCCTCTGGTCCTTCAATAGCACCACGCCTCGCAAGGACACGATCCACGATAGAAAAAAGATAAAATTTTACATACATCGATCCTATATTCCACAAGGGAATGTACATCAAGTCTAAATCGAACATAAATATAAAATCCTAGAGCTAATACAGCTCCTGCTGTATTAGTTAAATACAATCATGCACACACAATAAAATACCCTTGACATGTTTAAGGGTCCAATCACACATAATAACCATAAGCCATAATAGTTGGAGTCTGCAACCACAGAGTTAGCATATCCTACTATTATCCTGCCTAAATTATGTATGACATGTGCATAACTAAACTGAAAATTAAACACACAGAGGCAAACCCTAGCTCTAATACCAATTGTTAGTTGATCCTAAGAAGATAGTATTGGTTCCACTGTACAAAAATTTTGTACAAGTATCGAACCTTTCCTAACAACCTATTGTGTTCTTTAAAAATTAAATTAAGAATAATAAACGGAACTTAACATTATTGATTCTAAATTTAGCTTATTTGTTCTTAATGGTTTAGATTTGGATCGCAAACGATGCTTAACATTATTGATCCAAATCCACCTATGTTATAAATTCAATTAAATATTAATTTCAAAAATTAGCTTCCAGGTTAAACATGGCGAGACACTAGGCCTTTTTGGATATGGGAGCAACCACCACTTCCTAGACAAAGCCTTTCAATGAAATCTAATATTTAATTTCCTTATATAACTCTAGGTTTAACAAAAAAGAACAATCGAATCACAAATTTGAAAAACAAAAAAAACACAAACTCAAATCACAAATTTGAAACTCTAGAATTATATGTCTCTTGTGTTTGGAATTCATACAAAGAAAAACTAGTATGATGCGGAAAATAATTACTAGTTATACCTTTCTTTGCAAGTAAATAATCTCTTGATCTTCTACTGTATTCCTCTTCTAATCTCAGACATTGTGTGGGCAACGATCTTCCGAGATGAGAACCACCCAAGCTCCTTCTTCTCCAAGCTAGTTTCGGCCACCACCAAGTCTCCAAGAGATGTAGAGGTCCGGCCACCACCACCAAGCTCCAAGGGATGCTAGAAACAAAACCTCCTTTTCCTCCTTCTTCTCCAAGCAAGATCCGGCCACCTTCCAAGCTCCAAAGGATGAAGAGGTTCGGCCAAGGAGAAAAAAGAAAAAGGAGAAGGAAGAACTAGAAGGGTCGGCCACACCAAGGAAGAGAGGAGGAGAATAGAAATAGAGTTATTTTTTATGAAGGCACCCCTACCCACTCTTTTATATTCCTTGATCATGGCAAATAAGGAAAATTTAAATAAAAACTTCTTATTTTCTTTTCTATGAAAAGGAAAATTTAATTTATTTAAAACCAATTTCCTTTTCTTAAACATCATGGTCGGCCACCTCATATCTCCAAAAAAGGAAAATTTTAATCACAAGAATTAAAACTTCCTAATTTGTTTCTGAAAATTTTAATAAAAATTTCTCTATTAATTTTTCCCTTCATGGTTGGTTATAAAAGGAAATTTTATAAATTAAAATCTCTCTATTTAAACATGTGGATAATTTCCAAAAAGAAAAGTTTTTTCTAAAATTAAAATCTTCATTTCAATATACAAATAAGGAAAGATATCAAACATTTTCTTAATCTTTTGTAAAAACTTATAAAAGGAAATATTTAATTTAAAAACTCTCTTTTTAAATCATGAACATGGTTTAAAAAAAGAAAAGTTTTCTCAAAATTAAAATCTTCCTTTCAATCTACAAATAAGGAAAGATATCAAATCTTTTCTTAATCTTTTGTAGAAAGCTATAAAAGGAAATATTTAAATTTTAAACTCTCTTTTAAAACCATGGAATCAACATAAGAAAATTTTTAAAAATTAAAATCCTTTTAATTTGATGTGGTCGGCCACACCTGTTGGAACCCCAAGGTTGTTTTGGTGTGATCAACAAGTTAAGTTAGGTCCTGTGTGTTTCTAACCTTGTGACTAAGTGTGCAGGAGCTTAGGAGCACAGGTACTCGAGCGGAAGACACAGCTAGCGAGAAGGACAACACGCGGTGCGTCCGAGGGACAAGGTGCTGCGGAAGAGTACCCCGGTGGACGAGAAGGAAGCATGCGGTGGTTCCAAGGGACGAAAGCCGGAGCGGAAGATTGCTCGGGGAGCAAGAGACGCAGCTAGCGAGAAGGTCGGCACAGGGTGCGACCGAGGGATGAAGACTGCGGATGAGTATGCTGGTGGACAAGAAGGAAACACGTGGCGATTCCGAGGGACGAGAAGCCGGAGCGGAAGGCTGCTCAAGAAGACTGGAACTTGGGTTCAGGTGAGCCCTTTTCCGGATGGTAGAGATCACCCAAGCGAGCGGATGCGGAGGAAAAGAATCAGACCGAGGCGGGACTGAACCAGAGAAGAGGTCCCGGATGAAAAAGTCAACATCTGTTGACTTTAGGCTCCGGGGCGCCCAGAGCCCTCCAGGGCACCCGGAACCCTTCCGAGCGCCCGAACCAGACTTTTGACCAGGATCGAGATTTGACTCGATCTGATCGTTGGGGGATAAAGTTTATCCCCCCTAAGGCATCCGGAACCCCTTCGGGGCACCCCGACCAAGGCTATAAATATAGCCTTGGTCCAGAAGCTTTTCAACGAACTCTGAATTGTAATTCCAACGCTTGTAAGCTTTAGTCTAGAGTTGAGCTTCTATTTTCTGCGCTTCAACATTGTACGAGGCTTCTCCGCCTGAAGGAGTTTTTAGTGAGCTAAATCTTCCTTGGATTAACAACCACATCGGTTGTAACCAAGTCAATCCTTGTGCCTCATTTTTTCTTTATTCTTTTAATTTATCGGCTTACTTTATATATACAAGTGTTAGCTTAAAGAGTTCTAGGAACGGTTGTTTTGTTTTTATTTTACAGGACTATCCAACAACCCCTTCCAACCGGCCCAACGGTCCTACAAGTGGTATCAGAGCCGAGACGCTTCAAGAAGGACTAACTGCCGTCTGAAGCAACAAAACGATGGCCGGAGCTAGCGACTACCCACCAGCATTTGAGGGGAAGTTTGTCGTTTGGAAACAAAAAATAGAGGTATATCTTAATTCCGATTTTGGTATTTCTTTAATATTAAAATTTGGCTATGAAGCACCAAAGACAACGAATGGAGAAGAACTCGATTTATGTAAAGACCACCCTTCTTACTACTACTACTACTCTCTAAGAGTGACCGTTACTTAACTACTAACTCTACTTAACCGGTATAATTAAAAACCACGAGGAATCCCTATCGAAAAATTTCAGCAGAGTCTCCCCTGTACCGATGACTAAATCATCAATACAAACAAACTATACTCAGCCACAGGCGGCTGGAACATATATTTTCACAACCACGCAGTATAATATCACAAATAAAAGAAGGAACTACCCTAATAATAGCAAACAACAATATCACTCCATCAATAGAACCCAACTACAAATGCGGAATAAACTTAATTGCAATCTTGACTCATAATAGCATTTAAAGAAAACTAAAGAACTCTAAACAAAAAAGTCTTAACAATTCCTTAGCAAACTCTTGATCTCCCCATAGTCCAGCCATCACACACCTTCATCACCACCACCTTGTCGCCTTCCTTGCTAAATCTTTTCCTTTCATTTATCTGCAATAGGAGGAAGTGCAGTCTATAAGCATAAAGCTTAGTAAGCGCTATCTACTCACAAAAACTCGATATGCATGTATATAAATAAAAACATGCTAAAACTGAATGCTAACATATAAAATTACTCATGCTCATAAATAGCAAAGGAAATCATGCTAACTGAAATGCTAATCATTGTATAGCTAATTATGCTCATAAACCAATAAAAGAAGCATACTAACTGAAATACTAAACATGTATAGTTTATCATGCTCATAAACTAATAAAAGAAGCATACTAACTGAAATACTAAACATGTATAATTTATCATGCTCATAAACCAATAAAAGAAGCATACTAAACATGTAAAGCTACTAAACATGTAGAGCTACTAAACATGTAAAACTACTAAACATGTAAAGCTAAACATGTTGAATAATCTAGTAGCAAGGAAACAATTGAAACTACTACTGCATGCTTCAAATAACAAGAAACTAACTTTCTAATTCTAGACAGATTTGAAGCTCGTTTCATTTGTTTCAAAAACTTATACTTTAATACTTCAAAATAATAATAAACTTCTTTTGGGCCCGGCATTGTACCAATTTGCGTGCATCCTTAATAAGAGTCGAGGTAGCTAATCCCGAAACTACTAAGGTAATTCTAGGCGATCTTGTGCCTAGGGGCGATTTAGGAGCCCACCCAATGGACCTTGTGTCCTGGACCTTATGTCCGGTACATGCCATTAAAAGTAAAATACTTTCTTTTTAACTATAACTTCTTTATACTTGCCCTTACTTGGCATTTACGCAAACACTTTGTGTGCGCTTTTGATTTTCAATCTTCTGAAATTGAAATCAAGTCTAGACCTTGGTCTTTCTTGCTTATAATCACACATAACCCTTAAAAGAGTTTAATAAAACACCATATGCATGAAAATTCTAGAATTTCACAGAATAAACACAATTCTACATATTAAGCTATACAATTCTGCACTATAAACTCTAAAGAAACTAGCAACTGATTGTTTTAAGAGGAAGGCTACTGAGTTCAGCTAATAGAAACCGAACCTAAGGTTGTCCATGTTATTCAAGAAAACCAAGAAACTAACACTACATACTTTGAACAAAGGCTGTTCTTGCCCTTTGGAGTAACAAGAAAAATGTTATTCATGCTTACGGTAGTACAGGAAGGTTACAAAACTGCACTGAAATGCTAAACTACACCAAGAAGGAATTTAAATCTGTGTGTCAAAGAATTAATAACACAAAGTCTAGAAACATGTTAAGGATTAATAACACTAAATCTAGCAGCATGTTAAGGATTAATAACACTAAATCTAGCAGCATGTTAAGGATTATCAACACCACCGAACCTGCACAGCAAGCTCCAACTCAAGCTAAAACTTACTGGGATAGGGTCATATGGAAGGGTGTACTTTGCAATTCTAGACAATGAAAAGCATGTTGCTGTGAAAAACTTGATGCTTCTGAAGATGGCTCAAATGATATCCATATTAAAGCATGAAAATTTTGTTGAGATTCTAGGATACTGTGTGGAAGGAAATATGTGTCCGTAGGCCTATGAGTTTGCAACTATAGGCTCTTTACATGATGTTTTGCATGGTATGGCTATAGCATTTATCTGCTATTTCGTGTACAGCAACAGAACAACTTATAACATAACCCAATTTCATCTAACATCCAATCCTAATTCATGAATGACTAACTAACAAATTTCTGACAAAAATTCAACAGGAGAGCAAAATGATGCAAAGCTTCGGAATCAATACAGAACCCTAACCAGTAATGGATCTCACGGCAACAACATAAATTCTGTACTACACAATCCGAAAGCAAGGAAAACAAATTGAAGCTCGGAACTACTCCTATTGCAGGTGAGAAGCAACTCACCGCGATTTGCTTGGACTTACAACCGACGGGAAGAACTCTAGGGTTCCGGTTTGCTCGGAGCTTCAACCTCCCTTGTGCCCACAGACCCTCCTCCACGAGGGAAGCTCGGATCCGCGAGGGTTCGCCGGAGAGAAAACTTCACCGGCCGTCGAAGGGAGGAAACCCTAGGAGAGGCTGCGATTTTCGCCCGAGCAGGAGTCGGCGTCACCGTGTGAGAAGAGAAAGGATTTTTGAGAGGAAATTCTGATTTTCCGAAATCCCAAAACCTAATTTTCTTTTCTTATACTAGGGTTTAAATCGAAACTATACCTTAAATAAATTTATTCCCATATTTAGTTAACAAAACGAGCTTAGCTCGATTGGTCGGGCCAGTTGTGCTTGGGTTTGAGGAGCTGGGTTCGAAACCTAGCTTCTACAACTTTTTTTTTTTTTAACTTTCTCCTCTCGGTAAAAATACCAAACGAACTCCAAAAATTACATAAAAATACTCTAAAAATTCCTAAAAATCTCTAGAATATTTTAAAAGCATTTCCAAATATTTTTAAGGATATTTAGAACTCAAAATAGGGAAAATTGGGTCGTTACAATTCCCCATACCTTATAAAAAGTTCGTCCTCGAACTTAGAATAGTTCTGGATATTTCTGTCTCTTGTTGTCCTCCCACTCCCAAGTGACTTCCTCGTGCTTCTGGTTCTGCCAGACGACCTTCACTAGTGGTACTTCTTTGTTTCTTAGTCTCTTGACTGCACTGTCCACTATCTGTGTAGGTCTACTCTCATAACTAGGATCCTCTTGGATCTGCACTGACTGAGGCTCAATCACTTGGCTAGGGTCATGGAGACACTTCTTTAACATGGAGACATGAAAGACATTATGTATTGCTGACATGTCCTGTGGTAAATCCAGCTTGTAAGCTACTTTCCCAATCCTTTCTGTGATCAGGTAAGGCCCTATATAACGAGGACTTAATTTGCCCTTCTTGCCAAATCTCATCACTCCCCTCATAGGAGCGACCTTGAGAAAGACTGAATCTCCTACTTGGAATTCAAGTGGCCTACGGCGTGTGTCAGCATAACTCTTCTGTCTACTCTGGGCAGTCTCAATTCTTTGTCTGATCTTCTGAATAGCCTGAGTAGTCTCATCTATCAACTCTGTCTGAATGCCCAGTTCCACTTCCATCTCTCTTCTTTCACCTACTTCTTGCCAGCAAATGGGTGATCTGCATTTCCTGCCATATAGTGCCTCATAAGGTGTCATCTTAATGGTGGCCTGATAGCTATTGTTGTAGGCGAATTCAGCTAAGCACAAATACTTGCACCAACTTCCCTTGAAATCCAGTGCACAAGCTCTGAGAATATCTTCTAAAATCTGATTCACTCGCTCTGTCTGTCCATCAGTCTGTGGATGGAAAGCTGTGCTGAACTTGAGTTTGGTGCCTAGTGCATTCTGAACGCACTCCCAAAAGTGTGAGGTGAAGCACCCATCTCTATCAGAAATGATAGATTTAGGAACTCCATGAAGTCTGACTACCTCTTTAACATATAGCTAGGCCAACTGCTCTATAGAGTGGGACATCTTGATGGCTAGGAAGTGAGCAAACTTGGTCAATCGATCTACTATTACCCATATCCATTGGTGGTTCTTGGAAGACCGGTTATGAAGTCCATGGATATATCTTCCCATTTCCATTCTGGTATTGGAAGAGGCTGAAGAACTCCTCCTGGTCTCTGGTGTTCTGCTTTGACCCTCTGGCATGTCAAGCAGGTACTGACATATTTAGCAACGTCTCTTTTGAGTCCTGACCACCAGAACCTCTGTTTCACATCTTGGTACATCTTGGAAGAACCAGGATGCATGGAGTATGGTGTGCTGTGAGCTTCTTCTAAGATCTTCTTCCTCAGTTCTTCATCATGGGGCACGCAAATGCGACTCCCTTGATAAAGAATCCCGCTATCTGTTACTCGAAACTCTGATTTGTCTTCTTTTTGTAACCCTCGCTTGATTTTCTAGATGTCTGGATCTTCACTTTGCTTTCTCTGTACCTCCTCAAGCAATGTGGACTCTAAGGTCAATGCAGAGAGTTGCCCTTCAATAATTTTAAGTCCAAAATCCGACAACTCCTTATGCAGTGGCAAGGCTAATGATGATAAAGACATCAGGGATGCACTGGATTTTCTGCTGAGTGCATCTGCCACTTTGTTAGCTTTACCTGGGTGGTAGAGGATTTCACAGTCGTAATCTTTGACCAACTCCAGCCACCTGCGTTGTCTCATATTTAAGTCCTTCTGAGTGAAGAAGTACTTAAGACTCTGATGATCTGTGAAGATTCTACACTGAACTCCATACAATTAATGTCGCCAGAGTTTAAGTGCAAAAACCACAGCTGCCAGCTCAAGATCATGAGTAGGGTAGTTCTTCTCATAATCTTTGAGTTGTCTGGAAGCATAAGTTATGACTTTTCCTTCTTGCATGAGTACAGCTCCTAAGCCCATCTTGGAAGCATCACTGTAGATGTCGAAACTCTTGTCGCTCTGTGGAACAGTCAGAATGGGAGCACTGATCAATCTCTTCTTTAGCACTTGGAAACTCTGCTCACATTTATCTAACCATTCGAATCTCTGTTCTTTCTGGTGAGGGCTGTTAGTGGAGAGGCGATCCTAGAAAAGTCCTCCACGAACTTCCTGTAGTACCCAGCTAAACCAAGGAAGCTTCTGATCTCTCTGACGTTCTTGGGTCTACTCCAGTTGTTGACCGCTTCCACCTTGGCTGGATCCACTTGAATGCCTTCTTTAGAAATTATGTGACCTAAAAACGCCACCTGATTTAACCAGAACTCGCACTTTAAGAATTTAGCATAAAGCTGCTTTTGCTGCAGAGTCTGCAGTACCATCCTCAAGTACGTGTCATGCTCCTCTGGGGTCCTTGAATAGACCAGAATGTCGTCGATGAATACGATGACAAATTTGTCAAGATATTCTCTGAACACTCTGTTCATTAAGTCCATGAAGACCGCAGGTGCATTAGTCACTCCATAAGGCATGACTACAAACTCGTAGTGCTCGTATCTAGTCCTGAACGTCGTTCTGGGTATATCTCTTTCTTTCACCTTCAACTGATGGTACCCAGAGCGCAAGTCTATCTTTGAGAACACTGTTGCTCCTCTTAACTGATCAAATAAGTCATCAATCCTGGGAAGGGGGTACTTGTTCTTGATTGTCACTTGATTCAAAGCTCTGTAGTCTTTGCACATCCGTATTGATCCATCTTTCTTCTTGACAAACAACACAGGAGCTCCCCAAGGTGAGTGACTGGGGCGAATGAAGCCTTTGTCAAGTAACTCCTGTAGTTATGCTTGTAACTCTTTCAGCTCTGCTGGAGACATGCGATACGGAGCTTTTGAAATTGGACCGGTACCAGGGACCAATTCAATCTCAAACTCCACTTCTTTGTTGGGAGGTAGTTCAGGTAGCCCTTCTGAAAATACCTTTGGATACTCACAGACTACCCGAACATCTTCCTGCTTGGGTCTTTCTTGTTATCTTTGTCCTTCCAGCTCTGATTACTTGACTGGCTTGTGTTGCGCTCGTTGTGCTTTGATGTTGTTCAGATAGTGCTCTCTCTAATACCCTGCTGACCAGCTCTTCACCAATCTATGGTCGATGAGTTTCACTACTCACATTAGGTGCTATTTCTGGTCTCAGCATTCAGAGCATTAGTCTGACTCGTTCTTTCTCTGTACTTACTAACTCTAGGCAAAGACGAGTTAGCCTATCGAATCTTTTGATCGCTTTTTCTACTGGTAGATCACCTTGTCTGAATTCTATAAGCTCCTCATACTGTTTATTGGTGATCCATTGACGGAAGACTTGTTCGTAAAACTCTGTCTCGAAGTCAACCCAGCTCATCTGGTTGACTGCTCTCTTACTCTTAACTCGCTCCCATCACATACAAGCACCTCCAGATAGGCAGAAAGAGGCACACTTACCCTTCTCGACTTCTGGTCAGTCAAGAAGCTCCATTGTGCTCTCAAGTGTCTTGAACCAAGCCTAGGCATTCCAGGGCTCAGTCGTACCTGAGAATCTTTCTGGTTTCAGCTTCAGCCACTGGATGAGGTATGCTTCTTGTCTTCTAGGTGTTGTGGTGACTTCTAGGGCAACCGATAGGACTTCAGTCCTCACTGGGTCTCCACATTAATGGTTGGGGGAATGGGGGGAGCTGGCTTCTGATTGTCCATTAGATTGGCAATCACTTGCTGCTGCTCGCTACTTGTCTCTGAAGTTGAGTAACAACTTCAAAGAGAATAGGCCCAGGGGTTCTGGGCTCTTCGTTCTCCTGAACTCGGTCCTCAGTATGAACGGTACGGGGACGCCCTCTTCTTGACATCTAATTATGCAGAGGAAAAGGCTTGATAGCTTCTCTAACCCTTCTAATCATACTTATATATATGAATAAAGAAAAGGGAAACAAAATCTTCTATCTTACTTAAGCACTTAAAAACAAATACTCTATACTGCAGTTAATAATAAGGAAAGCAGAATAAAGAAAGAATTTTAAATACTTTCTTACTTGGAGACGGCAAGGATGATGCTGATGTGTGTGTGATGCTGGAGAATGGAACACTGCTCTGATACCAACTGTAAAGACCACCCTTCTTACTACTACTACTACTCTCTAAGAGTGACCGTTACTTAACTACTAACTCTACTTAACCGGTATAATTAAAAACCACGAGGAATCCCTACCGAAAAATTTCGGCAGAGTCTCCCCTGTACCGATGACTAAATCATCAATACAAACAAACTATACTCAGCCACAGGCGGCTGGAACATATATTTTCACAACCACGCAGTATAATATCACAAATAAAAGAAGGAAACTACCCTAACAATAGCAAACATCAATATCACTCCATCAATAGAACCCAACTACAAATGCGGAATAAACTTAATTACAATATTGACTCATAATAGCATTAAAAGAAAACTAAAGAACTCTAAACAGAAAAGTCTTAACAATTCCTTAGCAAACTCTTGATCTCCCCATAGTCCAGCCATCACACACCTTCATCACCACCACCTTGTCGCCTTCCTTGCTAAATCTTTTCCTTTCCTTTATCTGCAATAGGAGGAAGTACAGTCTATAAGCATAAAGCTTAGTGAGCGCTATCTACTCACAAAAACTCGATATGCATGTATATAAATAAAAACATGCTAAAACTGAATGCTAACATATAAAATTAATCATGCTCATAAATAGCAAAGGAAATCATGCTAATTGAAATGCTAATCATTGTATAGTTAATTATGCTCATAAACCAATAAAAGAAGCATACTAACTGAAATACTAAACATGTATAGTTTATCATGCTCATAAGAATAAAACTATAACTGCATGCTGAAAGCAAATAAAGCTAAACATGCTGAATAATCTAATAGCAAGGAAACAATTGAAACTACTACTGCATGCTTCAAATAACAAGAAACTAACTTTCTAATTCTAGACAGATTTGAAGCTCGTTTCATTTGTTTCAAAAACTTATACTTTAATACTTCAAAATAATAATAAACTTCTTTTGGGCCCGGCATTGTACCAATTTGCGCGCATCCTTAATAAGAGTCGAGGTAGCTAATCCCGAAACTACTAAGGTAATTCTAGGCGATCTTGTGCCTAGGGGCGATTTAGGAGCCCACCCAATGGACCTTGTGTCCTGGACCTTATGTCCGGTACATGCCATTAAAAGTAAAATACTTTCTTTTTAACTATAACTTCTTTATACTTGCCCTTACTTGGCATTTACGCAAACACTTTGTGTGCGCTTTTGATTTTCAATCTTCTGAAATTGAAATCAAGTCTAGACCTTGGTCTTTCTTGCTTATAATCACACATAACCCTTAAAAGAGTTTAATAAAACACCATATGCATGAAAATTCTAGAATTTCACAGAATAAACACAATTCTACATATTAAGCTATACAATTCTGCACTATAAACTCAAAAGAAACTAGCAACTGATTGTTTTAAGAGGAAGGCTACTGAGTTCAGCTAATAGAAACCGAACCTAAGGTTGTCCATGTTATTCAAGAAAACCAAGAAACTAACACTACATACTTTGAACAAAGGTTGTTCTTGCCCTTTGGAGTAACAAGAAAAATGTTATTCATGCTTACGGTAGTACAGGAAGGTTACAAAACTGCACTGAAATGCTAAACTACACCAAGAAGGAATTTAAATCTGTGTGTCAAAGAATTAATAACACAAAGTCTAGCAACATGTTAAGGATTAATAACACTAAATCTAGCAGCATGTTAAGGATTATCAACACCTCCGAACCTGCACAGCAAGCTCCAACTCAAGCTAAAACTTACTGGGATAGGGTCATATGGAAGGGTGTACTTTGCAATTCTAGACAATGAAAAGCATGTTGCTGTGAAAAACTTGATGCTTCTGAAGATGGCTCAAATGATATCCATATTAAAGCATGAAAATTTTGTTGAGATTCTAGGATACTGTGTGGAAGGAAATATGTGTCCGTAGGCCTATGAGTTTGCAACTATAGGCTCTTTACATGATGTTTTGCATGGTATGGCTATAGCATTTATCTGCTATTTCGTGTACAGCAACAGAACAACTTATAACATAACCCAATTTCATCTAACATCCAATCCTAATTCATGAATGACTAACTAACAAATTTCTGACAAAAATTCAACAGGAGAGCAAAATGATGCAAAGCTTCGGAATCAATACAGAACCCTAACCAGTAATGGATCTCACGGCAACAACATGAATTCTGTACTACACAATCCAAAAGCAAGGAAAACAAATTGAAGCTCGGAACTTCTCCTATTGCAGGTGAGAAGCAACTCACCGCGATTTGCTTGGACTTACAACCGACGGGAAGAACTCTAGGGTTCCGGTTTGCTCGGAGCTTCAACCTCCCTTGTGCCCACAGACCCTCCTCCACGAGGGAAGCTCGGATCCGCGAGGGTTCTCCGGAGAGAAAACTTCACCGGCCGTCGGAGGGAGGAAACCCTAGGAGAGGCTGCGGTTTTCGCCCGAGCAGGAGTCGGCGTCGCCATGTGAGAAGAGAAAGGATTTTTTAGAGGAAATTCTGATTTTCCGAAATCCCAAAACCTAATTTTCTTTTCTTATACTAGGGTTTAAATCGAAACTATACCTTAAATAAATTTATTCCCATATTTAGTTAACAAAACGAGCTTAGCTCGATTGGTCGGGCCGGTTGTGCTTGGGTCCGAGGAGCTGGGTTTGAAACCTAGCTTCTACAATTTTTTTTTTTAACTTTCTCCTCTCGGTAAAAATACCAAACAAACTCCAAAAATTACATAAAAATACTCTAAAAATTCCTAAAAATCTATAGAATATTTTAAAAGCATTTCCAAATATTTTTAAGGATATTTAGAACTCAAAATAGGGAAAATTGGGTCGTTACAATCTACGCCTCTGGAACAAGAAGTAACGTGACGAGTCAATGGCAAACGGTCGGGCAAAATTTCACATTCTAACCGTAATACCAAATGAAGATCTCAATGAAGTTGGCAAGTACAAAAGCTCAAAAGAACTTTGGGAAAAGTTCTTGAAGATTCATGAAGAATTAGAAGAATCCAAAGATGAAGAAAGATGGAGTGAGGACTCAATGAAATTGTCGAAACAGTAATCCTAGCAGAAGACCCACATAAAGATGAAGAAAGCTCAACCGAGATGGAGCATCGAGAAAGGGGGAGAGTCTCCAGAAGAAAGTAATTCAACAGGGGGAAAACCAACGGCCAATGAGATAAGTAAGGTATGACCTCTAACCTCAGAACAACTAGTTAATTCAATAGAAAAGTTGTCTGGAGATTATTGTGATTTAAAAATTGAATTATCGAATAATTCAATAGAAAAGTTGCTTGAAGATTTTTGTGATTTAAAAATTTAATTATCGAAAGAGTGTTTCGGTTTACCAATTATCTTGAAAGATTCTTACGAATTACAAAATATTTTGATAAAAGAATTTTGCAAGTTAGAAAATATTTTGACAAAAAAATTTTGCAAGTTAGAAATTTTACCGAAAGACTTTTGTGAATTACAAAATATTTTATCGATAGATTTTTGCAAATTAGAATTTATGACAAAATACTTCTGCGAATTACAAATTATTCTTCTGAAAGTAAAGACATTGCCGAAAGAATTTTTAAAAATTATATTGTCAAAAAATTCTATTAAATTATAATTTATACTATCAAAATATCTTTGCAAATTAGGAATTCAAAATACATAGAAAATGACATGTTACAATTTATACAAATTTCTACATGTTCAAATTTTTTTGCTTCAAAGTTAAGAAATTATGATAAATTAAAATGGAAATTTAAAATTTTCTGATAAAAGCATTAGAATAAAATAGATAAATGCATAGGAAAATTTTTTAAAATGTTATCAATTTTCTTAAAATTTTTCTTGCATAAAGTTTTGGGCTTAGAAAGATTTTTTTCTTGATAGCGAAAACTAAGAAATTTTTTCACAAGTTATTTTTTAGAAATTTTTTCTTGACCTGGAAATATTTTTTTCTGAAAATCATTGGGATAGATTTTTATAAGTTTCTAAGTGCCAACCTTTAGACTTTTCTTGCAACCCCAATTTTTTATGTGATCAAAGGGGAGAAGAAAAAGTATAAGTCTAGGGGGAGGTAGAAAAATTGAAAATTATAATTTTTGAAATTTAATTTTTCTATCTTGTTGCACGTTATTGAAAAATTGAAAATTGAATATTATTTAATTTTCATATCTTTGACCCTAGCTTAACATGGGTTGATCACATCAAAAAGGAGGAGATTGTTGGAACCCCAAGGTTGTTTTGGTGTGATCAACAAGTTAAGTTAGGTCCTGTGTGTTTCTAACCTTATGTCTAAGTGTGCAGGAGCTTAGGAGCACAGGTACTCGAGCGGAAGACGCAGCTAGCGAGAAGGGTAACACGCGGTGCGTCGGAGGGACGAGGTGCTGCGGAAGAGTACCCTGGTGGACGAGAAGGAAGCGTACGGTGGTTCCGAGGGACGAAAGCCGGAGCGGAAGATTGCTCGGGGAGCAAGAGATGCAGCTAGCGAGAAGGTCGGCACGGGGTGCGATCGAGGGACGAAGACTGCGGATGAGTACACTGGTGGATGAGAAGGAAACACGAGGCGATTCCGAGGGACGAGAAGCCGGAGCGAAAGGCTGCTCGAGAAGACCGGAACTTGGGTTCGGGTGATCCCTTTTCCGGATGGTAGAGATCACCCAAGCGAGCGGATCCAGAGGAGAAGAATCGGACCGAGGCGGGACTGAACCAGAGAAGAGGTCCCGGACGAAAAAGTTAACATCTGTTGACTTTGGGCTCCGGGGTGTCCGGAGCCCTGCGGGGTGCCCGGAACCCTTCCGAGCGCCCGGACCAGACTTTTGACCAGGATCGAGATTTGACTCGATCTGATTGCTGGCGGATAAAGTTTATCCCCCCCCAGGGCGCCCGGAACCCCTTCGGGGCACCCCGACTAAGGCTATAAATATAGCCTTGGTCCAGAAGCTTTTCAACGAACTCTGAATTGTTATTCCAACGCTTGTAAGCTTTAGTCTAGAGTTGAGCTTCTGTTTTCTGTGTTTCAACGCTGTACGAGGCTTCTCCGCCTGAAGGAGTTTTTAGTGAGCTTAATCTTCCTTGGATTAACAACCACATCGGTTGTAACCAAGTAAATCCTTGTGCCTCATTTTTTCTTTATGTTTTTAATTTATCGACTTACTTTATATATACAAGTGTTAGCTTAAAGAGTTCGAGGAAGGGTTGTTTTGTTTTTTATTTTACAAGACTATCCAACAACCCCTTCTAGCCGGCCTAACGGTCCTACAACACCAAGCTTGGGCTCCAAGCTAGGGTCGGCCACACAATCTTGGCTCATCCTATTTGCTTGGCCAACCCAAGCTTGGGTTCCAAGCTTGCTTGGCCGCCCCCATTAGGATGGGTAAGAAGGTGGGTAAGGGTGGGTATAATACTCTGTAAATAAAAGGCTACGTTAGGGACCGAGCGGAGGAATTGGTTTTGGTCTCCCGATGAAATTAAGCTTCCCGTGTTCGCTTCGAATACCCAACTTAATTTCATCAATAATAATTCATACCACTAAAGAATTATTATTGAACTACCGTACCAATCCCAAATTATATTTTGGGCTCCTTCTTATTATGAGTATGTTAGTCTCCCTGTGTTTAAGATGTCAGATGTCCACTAATTAATTGAGTTACTAACAACTCATTTTAATTAATGTCTTAGTCCAAGAGTAGTATCACTCAACCTTATCATCATGTCGGACTAAGTCCACCTGCAGGGTTTAACATGACAATCCTTATGAGCTCCTCATGGGGACATTATCAACCTAGATTTCTAGGGCACAGTTTCCTTTTATAATCAATAACACACACTATAAGTAATATCATTTCTCAATTTATTGGGCATTTTGATTTATCGAGCTAAATCTCACCCTTTGATAAGTCAAAGAAATAAATACTAAATATATGTGTTTGTTATTATATTAAGATTAAGAGCACACACTTCCATAATAACTTAGGTCTTGTTCTTTTATTTAGTTAGTATAAAAAGAAACTGCCTCAATGGTCCTACTCAATACACTCTAAGTGTACTAGTGTAATTATATAGTTAAGATAAACTAATACCTAATTACACTACGACTGTTCTGATGGTTTGTTCCTTTCCATCTCGGTCGTGAGTTACTGTTTATAATTTATAAGGAACTGATAACATGATCTTCTATGTGTGACACCACTCGCCATGTTATCTACAATATAAATTAATTGAACAACTACACTTAGCATATAAATGTAGACATTTTTGACCAATGTGATTCTTTATTTCTAAATATATGTTTATATAAAAAGCTAGGCTTTTAGTATACATTTCAACACTTCTCAGGTACTTTAATATATGCTTTACGGCAGTCCAATATCCCTGTCCTGGATTACTTTGATATCTGCTAACCTGCCCATGGTAAAATAGATATCCGGTCTCGTGCATAACATTGCATACATTAGACTTCCTACAGTTGAAGCATAAGGAACTACCTTCATTTCCTCTATATCTTTTGATGTCTTAGGAGGCATCTCTTTAGATAAAGATACTCTATGCCTAAAAGGTAGAAAACCTTTCTTGGTGTCTTGCATGCTAAATCGAGCTAGGATAGTATCGATATATGAAGCTTGAGATAAGCACAACATTCTTTTCTTGCGATCCCTTATTACTTTGATCCCAATAATATGTCCGCATTCTCCCAAGTCCTTCATATCGAATTGCTTAGACAACCATACCCTTACTTCTGACAACACTTTGATATTGTTGTCAACTAACAAAATGTCATCTACATATAGTACAAGAAATACCACCACGTTTCCATTACACTTCTTGTATATGTTAGAGTGTATACTAAAAGCCTAGCTTTTGTATAAAACATTCATTTAGAAATAAAGAATCACATTGGTTAAAAATGTCTACATTTATATGCTAAGTATAGTTGTTCTATTAATTTATATTGTAGATAACATGGTGTGTGGTGTCACACACAGAAGATCATGTTATCAGTTCTTTATAAATTATAAATAGTAGCTCACGACTAAGATAGATAGGAACAAACCATTGAAATAGTCGTAATGTAATTTGGTATTAGTTTATCTTAACTATAAAATTACACTAGTATACTCTGAGTGTATTGAGTAGGACCATTTAAGGTAAGTTCTTTTTACACTGACTTAATAAAAGAGCAAGACCTTAGTTATTATGGAAGTGTGTACTCTTAATCCTAATATAATAACAAACACATATATTTAGTATTTATTTCTTTGACTTATCAAAGGGTAAGATTTAGCTCGATAAATCAATATGTCTGATAAGTTGGAAAATGATATTACTTATAGTGTGTGTTGTTGATTATAGAAGGAAATTGTGTCCTAGTAATCTAAGATGATAATGTCTCCAAGAGGAGCTCATAAGGATTGTCATGTTAAACCCTGTAGGTGGACTTAGTCCGACACGATAATGAGGTTGAGTGGTACTACTCTTAGACTAAGATATTAATTAAAATGAGTTGTCAGTAACTCAATTAATTAGTGGACATCCGACATCTTAAACACAAGGAGATTAACACACTCATGATAAGAAGGAGCCCAAAATGTAATTTGGGATTAGTGCGGTAGTTCAATAATAATTCTTTAGTGGAATGAATTATTATTGATGAAATGAAGTTGGGTGTTCGGGGCGAACACGTGACGCTTAATTTCATCGGGAGACCAAAACAAATTCCTCCTCTCGGTCCCTATCGTAGCCTCTTGTATATAGAGTATTATACCCACCTATACCCACCTTTATACCCACCCTTAGGTGGTCGGCCAAGCAAGCTTGGAGCCCAAGCTTGGGTCGGCCAAAGCCAAAGGATTGAGCCAAGTTTAGTGGCCGGCCATAGCTTGGAGCCCAAGCTTGATTGGTCGGCCATATTAAAATTAAAAGGATTTTATTTTAAAATCTTTCCTTATGTGGAAGTCATGGTTTTAAAAGAGAGTTTAAAGTTTAAATCTTTCCTTTTATAGCATTCTACAAAAGATTAAGTGAAAGGTTTTATATCTTTTTTTATTTGTAGTTAAAAGAAAGATTTTAATTTTTGATAAAACTTTCCTTTTATGAAACCATCCTCATGTTTTTAAAAGAGAGTTTTAAAATTAAATATTTCCTTTTATAGTTTCTACATAAGATTAAGAAAAGATTTGATATATTTCCTTACTTATAGATTGAAAGGAAGATTTTAATTTTTGATAAAACTTTCCTTTTATGAAACCATGTTCATGATTTTAAAAGAGAGTTTTAAAATTTAAATCTTTCCTTTTATAGTCTCTACAAAAGAAAAGAAAAGATTTGATATCCTTATTTGTAGATTGAAAGGAGATTTTAATTTTAGAGAAAACTTTCCTTTTTGTAAATCATCCATATGTTTTAATAGAGAGATTTTAATTTATAAAAGTTTCCTTTTATAACCAACCATGAAGGGAAAAATTATTAGAAAATTTTTTATTTTAAAATTTCCGGAAACAAATAAGGAAGTTTTAATTTTGTGTTTAAAACTTGCCTTATTTGGAGCAGAAATAGTGGTCGGCCATAGAAGGGGTTAAAAGGAATTTTTATTAAATTTTCCTTATTAACCAATAGCAAGGAAAATAAAGGGAATTTTAATTATAATTAAATTTTCTTATTTGTTATGACCAAGGATTACAAAAGAGATGGTAGGGGTGCCTTCATGGGTAAAAACTCTATTCTATTTTTCCTCTCTCTTTTCCTCCTTGGTGGTGGCCGGCCCTAGCATCATCTCCTCCTCTTCCTCCTTAGTGGTCGAACCTCATCAACCTCTAGGAGCTTGTTTTGGTGGCCGGATCTAGCTTGGAGAAGAAGAAGAGAAAGGAGGTTTTGTTTCCTAGTTTTCCTTGGAGCTTGGTTGGTGGCCGAAACTTGTCATCTCTTGGAGAAGGTTGCTTGGCCGAAACTTGGAAGAAGGAAGAAGGAGGGTTGGTGGATTCTCGTCTTGGTAGATCGTCACCCACACGACGTCCAAGATAAGAAGAGGAATACGGTAGAAGATCAAGAGGTTGTTGCATACAAAGAAAGGTATAACTAGTAATTCTTTTCCGCATCATACTAGTTTATTTGTATAGATTTGAAATACCAAACACAAGAGGCTAGAGATTCTAGATATTCGAATTTGTTTCAAAGTTGTGTTTCTTTTATTTTTCGATCTTGTGATTCGATTATTCTTTTTGGTTAAACCTAAGGTTATATAAGGAAATTAAATATTGAATTTTGTTAAGAGGCTTTGTCGAGGCAGTGGTAGATGTTCTCATACCCAAGAAGGCCAAGTGCCTCACCATGTTTGACCTGGGAGCCGATTTCTGAAATAAATATTTAATTAAATTTGTAACATAGGTGGATTTAGATATATAATATTAAGCATCGTTTGCGATCCAAGTCTAAACTTTTAAGAACAGATAAGTTAAATTTGGAATCAATAATGTTAAGTTCCATTTGCGATTCCGAATTTAATTTCTAAAGAACACAGTAGGTTGTTAGGAAAGGTTCGACACTTGTACAAAATTTTTGTACAGTGGAACCGGTACGATCTGTTGGATCGAGAAACGCTAGAGGGGGTGAATAGCGCTCATAGCTTTCATAATTTTCGTATTTGGAAATCATTCAAAAGTAACGCAGCGGAAATAATAAAAGAAAAGAGGCAAACACAGAAGATGTTGGATTGAGACCGCGCTAGAGGAGGGGGGGTGAATAGCGCTCGCGGAAATTTCGTTCGTATCGTAAAACACTCGAGTAAAAACGCAGCGGAATAAAGAAAATAAACACAGAAGAACACGGAGGATTTACTTCGTTCGGAGCCTAAGGCGACTCCTACTCGAAGGCCCGTGATCCTTGATTGCTTCCGGTGGGCAACAACTATAAGCTCGATTATTACAAACTAAGTATTACAAGAAATGCGATAAAAGAAATCTTATACCGACGACGAAAAGAGAAATCTTGGAGCTCCGGGTCGTCGGAAACTTGTAGCAGCACTTCCGGGAGTCTTTCGGAGCAGCACGTTGAAGAAAGAAGACTTGGAATTCGTTGGTTTGAGCTGCTGGTCGAACCCCCTTTATAAACAGTGTCCAAGGCACCTTAAACAAGCTCCAAGGCGCCTTAAACGAGAGTTTTATCCCGATCTGCTCGCTGTGATAACCCTTTGACTGCCACGATCTGAAGGCGCCTTAAACCCTTTCAAGGCGCCTCTAAGCTGTCTAAGGCGCCTTCAACCTATCCAAGGTGCCTTAAGCCTGCTCTTCGCGCCAGCTCAGGATTTTGAACCCGAGGCGCCTCCAAGCCCCATGGAGGCGCCTCAGACACTGTTCATCCGAGGCAAATCTTCGTTATTTTGTACCTGCAAGACATGTTAGTCCCAAACAACATCCTGCAACACAAACTTAGCACAAAATAACAGTATAGATAATAAAGAATGTTTAAGACAGTCTCCGGACTGTCCGGGTCTGACTTTGGATTTTCGACCGGAAACCCTAGGTCGACCTGACGCCTACTGTTCCCTCTACGGGGAACGCGTCCTCACCTACTCCACTCAGGAGATTTACCTGTTGCCAGTGCGATCCTCAAGATCGACTGGACTTTTGCTCAGCACTCGATACTTCCGGACTTTCTGCTGGACATCCGCTTCCCGGCTAGTCCAGTCTTTCACCTGGTTCGCGACACCAGGACTTTCCACCTAGGGTTACCACCCCTAGGACTTTTTGCCTGAAGTCATCGACCTGCCAAGACTTTCCGCATAGGGTTACCACCCCCTATGACCTAGGGTTACCACCCCCTAGGGTTTTATCCCTTTGCCTAACCGCAGCTAGGACTTTCCTGAAATCCTCAAGTAGACTTGTTAGAATACAAAACATCTTAACTTTGAATTCTTTGCCATTATCAAAACACAAGTTCGATCGTCGAATGCTTCCCGCACCAACAATCTCCCCCTTTTTGATTATGACAACTCAAATTCAAAGTTAAGTAAACAAACAAATAGATAACCATTTAACACAGGCAAATTTGCTAATTATAGGTGAACACATTAACCAAAGCAAATTTGCTAAACTATATGCTCCCCCTTAACTATTGCTCCCCCTTAACTGATGCTCCCCCTTTTGTATTAATTTAAATTTGAATTTTGCTGCTCTCCCCCTTTTCCATATATCAAAAACAATAATAGAATTTTGAATAACTAGATACTTAACATTCATTTATTATTTATAGTTAAGTGAAAAGATGTATCTTTTTGATAAATTTTAAAGGCTAGGAGAAAAGTAATCTTTGAGGGTAATAAAAACAACTTTGTAGGAATTTACAATGTTAGATTTCAAAGTTAGCTAGGCTCAGCAAGGATTTGAACATTAAGATTGTAACTTAGCTTAAATCTTTAGAAGTATTGAATTTTAAAACTTGGGTTAATAGTAAACTTAAGTTTGAACAATATTTAAATTTGGTTTAGGTTATTCTTTCAAATTCAGTTGGTCCTTAAGTCCAAGCATGAGTTATATTCAATTAACTTACTAAGTATCAGAGCCCTAAAGATCAAAACATGCTTAAGCAGAAAACTGTCCTTTTACCAACTGTCTAACCTTTAGCTACTTGCTGACTGCCTATAGGGCAACAGTTTTCACATGGTTAGTCAAGTCAAGTTGATTTGGTCCAGTTAGATTTGACTAGAGCTGGAAGACTCAACTTGATTAATGTATATTACGTATTTAACGCCCAGACTCATATCGATGCACAGATATAAGCATTCTTGAGTCCAGGCTGTACCCTATGCATCTCACGCCGTTCTATGTCTTTCAAACACAATCAAGGTAAACCTAGGTGTTTGTGAGATGCTCTGGCTTAATTCTAGGGGAACATGATTTCTAGGGAAAAATTTAGGCTAATTCCAGAATTTTGAAAAATCTAGGAAATTAGGAATTTTGAAAATTATTTTTCCTAGAATTTGAAAAAATAAGACAACAAAATGAGACACCTACTCTACCCAACACATTCCTATTTACCTTCTAAGTGCACTGAACTCAAGTTCAGGTAAGGGTTTTGTAAAGATGTCAGCTAGGTTTGATTTGGACTCAACGTGGTTGAGTGCAATTTCACCTTTAGCTACATGATCCCTTACAAAATGGTGTTTTACCTCTATGTGTTTAGTCCTGGAGTGGTGAATAGGATTCTTGGTGAGATTAATTGAGCTGATATTATCAATAAAGATTTGTGTATTTTTATATTCTAGTTGATAGTCTTTTAACGTATGCATCATCCACAACAGTTGAGATGCACATTCTCCTAGAGCTATGTATTCAGCTTCTGTGGTGGATAGAGCAACACAATGTTGCTTTACTAGGCACTGACCTAGAATCTGGCAGCTACCACTTATACTTTTTCTGTCTAACTTGCACCCGGCATAGTCTGAATCAGAATAGCCATAAAGGTCAAAGGTGCAAGTTCTTGGATACCAAAGTCCTACATTTAGAGTTCCTTTAATATACCTAAGTATTCTTTTAACGTATGATAGGTGTGACTCTTTTGCACAGGATTGGTATCTTGAGCACATACCTACTGCAAATAATATGACGGGTCGACTTGCAGTTAGGTAAAGTAGGCTACCTATGGCACTCCTATAGTATTTTGGGTCAACTGGTTTTCCTTCAGGGTCAGAGTCAATGTTTATGTTGGTTTCCATTGGAGTATTTTTAATTTTTGAATTTTCCATACAGAATTTTTTAATTAACTCCTTAGCATATTTAGTTTGATAAATGTAGATTCCATCTTTAGTTTGTTTAATTTGTAAGCCTAAGAAGAAATTAAGTTCCCCAACCATACTCATTTCAAATTCACTTTCCATTAATTTGACAAATTCTTTTAAGAATTTTGAATTAGTTGAGCCAAAGATTATGTCATCAACATAGATTTGGGCTATAAAGATGTCTTTTTCTATAGTTTTCACGAACAAAGTCGGATCGATTTGTCCTTGGTTAAAGTCTTTGGATATTAAGTAATTAGATAATCTTTCATACCATGCTCTAGGGGCTTGTTTTAGTCCATATAATGCCTTTTTTAATTTAAATACGTGGTTAAGGTAGTCTATATCTTCAAACCCTGGAGGTTGGCTTACGTAGATCTCTTCCTTGATAAAACCATTTAAAAAGGTTGACTTAACGTCCATTTGGTACAATTTGAATCCTTTATTTGCTGCATAGGCTAATAACATCCTAATGGACTAGAGTCTAGCTACCGGAGCATAGGTTTCATCATAGTCTAAGCCTTCGACTTGACTAAACCCTTTGGCTACTAACCTAGCTTTGTTTCTTATTATATCACCGTGATCATCCAACTTGTTCCTAAAAACCCATTTGGTGTCTATTATTGATTTATCTATGGGTTTAGGTACAAGGTCCCAGACTTGGTTTCTCTCAAATTGTGTTAATTCTTCCTGCATTGCAATGATCCAGTCTGGATCAGGTAGGGCTTCTTCTATAGTCTTAGGTTCAATTTTAGAAATAAGGGCAATCTGACTAAGGTTTCTATAGGATGATCTAGTTCTGACTCCTAGGTTTGGGTCACCCAAAATTTGGTCAGGTGGGTGAGAGGTACTTGATGGATCGAAAGCGCTAGAGGGGGGGTGAATAGCGCTCGTGGCTATTTTAACGATTTTAAAACACAGAGTTGAAACGCAGCGGAAAGTAAAAGCAAAAACACAATAGACGCAGATGTTTTACTTCGTTCAGAGCCTATGGCGACTCCTACTCGAAGGCCCGCGGTCCTTGACCGCTTTCGGTGGGCAACAACTATAATATCGGAAAGATTACAATTTGAATTACAATTAATGTAATAAAAAAACTAATACCGACAACAAAAGATCGAAGAGTCTGAGCTTTGGGTTGTTGATGTCGAGTAGTAGCACCTCAAGGTCGTCTCGTTGGCAGCACTTCACAGAAGAAAGCTTAGAAATCGTTGTTGTTCTGTAGCTGCTCCCTCGACCCTCTTTTTATATGATATCCCAGGCGCCTGGATCCCTTCCGGGTGCCTGGAGTGTGACATGGCCAACCAACCAGGATGCTCCACGTGGCGAAGTCGCGGCAGGGATAAAACTTGGTCCCGGGCGCCCGGACTTGTTCCGGGCGCCTAGACCTCCGGGCGCTCGGATCCATCCCGGGCGCCCAGACCACCTTTTTCCAGCAGGTTCCTCACCTGCAAACAAAGGTTAGTCCGAGCATAATACCCTGCAAGACAGTGTTAGAATGTGATAAAACACAGTAAGGAATAACTGACAGTCTTCGGACTGTCCGAGTCTGACTTCGGATTCCCAACCGGAAACCTAGGTCGACCCGACGCCTACTGTTCCCTCTACGGGGAACGCGTCCTCACCTACTCCCCTCAGGAGAGATTACCTGATGCCAGTCCGGTCCTCCAAACCGACTGGACTTCCCGCCTAGGGTTACCACCTCCTAGGACCTAGGGTTACCGCCCCCTAGGGTTTTTCTCCACCTAGGGTTACCACCCCCTAGGACCTAAGGTTACCGCCCCTTAGAGTTTTCCTCCACCTAGGGTTACCGCCCCCTAGGACCTAAGGTTACCACCCCTTAGGGTTTTTCACTTGCCTAATCGCAGCTAGGACTTTCCTGAAACACTCATTCAAACATGTTAGATCACACACTAACTTAACTTTGAATCCTTTGCCATTATCAAAACTAAGGTTCGATCGTCGGATGCTTCCCGCACCAACAATCTCCCCCTTTTTGATATTGGCTACCGAAATTCAATGTTAAGTAAAAGAAATATGTTGTTTATGTATAAGCACAAAACACAGGATAAGCGTGATAGCAAGATAAGCATAAACATAGCTCCCCCTTAATACAAGCTCCCTTTAAAATATTTTTTGATTTGAATTTCTCTACTCTTTCCTTGAATTTGGATTTTTATTTTTATTTCTTTCTTTGAATTTCTCTACTCTACTTTCCCCCTTTGCCATATATCAAAAATGAGCTAGTTTTGAAAAACTTAATTTTTCAAGACAGAATTTAGCAGAAAACATTTTAACTTAGGCAAGGAGCAAGTGAAAGGTAACACCTTAGAATAGCAATATTTTTCAAAATTTTGTCAATTGATTTTGTTTGAAGTGATTTGCAAAGAGGAACTCTTAGTGTGTTTTAGGAGTTTCCAAAATTTTCACAGAAAAAATTTTCAAACAAAAATTTAACTTCAGAAAGTTTTAAATAAAAAATGTCAACTTCAAAATTTTCAAACAAAATTTTCAGCTTCAGAAATTTTCTGGAAAAAATATTCAGGTTTTTTTTTTTAAAGAAAGTTTCCAAGGAAGAAAAAAAATTTTCAAAGCTTTAAATAATTTTCAAAAAAAAATTTTAACTTGACTAATTTTCGAAAAGGTTTCAGCTTAATTAACTTTCTAACAAGAAAAAAAATTTTCAGAATGGAGGACACTTGAAAATTTGGAGAAAGTTTTTGAAACAGTTGCTTTGAAATGAATTTCAAGAATACTTAAGGCAAAGGAGAAGCGATAACCTTATTTTTTAATAGCTTGCCATTTTGTTTTAGTAAGGTATCAGAGCCCTAAAGTCCAAGCATGAGTAAAGATTGTTTTGATCAGGTATCAGATCCCTTAAGTACAGACATGCTTAAACCTATTATTTCCTTCACCCACTGTCTAACCATTTACCTACTTGCTGATTGCCTAGAGGGCAACAGTGTTCACTTGGTTAGTCAAGTCAAGTCAATTGATCCAGTTAGATTTGACTAAGGCTGGAAGACTTGATTTGATTACTTTTAATCACGTATTTAATGCCCAGACTCATATTGATGCACAGAAATAAGCATTCTCGAGTCCAGGCTGTACCCTATGCATCTCACACCGTTCTATGTTTTACAAACACAAGCAAGGTATACCTAGGTGTTTGTGAGATGCTCTGGCTGAGTCCTGGGGGAACATTATTTCTAGGGGGAAATCCTAGGCTAAATCCAACTTTTGAAAGTCTAGTGAAGTAGGGATTTTGAAAAAAATAAAGTTTTGCCTAGAATTTAAAAAATGTTATTAAGAGACTGATCTATTGGATTAAGGTATAATCAATCAAGTCTGAAGTAAAATGTCGACATAGATAAAAGAGTCATAATAGTGAGTCATAATAGAACTGCTACATGCTGCTACATGCTGTGCTAGAGTCATAATAGAGCTACAGTCGGAGCTACTGAGATGATGAGGGAGGTGGTCCGGAACCCAGCGACCGGAGTAGTGTCAGGAGCTCAGTGTGACGAGCCCGATCGTCCTCTCGTAGATCTCGGCGTAGGTCGGAGAGCTCCTGCCGTACGTCTCGTCGTAAGTCGGAGACCGCCTGTCGGACCTCTCGTCGAAGATCGGAGACCTCTCGCCGCATGGCCTGATGAAACTCGGAGCTCTCATTCTGGAGACTCGACATAGCCCTCTCTAGTCCGGAAACTCGATCAGCTAGAGTGCGGGGAGCTGGGTGTGGTGCCCGAGGTGGTGGTGGGGTAGGAGCAGCCTCCTCAGGAAATAGTGCCAACATGAACTCATCTTGCTCTGCCTCCTCCGCCTGCTGGTGCTGTGCCCCCCTTCGCCAGGACATGGTACCCTCATCGTTTATATGGATATTTGCTAGGGAAAAGTTCCTAGCTCCTATGATGTCAAACTCGGTCATGTGGCGGATGTCACCTCTGGTGACATCAATGTGCAATGAGGACATGTAAGCTGTCAGAATGTGACAATAAGGCATATGTACTCGTCTGCTGGTCACGTATCCAACTGCGTAAATAATAGTGGAAAAGATGTGTAGGCTGATGTCTATGTCTAACCTATGACACAGGGCATAGAGAAGAAAGGAGTGAAATGGACGCATCACCGCAATGTCGTGAGTGGTCAGCGGTAGAATACAAAGCACTAGAACCCTATAAAGGGCGTAGTCCTGAATTCTAAGGTTAAGTGACCTAAACTGGGTCTCAGTGGGATCACGCTGGTCCTCAAAGAAATACGAATAGATCGTATCGAGGGTAATATGTGAGTAGGGATCTCCAAAAGGTAGCTCCCTAGGAGGATAGCATAAAAAGGTGCAGGGTGACTCTCGTAACCCTAGAAACTCACGAATGGTAGTGGGAGATAATGTGATATCCGTGCCAGCTGCCCTAGTGGTATAGGAGTAGTCGTCTACTTTCACTAGGTTGTTATAAAATTCGGCACATAAACTTATGTTTACTGGGCTGGTGCACTCAACAAGGTTTCGCAACCTATAGTGGTTTATAGCCTCGGAGACTGGAATACAAGAGCGTAGAAAGAACGATCTATCTATACATTTGGTTCTAATAGCCATGTAATTTGTTGACATAAACTTAATCCTAAGTTTGTCGATGGGAAACCTATGGTCAATGCTAGGTGTAGAGGGCCCAGCACCAGATTTAGTACGCTTCCTAAATTTCAAACTAATATTACACTAAGAAAAAATTATAAGAAATGAAGTTTAGGAGGGGATAGAAATTTTACCGAGGAGCCATTGTAAGAAATTTTAGAATTGACGACCTCGGTTGAGTCACGACTCCGTATCAACCGCGGAAAAATTTTAATTTTGAAAGTCTTCGCAGGGAAGCTAAGAAGCTTAAGGAAGACTTGGGTGCAAGGGTAGGGGGCGCCTCCTGCCCCCTATATATAAGGGAGTCCGGGCGCCTGGACCTGTTCCGGGCGCCCGGGGTCATGTGAGGCGGGGCACCCGGGTTCTCTGCGGGCGCCCTGAGTCCGAATACCGGGGGCGCCCGCCCCCAGTTTTTTACCTTGTTTCGTTCGTTTTTAAGTTAAGTTATTAATTTAATTTATTAATAACATTTAATTTGATTAAATTTATTAAAAATGTTTAATAAAAACGTTTGTTCATTTTTTTTTTATTTATAAAAAAAAATGTTTAATTTAATTTGATTTTTAAAATGTTTAAGTTAAGTAGTTTGGAGATATTTGAGTTAATTTAATTTTGAAAAATGTTTAACTTAACTTAAGTAAGATTTAAAATTTAGTTTGCTTAGCCATCTCACCCGATCTATGTTTTCAATCAGGGGCTCCTATTATTCTGTGAGATGAATTAGTTCAATTTATAGGATTTTGTTTAACTTTATGTTAGATTCGGGTTTAGCTTTGGGTTCAACAAGTAAGCGTTCTTTGGATAAACTTCTGGGCTATGGTGAGTCACAAGGAGCTCATTAAAGTAACCATGCCTTCGAGGTTTCCCAAATAATCCTACCCATTGAGCTTAATACCAAACCTTGGTCTAACTAGTTAGGATCCATTTAAGGGTAGCTTCGGTTAGTTCCACTTGGCCAAATGTACCAGGTCAAAGCCATATCTTCCTAGACATGCGATGCCCAAGTTTTCCCAACGTACTATCATCCAAAAACTTCACCAGTACTGTGCTTCAAGTTAAAATTTAACCCTTTTTAATCTATCCTTATTTACCCATCCGGGTAATCTACTCTTGTTTACCCATTTCGGGTAGATTAAGTTCGGTTACCCTGTCGGGTAAATAGATTTTGGAGTTGCCAGCTATTCTGGACCCTCCTTCTATTTGATTTTTGAGTTTTGAATTTTAAATTTTAATTCCGAATTTTGAGTTTGAATTCTAAATTTTAATTCCGAATTTTGAGTTTGAATTTTAAATTTTAATTCTGAATTTTGAGTTTTGAATTTTAAATTTTAATTCTGAATTTTGAGTTTTGAATTTTTAGATTAATTTCGAATTTTGAGTTTGAATTTTAAATTTTAATTCTGAATTTTGAGTTTTGAATTTTAAATTTTAATTATGAATTTTGAATTTGAATTTTAAATTTTAATTCCGAATTTTGAGTTTTGAATTTTTAGATTAATTTCGAATTTTGAATTTGAATTTTAAATTTTAATTCCGAATTTTGAGTTTTGAATTTTAAATTTTAATTACGAATTTTGAATTTGAATTTTAAATTTTAATTCCGAATTTTGAGTTTTGAATTTTTAGATTAATTTCGAATTTTGTATTATAGATTAATTTCGAATTTTTTATTTTGAGTTATAGATTAATTTCGAATTTTTAAATTAATTTCGAGTTTTTATTTTTGAGTTTTAGATTAATTTTGAATTATTATTGTTTTGGCTCCCCCTGGATCATAGCCTCGATAAGGTTTATTGAGGTAATGTATTTGATCCTTAGGAACCCAATAATGTCCAAGTCCAACTTGATTGATCAGGTTGGACTTGGCAACCCATGCTTGGACCACTTTTCTATTTGGTTTGTTTATTAAGGATAGGTAAGATTTATATTTCTTTTTATATCCTAGTCCAGTTCGATTGTAGATTGCCCTTTGTGTTCCAAGAATCAAGTCAAGATTCTTGGATCCCAAGGAAAATCGTTCTAGGGTAGTTTTCAAATCCTTTACCTGACTTTTCAGATTGGAATTCTCTTCCTCAAGTTTTTCAACTTGAGTTGAGGTTCCAGTCTGAACTTGATCAGTTAAGGATTCGTTGTTTGGCGTTTCTTTAAGGAGTGTTACCTCCTTTAGAAGTGCTTTGATTCGAATCTTGGACTTAGCTACTTTATGCATTAAATAATTAATTAAACTATATAAATGACTTTTACTTACAGAGGGGTTCGGCCCTTCGGAAATGGATGCGGATCCGTGGCTTCTCTCGGACTCGGTTTCCGATTCGTCCTCACTTCCGGATCCGTTGGTGTAGTCCCGGGCTGTCAAGGCGAGAAAGTTAGTCTGTTCTATTTCTTCGTCATCAGATTCCTCGGAAGAAGACTCGTCCCATGTTGCCTTCAATGCTTTCTTTCTTTTGAGTTTCTTTGGATCCTTCTGGTTCGGGCAATTTGCCTTGATGTGACCCTTCTGATTGCATCCGTAGCAGGTCACTTCGAATTTAACCTTCGAGCTGGGTTGGGCTTCTTTAGACTGAATGGCCTTTCTGAGATCCTTTTTGTTGAAGCCCTTCTTTTTGCAGAGCTTCTTTACTAAGTTGACTATTTCGATTGTAAGTTCATCGTCATCTTCTGAATCTGGTTCTTCTTCTGACTCAGGTTCGGTTCTCCGCTTGATTTTTGACTCACGCGATCTCCCTGTTCCTGCAACCAAAGCCAACCCTTTCTTGGTCGGGCGTGCATTAGTCTGTTCATGAAGTTCGAGTTCTGCAAAAAGTTCATCTAGTTTAATGGTAGATAAGTCCTTGGAGACCTTGTAGGCATCTACCATGGATGCCCACAAGGTGTTCCTTGGAAATGCGTTTAGAGAATACCTTATGATGTCCCGGTTGTCTACCTTCTGTCCAATCGCATGAAGACCATTGAGCAGATCTTGAATCCGGGCATGGAGTTGGGCAGCTGTTTCACCTTCCTGCAATTTGATGTTAAATAGTTTATTAAAAATTAGGTCTCTTTTACTTACTTTGGTGTCGGATGTCCCTTCGTGAAGTTCAATTAGTTTCTCCCACAACTCTTTGGCACTGTTGAAGGGGCCGACGCGGTTGAGTTCTTCTTTTGATAGGCCACACTGGAGGGTGCAGGTTGCCTTGGCATTAGCTTCCACTTTCTTGATCAAAGATGCATCCCAGTCCTCGTACGGTAGTGGTTTTCCAGCGCTGTCAGATGGTAGTTCGAATCCGATTTTGACAATCATCCAGACTTCAAAGTGAGTCTGGAGATATGCCTCCATTCGACCTTTCCAGTACCCGAAGTCGTCTCCGGTGAATAGCGGAGGGCGGGCAGTACTGTAGCCTTCTTGAAGGGCCATTTCAGTTTTACCTAAAGCGAAAAACAACCACAAAAAAAATGTCCCAGGACTTGGTCCTGGCTTAGTAGTGCGGTAGGAAGAAAAAGAGGATCACAAACTCGGGTGGTGTTGCACCAATTCCGAGAAAAACCGATTCGAGGGAAAAAGAATTAGAATATAGCTATGAGGCTAAATTCTAATCGACTCCGAAAAAAAATACCACGAAAAATTATTTTGAATGGTGGTTGCACCGATTCAAAATGACCCCGCTCTGATACCAATTGATGGATCGAAAGCGCTAGAGGGGGGGTGAATAGCGCTCGTGGCTATTTTAACGATTTTAAAACACAGAGTTGAAACGCAGCGGAAAGTAAAAGCAAAAACACAACAGACGCAGATGTTTTACTTCGTTCGGAGCCTATGGCGACTCCTACTCGAAGGCCCGCGGTCCTTGACCGCTTTCGGTGGGCAACAACTATAATATCGGAAAGATTACAATTTGAATTACAATTAATGTAATAAAAAAACTAATACTAACAACAAAAGATCGAAGAGTCTGAGCTTTGGGTTGTCGATGTCGAGTAGTAGCACTTCAAGGTCGTCTCGTTGGCAGCACTTCACAGAAGAAAGCTTAGAAATCGTTGTTGTTCTGTAGCTGCTCCCTCGACCCTCTTTTTATATGATATCCCGGGCGCCTAGAGTGTGACGTGGCCAACCAACCAGGATGCTCCACGTGGTGAAGTCGCGACAGGGATAAAACTTGGTCCCGGGCGCCCGGACTTGTTCCGGGCGCCTGGACCTCCGGGCGCCCGGATCCATCCCAGGCGCCCGGACCACCTTTTTCCAGCAGGTTCCTCACCTGCAAACAAAGGTTAGTCCAAGCATAATACCTTGCAAGACAGTGTTAGAATGTGATAAAACACAGTAAGGAATAACTGACAGTCTTCGGACTATCCGAGTCTGACTTCGGATTCCCAACCGGAAACCTAGGTCGACCCGACGCCTACTGTTCCCTCTACGGGGAACGCGTCCTCACCTACTTCCCTCAGGAGAGATTACCTTATGCCAGTCCTGTCCTCCAGACCGACTGGACTTCCCGCCTAGGGTTACCACCCCCTAGGACCTAGGGTTACCGCCCCCTAGGGTTTTTCTCCACCTAGGGTTACCACCCCCTAGGACCTAAGGTTACCGCCCCTTAGGGTTTTCCTCCACCTAGGGTTACCGCCCCCTAGGACCTAAGGTTACCACCCCTTAGGGTTTTTCACTTGCCTAACCGCAGCTAGGACTTTCCTAAAACACTCATTCAAACATGTTAGATCACACACTAACTTAACTTTGAATCCTTTGCCATTATCAAAACTAAGGTTCGATCGTCGGATGCTTCCCGCACCAACAATACTTACTCTAGTTGGTCTTATCTGTGGGTCAGAAACTGGTTCTTCTGACTCATTAAGATTAGGTTGAATTTTATCATCTTCTATAGCTCTTGGATTAATGTCAATATTTTCATTTATATAAGGTAAGCTGTTTTCTTCATCAAATATTACATTAGTTGTTTCTTCAACTTTCAAGGTATTTTGATTATATACTCTAAAGGCTCTACTGGTAGAGGAGTATCCTAAGAATATTCCTTGGTTAGACTTGGGTGTAAATTTTCCTAAGTAATCTTTAGTATTTAAAATGTGAACTTTACACCCAAATACTTTTAGATAGTTTAGATTGGGAATTTTATGATAGTAGAGTTCATATGGTGTTTTATTGTGAGATTTGTTAATTAAAATTCTGTTTTGAATATAATTTGCAGTATTTATCGCTTCAGCCCAAAATTGATGATTTAAGTGATATTCGTTTAACATAGTCCTAGCGGCTTCTTGTAATGTTCTATTTTTACGTTCCACTAGACCATTTTGTTGGGGGGTTCTAGGACATGAAAATTCATGTTGGTATCCATTTATTTTACAAAATTGGGTAAACCTATGATTTTCAAATTCCCCTCCGTGATCACTTCTTATTCTTTTAATTTTAGTATCTTTTTTATTTTCCGTTAAATTACAAAAATTACTAAATATTTCATAGGTTTCATCTTTTGTTTTTAGAAATTTTACCCATGTGTACCTAGAGTAGTCATCAATTATTACTAAGCAATATTGGTTCTTGCTTAGTGATTTGACTCCATGTGAATCAAATAGATCAAGATGAAGGAGCTCAAGTATGGTGTTAGTTCTTTCTAGGTTGGTTGACTTGTGGGTTGACTTGGTTTGTTTTCCTTTTTGACACGCATCATAGATTGAGTTTTCAATAAATTTTAATTTGGGCAAACCTCTAACTAGACCATTTTGACTCATTTTTGAAATGAGTCTAGTGTGAGTGTGACCCAGCCTTCTGTGCCACAGTTGGGTTTCCTCTTGTTGTGTCAGGAGACACTTTATTGAGGATATTGATAAGTCAATTGTGTAGATGTTATTCTTTCTAAGTCCTTTAAGTTTAATTTCCGGGTTTTCAATATTTTTAACTAAACATCTAGATTTATCAAAATTGACTAGGTATCCGCTGTCACACAATTGACTTATACTTAGTAAATTAAAGTTAAAATTTTCAACCAATAAAACATTTCGAATAATGAAATCGGAACTAAGTTCAATATTACCATTTCCGATTACTTTAAGTTTACCGTCGTTGCCGAATGCAACTGATCCTAGACTCTTGTACTCGAGTTTGGTAAACTTCAACTTATCTCCAGTCATATGTCTGGAGCATCCACTATCCAACATCCATTGATCCAATTCCTACGCATGAAGTAGTTGAATTGGTTTCTTTTTAATGGATTTAAAGATAGCGTGATTGAAGTAGACTCCTTAGATTTTCTATTTTACTCTATTGTATTCAAGGTAATTTAGCAAACACTTAAGCCTATGATTATTAACGTTTTGAAATTTAGTTTTTGAAATAATTTTTGAAATTTAGTTTTTAAAATAATTTTAAAATAATTTTTGAAATAATTTTTGAAATTTAGTTTTTAAAATAATTTTGAAATATAAGTTAAAATAATTTTTGAAATTTAGTTTTTTAAAATAATTTTGAAATTTAAGTTTTTAAAATAATTTTTGAAATTTAGTTTTTAAAATAATTTTAAAATTTAAGTTTTTAAAATAATTTTTAAAAATTAGTTTTTAAAATAATTTTAAAATTTAAGTTTTTAAAATAATTTTTGAAATTTAGTTTTTAAAATAATTTTTGAAATTTAGTTTTTAAAATAATTTTGAAATTTAAGTTTTTTAAAAATAATTTTGAAATTTAAGTTTTTAAAATAATTTTGAAAGTTAAAATAATTGTTGAAAGTTAAAATAATTGTTGAAAGTTAAAATAATTTTGAAAGTTAAAATAATTGTTAATTAATTTTAATTTCTTAGTCATCTCACCCGATCTAGATTGTCAATCAGGGAATTCTATAATTGTTGTGAGATGAATTATTGTTGAATTTAAGAGTCTGGTTTAACTTTGTGTTAAATTCAGGTTTAGCTTTGGTTTCAACAAGTAAGCATTCTTTGGATAAATTTCTGGGCTATGGTGAGTCACACGGAGCTTATTAAAGTAACCATGCCTTCGAGGTTTTCCAAATAGTCCTACCCATTGAACTTAATACTAATCCTTGGTCTAACTAGTTAGGATTCATTTAAGGATAGCTTCGGTCAGTTCCACTTGGCCAAATGCACCAGGTCGAAGCCATATCTTCCTAGACATGCGATGCCCAAGTTTTCCTAATGTACTATCATCCAAAAATTTCACCGGTACTGTGGTTCAAGTTAAACTTAGCCCGTTTAAACTAGCCTTAATTACCTTGTCGGGTAATCTACTCTTGTTTTACCCATTTCGGGTAAATCAGGTTCAGTTACCCTATCGGGTAGTTCAGTTGGAGGTGCCAGCTAGTTTGGATCCATCATCTATTTTTGAATTTTGAATTTATAATTTAATTTCAAAATTTTAATTTAATTAATTTTGAATTTTGAATTTATAATTTATAATTTAATTTCGAATTTTTTATTTTGATTTTGAATTTTGAATTTAGAATTTATAATTTAATTTCGAATTTTAAATTTTGATTTTGGATTTATAATTTTAATTTCAAATTTTTAATTTTGATTTTGGATTTATAATTTAATTTCGAATTTTTAATTTTGATTTTGAATTTATAATTTAATTTTTAATTTTTTATTTTGATTTTGAATTTATAATTTAATTTTAAATTTTTAAGATCGTTTTCCTTTTAGCTTTCCCTGGATCATAGCCTCGATCTGGTCTATAGAGGTAGTGTATTTGATCCTTCGGAACCCAGTATTGGCCAAGTCCAACTTGATTGATCAATTTAGACTTGGGGACCCATGCTTGGACTAATTTACTACTTTGTTTGTTTATTAAGGATAAATAAGATCTATATTTCTTTTTACTTTTATATCCCAGCCCAGTTTTGTTGTAGACGGCTCTTTGTGTCCCAAGAATTAAGTCCAAATTCTTGGATCCCAGAGAAAACCGTTCTAAAGTATTTTTTAAATCTTTTACCTGATTTTTCAAACTAGAATTTTCTTCCTCAAGTTTTTGAACTTGAGTAGAATTTCCAGTTTGAACTTGATCAGGTAAAGAATTAGTGTTTGTCACTTCTTTAAGGACGGCTACTTCCTTTAGAAGTGATTTAATCCTAAGGTTTGATTTAGCTAGTTTGCGAAGTAAGTAATTAACTAAATTATTAAGCCTTGGAATACTTACAGTGGAGTCTGGCCCTTCTGAAATGGATGCGGATCCGTGGCTTTGCTCGGACTCGGCTTCTGACTCGCTCTCGATGATCTGGTCCCGGGCCATTAGTGCGAGTAGACTTGTTTGATCAAGTTCATCGTCGTCGTCCTCCGAAGAAGATTCGTCCCAGGTTGCTTTCAGGGCCTTCTTTCTTCTTTGCTTTTTGGCCTCCTTTTAGTTGGGACAGTTGGCTTTGATATGTCCCTTCTGGTTGCACCCGTAACAAGTGACTTCGAACTTTACCTTTGAGTTCGGTTGGGCCTCCCTGGATTGAACTGCCTTCTTCAGATCTTTCTTGTTGAAGCCCTTCTTCTTCTTGTAGAGCTTCTTCACAAGATTCACGAGTTCGCTGGTCAGTTCATCCTCTGAATCTTCTGAGTCGGGTTCGTCTTCTGATTCCGATTCAATTTTTCGTCGTACTCTTGATTCCCGTGTTCGACTCGTACCTGCAACCAAAGCAATACCCTTCTCGGATGGCTGTGCATTAGTTTGTTCATGAAGTTCAAATTCAGAAAATAACTCGTCTAACTTTAAAGAAGATAAGTCTTTGGAGACCTTGTAGGCATCTACCATTAATGCCCACAATGTACTCCTTGGAAACGAATTTAATACATACCTTATGACGTCCTGGTTTTCGCCTCTCTGTCCAATTGCATGAAGAGAGTTGAGAATGTCCTGGATGCGCGCATGAAGCTGGCTCGCCATCTCACCTTCCTGCATTTTTAAATTATACAATTTATTAAATAATAAATCTCTTTTACTTACTTTTGTGTCCGTGGTGCCCTCGTGGAGTTCAATCAGTTTTTCCTAGAGTTCCTTTGCAGTTGAAAATAGATCGACTCTGTTGAGCTCCTCCTTGGTAAGACCGCACTGGATGGTGCAGGTAGCTTTGGCGTCGGCTTCCACCTTTTTGATAAAGGCTGGCTCCCAGTTCTCACAGGATGTAGGCTTACCGTCTGTATCAGTTGGAAGTTGAAGTCCTGTCTTGACTATCATCCAGGTGTCGAACTGGATCTTCAGATATATCTCCATTCGCCCCTTTCAGTATCCGAAGTCTTCTCCGGAAAATAGTGGGGGACGAACAGTGCTATATCCTTCTTGTTGAGTCATTTTAGACCTAAACAAACAAAAATAAAAAGATCTATTCCAAGACTGAGTCTTGGATTAGTAGTGCGGGAGGAAGAAGAAAAATAACGAGCTCAAGTGGTATTGACCAACTTTGAGCAACACTGATTAGAAAAGAATTAGAACTTTTAGCTAATTAGCTAATTTCTAATTGACTCCAAAACAAAATACCACGAAAAAAAAACTGTTTTGAATGGTGGTTGCACCAGTTCAAAACAACCCCGCTCTGATACCAATTGTTGGATCGAGACCGCGCTAGAGGGGGGGTGAATAGCGCTCACGAAAATTTCGTTCGTATCGTAAAACACTCTAGTAAAAACACAGCGGAATAAAGAAAATAAACACAGAAGAACACGGAGGATTTACTTCGTTCGGAGCCTAAGGCGACTCCTACTCGAAGGCCCGCGATCCTTGATCGCTTCCGGTGGGCAACAACTATAAGCTCGATTATTACAAACTAAGTATTACAAGAAATGCGATAAAAGAAATCTTATACCGACGACGAAAAGAGAAATCTTGGAGCTCCGGGTCGTCGGAAACTTGTAGCAGCACTTCCGGGAGTCTTTCGGAGCAGCACGTTGAAGAAAGAAGACTTGGAATTTGTTGGTTTGAGCTGCTGGTCGAACCCCCTTTATAAACAGTGTCCAAGGCGCCTTAAACAAGCTCCAAGGCGCCTTAAACGAGAGTTTTATCCCGATCTGCTCGCTGTGATAACCCTTTGACTACCGCGACCTGAAGGCGCCTTAAACCCTTTCAAGGCGCCTCCAAGCTGTCTAAGGCGCCTTCAACCTATCAAAGGCACCTTAAGCTTGCTCTTCGCGTCAGCTCAGGATTTTGAACCCGAGGCGCCTTCAAGCCCCATGGAGGTGCCTCGGACACTGTTCATCCGAGGCAAATCTTCGTTATTTTGTACCTGCAAGACATGTTATTCCCAAACAGCATCCTGCAACACAAACTTAACACAAAATAACAGTATAGATAATAAAGAATGTTTAAGACAGTCTCCGGACTGTCCGGGTCTGACTTCGGATTTCCGACCGGAAACCCTAGGTCGACCCGACGCCTACTGTTCCCTCTACGGGTAACGCGTCCTCACATACTCCACTCAGGAGATTTACCTGTTGCCAGTGCGATCCTCCAGATCGACTAGACTTTTGCTCAGCACTCGATACTTCCGGACTTTCTGCTGGACATCCGCTTCCCGGCTAGTCCAGTCTTTCACCTGGTTCGCGACACCAGGACTTTCCACCTAGGGTTACCACCCCCTAGGACTTTTTTCCTGAAGTCATCGACCTGCCAAGACTTTCCGCATAGGGTTACCACCCCCTATTGTTAATACAGTCTGACCTGGCTGTTGTTTTGATGTTGACACTGATTTAAGTTTGTATCAGATATTAATTAGACTCAGACTGATTAATGATCAAGGTTGATCATGTGGAGAGGAAAGTCCAAGTACGGATACTTGGCACACAAAGTCAGAGAGGGCTCGGTAGCTCGTTCTCTGGACCGGACGAAGTCGGAGAGGGCTCGGTAGCTTGTTCTCCGGACTAGGTCAGAGAGGGCTTGGTAGCTCGTTCTCTGGACCGGACGAAGTCGGAAAGGGCTCGGCAGCTCGTTCTCCGGACTAGGTCAGAGAGGGCTCGGTAGCTCGGTCTCTGGACCGGACGTGGAAGTCGGAGAGGGCTCGGTAGCTTGTTCTCCAGACTAGGTCAGAGAGGGCTTGGTAGCTCATTTTTTGGACCAGGAAGACGTTAGGGTTTAGGGCTGGGAAGCTCTAAAACTAACACAGAGACATTGGATCAGTCTGTTGACCGATCCAGTGATACTTTGGTTGACTGGATCGGTCTGTCGACCGATCTAGTGATACCTTAATTATCTGATCGGTCTCGTGACCGATCAGTAACCACACAGAAGCAATCTGTGGATTATCTGATCGGTCTCGTGACCGATCAGTAACTACACAGAAGCAATCTGTGGGTTATCTGATCGGTCTGGTGACCGATCAGTAAGGAGCGATGGGATGCGATGGGATTCAGAGCGATAGGGGGGATCGGTCTGTGGTCCGATCCACCCATAGGCTGATCGGTCCACAGACCGATCAGCATCATCCCAGACCGATCAGGATGTGTCCTGTTCGGTCCGGAAGGCTATGGATCGGTCTATTGACCGATCCACAACGATGTCGTTTATCTTCTGCTGTTTCTCTGCGATTTCTGATTCACCTGATCTAACCATCTGCTGCAAGCTTTTTGAGTTACAGGTTGCAGGTGTCATGCCAATGCTTAATTTCAAATTAAGCTCCATCAGAAGAATAAGGCCAAGTGCTCTTTCTGCTGTGTTTCGCTGCAAATGATGCATTTGGAGTGTCAACGTTCACTGGCTGCGATCAGTTAGCAACAGCTTGACTCTTGCTTATTGGTTCGAGCTCAGAGACACCAGTGAAGACCATGGATGGTATTGGTGTGAGTTCAGAGAACCAGATGAGGAGGAAGAGTGATTGGCGATGCCTGAGTTGGTCGCAGTGATTCGATACAGGTGATAGTGATTCGGCTCTGGCTGAAGACAGTGAGAAAGAAGCAGAATAAGAAGAAGGCAGAAGAGAGGTTTGGTAAGGATTTTGAAAAACTCTCTCTCGATCAAGAAAGAGTGTTGTGTTGTTGAGCTCTTGGTTGAGGAATCCCTTCTATCTTTGCGTTTTGCTTCGTGGCTGTAAGTTTATTGTTCATTCCTTTTGGCCACTGAATTCTGTAAGTCTTGTGCTTCATTTCAAATCTTTTCTATGACTTTGTGGAGAGGTTACTCCACCGAGAAGGAGAAATACTTAGCCGGATTTTGTCCGAGGTGTGATCTACCGAAAGATCAAGGGATCGTCCACCTTACGCCGAAGAGTAGGGGCAAGTTATCCCCGAACCTCGTATATCTTTGTGTGTTAGTGGTGGGTTGTTTCTTTCCTTGCATTAGTTTTCTTTTTATTTATTTCCGCTGTGCTAACAAGCTTTTGTGAGGAATTGATTGGGTTTTTAGTGGAGGCTATTCACACCCCCCTCTCTAGCCATTCGAAGGTCCTAACAAGTGGTATCAGAGCAAGGCGCTCTTCATCCGGATTAACACCCTAAAGAGCAAGAAGATGGCTATGAAGGAAGGTTTTAGCACCAATCATCCACCCTACTTCGACGGAGCGGACTTCCAATATTGGAAGAGCCGTATGGAGTATTATCTCAAGACTGACATCTCCATGTGGTTCTCGGTCAAGGAAGGGTTCACACCTCCGAAGGACGAAGAAGGTAAGGAACTAGAGTCGTCAAGGTGGTCCGCCGAGCAAACTCGCAAAGGACAAGCCGATGCCAAGGCGGTGGTCACTCTACAATGTGGGATAGCCAAAGATCAACTTGTCAAGGTAGGTCCATTTGTGAGTGCAAAAGATTTGTGGAACAAGCTCATCGAGCTCCAAGAAGGAACCCGAGGCTCTTGGATCGCCAAGAGAGACTTGTTCCTAAACCAACTACAAAATCTCACCATGAAGGAGAACGAAACGGTAAGTGAACTACACGGAAGGTTCAAAGAGATCATCAATGGTCTTCATTCCGTAGATGAACGCGTAGAGAATCGCGATCTTGTAAGGTACGCTCTCAAAGCCTTTCCGAGGAATGCCTTGTGGTCATCTATGGTAGATGCCTACAAAGTCTCCAAGGACCTTTCAATTGTTAAATTAGATGAATTCTTTTGTGAAATAGAACTTCATGAACTTGCTAACAAGGGTCAAAAAGAGAAAGGTATTGCCTTAGTTGCAGGAGAAAAGAGCAAGGATGGAAGAAGGAAAAAAGAAAAGAAGAAGGAGAAAGAGATTCCTACATCCTCATCCTCCTCCGAGTCCGATGATGAAGGTGGATCATCATCAAGCGAGATGGCCAACTTCGTAAGGAGAATCATGAGAAGGAGTCGGAGATACAAAGGGAAAGGTAAGTCTATTGATCAAAATATTGATAAGACTAATGTTACGTGTTATGAGTGTAGCAAGAAAGGACACTATCGGAGCGAGTGTCCAAAACTCAAGAAGAAGGAGGAAAGGGCCAAGAAGAAGAAAGCTCTCAAAGCTACTTGGGATGAATCCTCCTCAAGCTCATCAAAGGAAGAGAAGAAGGAGAAAAGCACTCGTCAATTAGCACTCATGGCAAGGGAGGAATCGGACTCCGAAAGTGATACATCAACCGCGGCTTCATCATCTTCGGATGATGAAGAGGTAACTTCTCCGCATTTAGAAAAGTGTTATAAAACTATTGCACATTTATCTACTTTGCTTAAGAAATCAAAAACTGAAATCAAATCATTAAAAGATGAAGTAGAACACTTGAAGACTCTTAGGGAAGATGAGGTTGATGACCTACATCAAGAGCTTCTTGAGGATGAAAACAAAGCCTTAAAGAGTGAAGTTGAGAAACTCAAGAAAATGCTTGAGAAATTCTCAACTAGCTCTAAGATCTTAGATATGATTCTAAATGCCCAAAGGGCGGTCTACAACAAGGCTGGGTTAGGATATCAACCTAAGGAGTCTAGTTTCATTTCCTTAGTGTCTAGAACCCAATTTCATAGATCACATGCTTCTAGGGTTCATGAGACTAGGAAGGGTGTGACCAAGGCATGGGTTCCTAGGTCTTTCATTGTAGATGCATTAGGTCCCAAGATTTAGGTACCTAAAACATCGATCTTTCGTGTCTTGTAGGCATTTGTCAAGGGGGAGCATCTATCAACTTGGTTTGTTGATAGTGGATGCTCAAAGCACATGACCGGGGACAAGTCACTCTTTACTACCCTTCAAAACAAAAATAGAGGTAATGTGTCCTTTAGTAATAATGGTAGCCTTAAGGTTATAGGAGTTGGAGATATTCATATATCCGAATGTCTTCAAATCAAAAATGTCCTTCTAGTCAAGGGGATGACCTTTAATCTCCTAAGTGTCAGCCAATTGTGTGATACGGGTTACACAATTGAGTTTCATTCAAGTCAATGTATGGTCAAACACATTGACACACTTGACACGGTACTAGTAGGCACAAGGGTAGATAACATTTACCAAGTATCTTTTAAAAGTGATACTAATGCCTCTGCTAAGTGTTTCATGTCAAAAGAAGAAGAATCATGGTTGTGGCATAGAAGGTTGGCCCACGTAAACATGAAGAATATTCGAAAGTTGGCCAACAAAGGATTAGTGCGAAACTTACCAAGCATCAAGTACCAAAAGATAAAATTATATGATGCATGTCAAAAGGGTAAGCAAACAAAAGCGTCTCATAAAGGTAAAAGCGCTGTAAGTACATCTACTGCTTTAGATTTATTGCATATGGATTTGTTTAATTTGATTGCAGTAATGTTATTTCATTGAATGGAAGTAGATACTGCTTAGTGATCATTGATGATTTTACTAGATATACATGGACTTTCTTTTTGAAAAATAAGGATCAAACCATAGATATTTTTGTTTCCTTTTGTAGAATAACTGAAAATGAAAAATCAACAACAATTAAAACAATTAGGAGTGATCATGGTGGAGAATTTCAAAACCATAGATTTTTAGGATTTTGTCAAGAAAAAGGATATAGGCATGAGTTCTCTACTCCGAGGACCCCACAACAAAATGGGGTTGTGGAGAGAAAGAACCGAGTTTTGCAAGAGGCTGCACGAAGCATGCTCAATGAGTACTCACTACCGAGCTACTTATGGGCTGAAGCTGTGAATATCGCTTGCTATGTGCAAAACCGAGTCTTGATACATAGGTTTTTAGGAAAGAGTCTCCATGAACTTTGGTTTGGGAAACCCCCTACAATTAAACATCTTAGGGTGTTTGGTTGTAAGGTGTTTATCTTGAACACCAAGGATCATCTTGGAAAGTTCACGGCTAAGGCTGATGAAGGGATACTGGTCAGGTACTTCTCATTAGCAAAGCCTATCGAGTCTACAACAATAGGACTAAATTGATTGAAGAGTCCTCGGATGTAGCATTTGAAGAAATCCCTAAATCAAATGATCAATCAAGGGATGTAGGAGAAATTCAATTTGAACTTAGAAATTTAAGTTTAAATGATCAAAACATAGAAAGAGTCGAAATTGACTCCAATGATGATGAGCAAAGGCAAGAGAGGGCTCAGTCTGATCCTTTACCTGATACTGAGCCCTTGTCGGTGTCTAGTGAGACCACTCATGAGGCACCGCCAACACCAAGGCAATCTAGGATAGCCTCTAGTCATCCCCAAGACCAGATTGTGGGAGACATTCAACAAGGGGTTAGGACTAGATCATTCTTTAGAAATGAGTCTAATGAGGTCGCCTTGATCTCAGAAATCGAACCAAAATTAGTTGATGAGGCATTGCACGATCCTGATTGGATCATAGCTATGCAAGATGAGTTAGGTCAATTTGAAAGGAGCCAAGTGTGGGAATTAGTTCCTAGACCTAAGAAGACCATCATTATTGGAACCAAATGGGTCTTCAAAAATAAGTTAAACCAAAAGGGAGAAGTCGTAAGAAACAACGCAAGACTTGTAGCCAAGGGCTATAGTCAAGTCGAAGGTCTCGATTATGATGAGACTTATACTCCCGTGGCCCGACTAGAGTCCATTCGTTTAATGCTAGCTTTTGCTACACATAGAGGATTCAAGCTCTATCAAATGGACGTTAAATCGGCCTTCTTAAATGGTTTCATTAAAGAAGAGGTCTATGTTGAACAACCACCGGGGTTTGTGAATACCGAAGTTCCAAACCACGTGTACAAGCTCAAGAAAGATCTTTATGGGCTTAAACAAGTACCTCGAGCTTGGTACGAAAGGTTGTCAACTTACTTACTAGAAAAGGGTTTTGTAAGAGGTCAAATAGACCCAACACTATTTCTGCGTAGAGATGGTGAAAACATATTTGTAGCCCAGGTGTATGTCGATGACATAATTTGTGGCTCAAATAACAAGGGCTATTTGAATAAATTTATCACTCACATGGAAAGTGAGTTTGAGATGAGTCTGGTGGAAGAATTGACATTCTTCCTTGGACTTGAAATTAAACAAACTCGAGATGGCATTTATGTCCATCAGACGAAGTACACTCAAGAGATGCTCAAGAAATTCAAAATGAGTGACTCTAAGGAAGTATCCACTCCAATGGCGACGAACACTCGCCTTGACAATGATGAGAATGGAAAACCAGTTGATCTAACGCAATATAGAAGCATGATCGGTAGTCTTCTATATCTCACAGCTAGTCGACCGGACATACTTTTTGCTGTGGGCATGTGCGCTAGATATCAAGTATGTGCCAAGGAATCTCATTTAATTGCAGTTAAGAGGATTCTGAGATATCTTAAGGGCACAATTAGTGTAGGTCTCTGGTACCCTCGTACTGAGTCTTTTGACTTGATAGGTTATACCGACTCCGATTATGCTGGGTGCAAATTGGATCGGAAAAGCACTAGTGGGGGTTGCCAATTTTTAGGTTCATCATTGGTTAGTTGGTCAAGTCGGAAGCAACACTGCATTTCTCTCTCCACGACCGAAGCTGAATACATTGCCATGGGAGAGAGTGTATCACAATTGTTGTGGATGATCCACACCCTAGAATATTATGGGCTTTCGTATAAGGGAGTGCAAGTGTTATGTGACAACATCAGCACAATAAACCTAACAAAAAATCCAGTCCATCATTCAAGGACCAAACACATTGAAGCGCGTCATCACTTCATTAGAGATCACGTAGCTAGGGGAGGCATTGCGCTCACATATGTTGAGTCAAAATCGAACCTAGCCGATATTTTCACGAAACCTCTTCCGAAAAATGAATTTAGTCATTTGAGGAGAGAATTGGGAATGTGTTTGGCTCAATAGGCCATTAGGACCCCATCATGATCAATAAGGACAATTAAAACAACAAGAGAAATTGGGAAATTAATTTGGGCAACTTGGGGACATCTCACACAAACTATAAGGTTTAACAAATTATTTTCATTTGCTAGAAATGGGGTGAGATGCTAGGATCAGCCGAATTATTCAAAATGTATCATGCATCCCTTGAATAATTAGGTTGAAGAGACATAAATTGAGTATGGGGAAGACCATTACATAATTCATGTGTATTTGGTTCCTAGATCTTACTCATATATTCCAACCAAGGAAACTTGGTTGGACCTTTAACTTTGGTTGATGGACTGTTTGATACCTTTGCTCGATACTTTTCATGATTTTGACTGAAACTAGGACAAGTCCTTGAAAGTATGATAGCAATTTGGTTATATTTTGACAAACTTGAAACTGAACATAACAAGGTCGAAAATTTTAGTTTTCAAGCCTTGAGTTGTCTGTTTTTCTAAATGTCTTAAACTTTCGGGCTATAAACAATTTCAGACCATAATCTTTAGGAAATAGTTATGCTTGTAGATTCTTCAGAGTCTAGGTACTGGATTTGGAAGTTTCACTGGAGAAACTTATACGAATTATCGAACACCTCTACAAATTTCAGTTACTGAAATTACTGGAGAAATTTCAGTATCAGACACTGATCGGTCTACAGATCGATCAGGAGGTTCCTGGATCGGTCCAGGGACCGATCAGGTTCATTTTATATGCCAGGAAGCCTACTGATCGTCTTCTGATCGGTCTACAGACCGATCAGGAGTTTCCTGATCGGGCCGGGGACCGATCAGGTCGGTCTGGTACGCAGAGGGCTACTGATCGCCTTCTGATCGGTCTACAGACCGATCAGAAGGTTCTTTGATCGGTCCAAGGACCGATCAGCAGTCTACTGATCGTCTTCTGATCGGTCTACAGACCGATCAGGAGGTTCCTGGATCGGTCTAGGGACCAATCAGGAGGTTCCTGATAGCTCCTGATCGGACAGCCGTCCGATCATTTCAACACCTGGACACCCATCTCCCTTAAATCTTCCCGATCCTTTCTTTTCCTCTTTCACGTAGAAGCCCTAGCCGACTCTTCTCTACACCTCAACTCTTCTCTTCTCTTTGGACGCTGAAGCCCTAGCCAAAGCCCTAGCCAAAAGATACTTCAATGGCACCAAGGTAACTCCATACTTCTCTAGAACTACTCACCTTGACATTTTAGTTTCATTTCTCACCGTATCTGTGCATTTTGTTTTGGCTTTCGGGTGTTGGTGGCTCCGGTGCTCACTTATTTGCCCCATTGTATCACATTGTTAAACCTTAGGAAGAAACAAGTGAGTGAAGGAACCTCTAAGTCTAAGTCGCCTGAGAAGTCCAAGTCTAAGGCTCCCTCCCGACTTTAACCATCTGTCTCCGGGAGATTTCCAAACCACCATTTTGAGGAAGCCTTTAAACAAAGAACCTTTAAATTACTCCCTTGTAGGTCTGTGGATCGAAAATTCATGGACGAATTTTGTCCAACTGTGTCAGAAATCATTGCCTACTACAAACTTGATACACTTGTCTATTTAGAACGAGATATCAATTATAACTTAGTATCTGAGTTTTATAACAACCTTCATCAAACTAATGATGTAAGTTATAAAACAAAAGTTGTTAAGAAGACTCTTGATTTCAGTTTCTCGGCCTTCTTTGATTATCTTGCTTGCCGTAGATGTTCAGGTAATGTCTTTTCTATATATCCTGACTTACCAGACCCCTTACCCCCACCCTTTGATGTATCATCTGACTCTATTTATGAGTATTTCTTCAGACATCCTAGACTGGGTGGGCTAGATGAATTAGATGTTGATTTTCCTACTTTTGCAGCCTTGAGATTATCTGCCCAAGATTACATTCTCTTTAAGATTGTCACAAACTGCCTTCTGCCAATCACATCTAAACCCTTATCTAAGATCCGACCATATCATTGTCTGATGCTTTATGGACTGCGTCGGCGTCTCGACTTTGACATCATGTCTAGCATCTATTCTTCTATCATCTCCTATAGCGAGCCAAACAGCTTCACTGTTTATATGCCTTTTGGGCATATAATTACAGATTGGCTCGAGACCCTTCAGATTGATGTCTCCAAGGGTAGAATAGTCAAGATGGTCAGGCAGGACTGCAGACTTGGGAAGCGGGAATTTTCCAAGTCTGGCATCATAGGACAAAATGGGGATGTTCGGTGGAAGGATGGGAGAGCTCTAGGTGAGTTACCAGGGGGACCTCCACGATAGGTTGCGGCTGCTCCTGTTGCTGCTCCTCCTGCTGACGATGGAGAGGCAGATCCTGATCTGCGCTGGCAGATCGCCGAGCTGGAGAGTCGCATTGATCAACACGATGAGCTGCTGGTTGCTGAGCTCCACGGGCTGTGCGTTCGGATCGACCAGCGCTACGATGATCTACGCAGTCAGCAGTTGGCGACACATCAGGCGATTATGGGATGGATGGCCAGATACCCTCCTCCGCAGGATTTCCCGAGCTATCCATTCTCGAGCAGCGGCATGCCACCTCAGGGACCCACTCCTCCCGTTGATGATGCTGATGCTCCTCATGATGAGGAGGCTGATTGATACACATTGCTCTATGATGTCATCTTAATTATCTATGTTTTGGATGCTGTTTGTTGGATATTTATGTCTGACCTGGATACTTGCTGATTTCATATATTTATGCTGCTCATTTTCTTGTTTTTATTTATGTTTCACTTCCTATTGGCTATTAATTTGCTATTCATATGTCATGTCTTGTATGTCTCTTATTTCTTTATTACTGTACACTTAGAGGGCATTCTATGTGGATTAAGAAAAAGACAGTATGGGTTAAGGGGGAGTCCTTTAATGTTTTCTTACCTAATTCGCACATTTTCGGTGTTGGACAAAGGGGGAGAAGATAACTAAGTTTAGAGATAAAGGAAAGTTTGGCTTTAGGGGGAGGATCTTGATTCCACTAAAAATTAGGGAAATATGAACATTTCTGATCTAAACTTAAATTATGTTGTCAAACAATAAAAAGGGGAAGATTGTTAATACAGTCTGACCTGGCTGTTGTTTTGATGTTGACACTGATTTAAGTTTGTATCAGATATTAATTAGACTCAGACTGATTAATGATCAAGGTTGATCATGTGGAGAGGAAAGTCCAAGTACGGATACTTGGCACACAAAGTCGGAGAGGGCTCGGTAGCTCGTTCTCCGGACTAGGTCAGAGAGGGCTCAGTAGCTCGTTCTCTAGACCGGACGAAGTCGGAGAGGGCTCGGCAGCTCGTTCTCCGGACTAGGTCAGAGAGGGCTCGGTAGCTCGGTCTCTGGACCGGACGTGGAAGTCGGAGAGGGCTCAGTAGCTTGTTCTCCAGACTAGGTCAAAGAGGGCTTGGTAGCTCGTTCTCTGGACCAGGAAGACGTTAGGGTTTAGGGCTGGGAAGCTCTAAAACTAACACAGAGACATTGGATCGGTCTATTGACCGATCCAATGATACTTTGGTTGACTGGATCGGTCTGTCGACCGATCCAGTGATACCTTAATTATCTGATCGGTCTCGTGACCGATCAGTAACCACACAGAAGCAATCTGTGGATTATCTGATCGGTCTCGTGACCGATCAGTAACTACACAGAAGCAATCTGTGGGTTATCTGATCGGTCTGGTGACCAATTAGTAAGGAGCGATGGGATTCAGAGCGATAGGGGGGATCGGTCTGTGGACCGATCCAGCCATAGGCTGATCGGTCCACAGACTGATCAGCATCATCCCAGACCGATCAGGATGTGTCTTGATCGGTCCGGAAGGCTATAGATCGGTCTGTTGACCGATCCACAACCATGTCGGTTGTCTTCTGCTATTTCTCTGCGATTTCTGATTCACCTGATCTAACCATCTGCTGTAAGCTTTTTGAGTTACAGGTTGCAGGTGTCGTGCCAATGCTTAATTTCAAATTAAGCTCCATCAGAAGAATAAGGCCAAGTGCTCTTTCTGTTGTGTTTCGCTGCAAATGGTGCATTTGGAGCGTCAACGTTCACTGGCTGCGATCAGTTGGCAACAGCTTGACTCTTGCTTATTGGTTCAAGCTCAGAGACACCAGTGAAGACCATGGATGGTATTGGTGTGAGTTTAGAGAACCAGATGAGGAGGAAGAGTGATTGGTGATGCCTGAGTTGGTCGCAGTGATTCGATACAGGTGATAGTGATTCGGCTCTGGCTGAAGACAGTGAGAAAGAAGCAGAATAAGAAGAAGGCAGAAGAGAGGTTTCGTAAGGATTTTGAAAAACTCTCTCTCGATCAAGCAAGAGTGTTGTGTTGTTGAGCTCTTGGCTGAGGAATCCCTTCTGTCTTTGCGTTTTGTTTCGTGGCTGTAAGTTTATTGTTCATTCCTTTTGGCCACTGAATTCTGTAAGTCTTGTGCTTCATTTCAAATCTTTTCTATGACTTTGTGGAGAGATTACTCCACCGAGAAGGAGAAATACTTAGTCGGATTTTGTCCGGGGTGTGATCTACCGAAAGATCAAGGGATCGTCCACCTTACGGACACGCCGAGGAGTAGGGGCAAGTTATCCCCGAACCTCGTATATCTTTATGTGTTAGTGGTGGGTTGTTTCTTTCCTTGCATCAGTTTTCTTTTTATTTATTTCCGTTGTGCTAACAAGCTTTTGTGAGGAATTGATTGGGTTTTTAGTGGAGGCTATTCACACCCCCCCTCTCTAGCCATCCGAAGGTCCTAACACCTATGACCTAGGGTTACCACCCCCTAGGGTTTTATCCCTTTGCCTAACCGCAGCTAGGACTTTCCTGAAATCCTCAAGTAGACTTGTTAGAATACAAAACATCTTAACTTTGAATTCTTTGCCATTATCAAAACACGAGTTCGATCGTCGGATGCTTCCCGCACCAACAGAAGACACCAGAGGTTTACTTGGTTCGGAGCCTTGAGCGACTCCTACTCCAAGGCCCGCGATCGTAGATCGCTTCCGGTGGGCAATAACTATAATATCACAAAGTTTACAATTGATTATTACAATAAGTGCACTAATGAAAATATACCGACAGTACAAAAGATGTAGACGTAGTCGCTGAATGTCAGAGTAGCAGAGCGTCGCAGAAGCGTTTGGAGCAGCACACGGAAGAGTGCAGGTTATTCTGTTGGAGTTCTTGTCCTAAGCTGCACCCCCGAGGCTCCCTTTTATAGCTCTACAAAAGCTGATCCAGATCCCCAAGGCTCGGGATCAAGTTTGACCCGAGGCGGATCGGTCGACCGATCACCGGTTCGGTTGACCGATCAGATGACCTCCACCTCATCTGATCCACTTGCTTCGCCTCGATCCAGTCAACTTTTGTCCGAGGTTCGGTCGACCGATCAGCTACTCTGACTCAGTCAAGTCGACCTGATCCAGTATACACCCAACCTTGGTTCGGTAGACCAATCCCCAGGTTCGGTCGACCGATCCCCTTGTCGAGCACGATCCAACCTCCGGAAATCTAATCTGCTAGGTTGGGGGTTCAGTCGACCGATCCCGGTCAGTCCTAACCCTGTATAAAAATATTAGTTTCCTGCAAAACAGAGTTAGAACACAAACGATAATATATAGAAATAAATTTGACAGTCTCCAGACTATCCAGGTCTGACTTCGGATTTCCGACCGGAAACCCTAGGTCGACCCGACGCCTACTGTTCCCGCTGCGAGGAACACGTCCTCAGCTACTCCACTCAGGAGATTTACCTGTTGCCAGCACGATCCTCCAAATCGACTGGACTTTTGCTCGGTGCTAGATGCTTCCTGACTTTCTGCTGGACTCCCGCTTCCCGGCTCGTCCAGTCTTCCACCTGATTCGCAACACCAGGACTTTCCACCTAGGGTTACCACCCCCTAGGAATTTTTCCTAAAGCCCTCGACCCGCCAAGACTTTCCACATACGGTTACCGCCCCCTATGACCTAGGGTTACCACCCCCTAGGATTTTCCATTTGCCTAACCGCAGCTAGGACTTTCCTGAAACACTCAATTAAGTACGTTAGATCACAAAACAACTTAACTTTGAATTCCTTTGCCATTATCAAAACAACAGGCGATCGTCGGATGCTTCCTGCACCAACAATCTCCCCCTTTTTTATTATGGCAACTGAAATTCAAAGCTAAGTAAAATAGATGCATAAAGTTTAAGTAAGCAAGCTTAATAAATTTTGAATGTCAGCATGGTTAAGCTAAAACTTAAACTTTGTCAAGCTCCCCCTTAATAAAGGCTTTCTTTATAGATTTTTCTTTATAAAATTTTCTTTTGAATTTCCCTACTCTCCCCCTTTGCCATTTATCAAAAAAAACACGTTTGAAAAAATCTTAACTTAGAGAAAAATCTTAAATCTTAATTTTGCTAGAGAAAGATTTTTTTTTTTGTAACATAGTAAAAACTATAGTTTCAAATATTTTCTTTTAAAAATTCCTTAGGACACTTAGCTTTTTATAATTCATTATAAAAGTCTTAGCTAAGTGAAATCACGGTCTAAAGATCAATTTTTCTTTCAACTGAGTTTAAAAGGCTAATAAAAAGTTGACTTTGAAATATAACTTTAGCCAATTTGAAGCCTAGTTGAATTCTTTGAAAAACATGTTTTAGAATTTAAAAAGCATCTTGGAATACTTTGAAAGTCTTAGCTAAATTTTGAAAATCTGTTAGAAAGTACTTAGCTAAATTTTCAACAGTTATTACGGGAGAGATTTAAAAGACTTAGTTAAATTCGAAAAAAGCTTTGTTGACAATTATTAATTTCAAAAGGACTTTTAAGAACGGCTAAGGCTAAAAAGAACAAAATGATTTTTGAAAGGAAATTTTTTAGAGCTAAATTTTGCAAAAACTTAGCTAAATTTGAAGGGATTTTTCGAATAGTCAATTTAAAACTTTTTGAAAGCAAAAGAGGAGCTTAAAGCCTTAACGTCCAAGCATGAGTTAAGTTAGATTGATTGTAAATTAGCTAATTTCTGTAAGTAAGGTATCAGATCCCTAATGTTCAAGCCTGAGTGAACTCAAAAATTTAAAGGTCAAGCATTTAGGTTCGCGGCCACATGTCTAACCATTTAGCTACTAGCTGATTACCTAGAGGGCAACAGCTATCACTTGGTTAGTCAAGTTAAGTTAATAGATCCAGCTAGACTTGACTAGGGCTGGATGACTTGACTTGATTACTGTTAACTAGGTGTTTAACACTCAGACTCATATTAATGCACGATATAAGCATTCTTGAGTCCAAGTTGTGTCCTATGCATCTCACATCATTCTATGTTTTTCAAGCATAATCAAGGTACACCTAGGTGTTTGTGAGATGCTCTGGCTGAATTCTAGGGGAACATGATTTCTAAGGTAGATCCTAGGCTAACTCCAAATTTTGAAGATCTAGCAAAGTTGGGATTTTGAAACCATTTTTCCTAGAATTTTCATAACAATTTAAAAGGTATTTATGAAATCATACTCATAAGTTTTGAAAATGAACAAAAAATATTTAAAAATAGAAGTAGGAAACTGATTTGAAAATCAAAAACTATTCTACCCAACACATTCCTATTTGCCTTCTAAGTGCACTGAACTCAAGTTCAGGTAAGGGTTTTGTGAAAATGTCAGCTAGGTTTGATTTGGACTCAACATAGCTGAGTACAATTTCACCCTTAGCTACATGATCCCTTACAAAATGGTGTTTTACCTCTATGTGTTTGGTCTTAGAGTGGTGAATTAGATTTTTGGTTAAATTAATTGAACTCACATTATCAATTAAAATTTTTGTATTTTTGTATTCTAGCTGATAGTCTTTTAGTGTATGCATCATCCACAAAAGTTGGGAAACACATTCTCCTAGGGCTATGTATTCAGCTTCAGTAGTGGATAAAGCAACACAATGTTGCTTTCTGCTTGACCAACTTACTAGGCACTGACCTAGAATTTGGCAGCTAGCACTTGTGATTTTTCTATCTAATTTGCACTCGGCATAGTCTGAATCAGAATAACCAAAAAGGTCAAGGGTGCAAGTTCTAGGGTACCAAAGTCCCACATTTAGGGTGCCCTTAATGTACCTAAGTATCTTTTTAACATATGTTAGGTGTGACTCTTTTGCACAGGATTGGTATCTCGCGCACATACCTACTGCAAATAAAATATCGGGTCGACTTGCAGTTAGGTAGAGTATGCTATCTATTATACTTCTATAGTACTTTGGGTCTACTGGTTTTCCTTCTAGGTCAGAATCAATGTTGCTATTTGTTGCCATTGGAGTGTTTATAATTTTTAAGTTTTCCATGCCGAATTTTTTAATTAGTTCTTTAGCATATTTGGTTTGATAAATATAGATTCCATCTTTGGTTTGTTTAATTTGTAAGCCTAAGAAAAAATTGAGTTCCCCCACCAAACTTATCTCAAATTCGTTTTCCATTAAATTAACAAATTCTTTTAAAAGTTTAGTGTTGGTTGAGCTAAAAATTATGTCGTCAACATAGATTTGGGCAATAAAAATATCTTTTTCTATGATTTTGACAAATAGGGTATGATCTATTTGACCTTGGTTAAAGCCCTTGGATATTAGGTAATTAGATAACCGTTCATACCATGCCCTAAGTGCTTGTTTTAGTCCATATAAGGCCTTTTTTAGTTTAAATACATGGTTTGGATGATCTAAGTCCTCAAAACCTTGGGGTTGACCTACATATACCTCTTCTTTAATAAATTCATTCAAAAAGGCTGACTTGGCATCCATTTGGTAAAATCTAAATCCTTTATGTGCTGCATAAGCCAGCATCATCCTAATGGATTCAAATCTAGCTACTAGTGCATAGGTTTCGTCATAATCTAAACCTTCAACCTGACTGAAACCTTTGGCTACTAGTCTGGCCTTGTTTCTAACTATTTCATCCTGATCATCCAATTTGTTCCTAAATACTCATTTGGTGTCAATTATGGACTTATCTACGGGTTTAGGTACAAGTTCCCAGACTTGGTTTCTATCAAATTGGGCTAACTCTTTGTAACGACCCGCCTCCTACTGACTAGGCTGTAAGGCCGATCGTTACGTAATGCTGTGCTAAATTACTATTGCGGAAATCTGGATTGATTAAAATTTTGCTAAACTATTATCTTTGAAATCTGATCTTCATATTCTAGGTGTGCCTAGGAGTTGTACACATGCTAGGAGAGAGAACCTATGCCTTTCGGATGACCTGCTAGCTGTAATCAGGCATTTCAATCGATCCATGGATCGATTGGACTATCGGATCGATCCAACTTGATACTGGCACGGAAACAACCCTCTGGATCGGTCGGCTGACCGATCCATAAGCTGTCGCTTCTGTACGCAGCTGGATCGGTCTACCGACCGATCCAGGAGCACACTAATCGGTCGGCTTGACCGATCCAGTGGCTCACTGATCGGTCGGCTGACCGATCAGTGAGCTTCTGTGCCCTCTGTTCGCATCTGGATCGGTCGGCTGACCGATCCATAACAGACGCTAACTCTCTGTTCGCATCTGGATCGGTCGGCTGACCGATCCAGCGGCACAACTCGACTCTGATCGGTCTGTAGACCGATCTGGGTTCTGATTTCACTCTGAAACTCTGATTTCAGCACTCTGGCGTGCCAAAACCTCACACAACAATTCTAAAATCAGTTGGAATATATTCTAGCAACTATTAACCAGCATTCTAACATAATTACCAACAAACTAAATAAATCTCCCATGGTTTAAACATTCTAAGGTCTAAAAACTGCATGAAAGAAGAAATACTAAGAATTCAACTATTTAAGCTTGCTAAAACCCCTGAGAATCTTTTATTCCAGTTCCTGCCACACACACCATCTTTGCATTGAACTCCAGCTTCCTCTGCTAGTCCATTTTCCCTTTACCTTTATCTGCAGTATAAGGAAAATAGAATCTGTAAGCTTAAAGCTTAGTAAGAAACCAACTACCTCACTAAAACATGCAACGATGCAAACATGCTTTTAAAGAATGCTATTTGAAAACATGTACTAGCATGGCATGCTATGGTTGCAAGCATAAACTGAAATAACTGAACATGTAAGCTGAAACATGGCATAGCAAGCTAATCACATAGAACAATAATAGAGAACTAAGCTAACTGAAGCTAACCTGAAGCTGAAATCAAACTCAACTATCATAACTGATTTTATGAGTTTTGAAAACTAATAGTATAGTAGATCAAAATAATAATCATGTGCTATTGGGCCCGGCAACTGTACTTACTGTGCGTGCATCCCTAACTAAACCCAGGTTTGCAAGTCCCGAATTTAGTAGGGTTTACTAGGTTATCTGAACCTAGGGACGACTGTGGGAGTCCAACCCAATGGATATCTAATCCGGTACAGTGCCAACTGGAAAGTAAAATACTGAATATAGCTAAACTGTGCTAAATTGCTGTTTCTAGGTTATCTGAACCTAGAGCTAGGTTGTCTGAACCCAGAGGCGACTGTGGGAGCCCACCCATTGGACCGTAGTCCCATATAAGCTAGAATAAACTGATTTACTGATTTAGATGCTTCTAATGCATTCAACTGAGCTGTTAAAATGCATAATTTGCATTTTCACTTAACTAGCTATTTTATCGAACACTTAGTGTGCCCCAACTCTCCTCTCTATTAGGGAGACCACTTCTAGGCACCCGACAACGTCTAGAAACCCCCCACTGAAGAGGGATTACGTGTCCGACCCATCTAGAAGTGCTCACTAAATCCCTAAACCTGCGAGGAGGGTCAATTTCACGCTATGCGTCGATAAAAATCTGCATATAGCTAAACTAATGCGTAGAAAACTCGAACGGAGCTACTTATACTGCAGGTGAGGGGTTTCTTACCTCGTACGCTAATTTCCTTACAATTCTATTCGCTAGAATTCCGGTGGAGACGACTTCTCGAAGATCTTCTCGCGTCTAAGCGTTCCCCTCGCGAAGGAGAGCATCCTCGTGCCGGAGTTATCGCCGGAAGATGTCCTTGGGGCCCTAGGGAGAGAACCCTAGGTCTTCCTTGTGGTTGGCGCCGAGAGAAGGAGAGAAGAAGGGTGTTCGGCGTGAGGGTTTGGAGGGGAGGAGTTTGCCGAACCAAATTCTAAAATAAACCAAACCCAACCTAACTCTTCTATTTATATTAAGTGGATAATTGAACCCAATTCTAATATAAATATAATTGATTTCTCTTTCTTTCAGCACGGCCCTGCTGGGTTCACCGGTTACTAAGGCTAACTAAAAGTTACCGGATCCGAGAGGTTCCGGGTTCGATTCCCGCCTAAGCTATTTTGCAGTTCTAATTATTTTTGCTGCTTCCGCTACTCGGAAAATTCCGGAAAAATATCTAAAAATTCTAGAAAAAATCATAGAATATTTATAATGCATTTTCGAGAATTTTCAGGCGTTACAATCCCCCATACCTTATAAAAAGTTCATCCTCAAATTTAGAATAATTCTGGGTACTTCTGTCTCATGCTGGCTTCTGTCTCCCAAGTTGCCTCTTCTGTTGTGTGACTGTGCCAAATGACTTTTACTAATGGTACCTCTTTGTTCCGTAATTTCTTAACTGCTCGGTCTATTATCTGAACAGGCCGACTGTCATAGCTGAGGTCTTCGTGGATCTGTACCGACTGGGGCTCAATCACTTGGGTGGCATCTGGGGTATGCTTCTTCAGCATAGAGACATGAAATACGTTGTGGACAGCTGACATTTCCTGGGGTAGCTCTAGCTCATATGCTACCTTGCCCACTCTTCTGCTGATAAGGTATGGTCCCACATATCTGGGACTTAGCTTGCCCTTTTTCCCAAACCGCATTACTCCCTTCATGGGAGCTACTCTGAGGAACACTAAATCCCCAACTGAAAACTCTAAGGGTCTGCGCCGTGTATCAGCATAGCTCTTCTGGCGGCTCTGAGCTGTCTCTATCCTCTGGCGGATCTGCTGTATAGCTGCTGTGGTATCTGCTACTAGATCTGTCTGAAGCTCTAGTTCTTTCTGTTCACCACTCTCATACCAGCAGATTGGAGATCTACACCTCCGCCCATAGAGAGCCTCATAAGGTGTCATACCGATAGTGGCCTGATAGCTGTTGTTGTATGCAAATTCTGCTAAACTCAGATATTTGCACCAACTTCCTTTGAAATCTAGGGCACATGCTCAGAGCATATCTTCGAGTACCTGATTTACTCGCTCCGTCTGTCCATCTGTCTGAGGATGGAAGGCTGTGCTAAACTTTAACTTCGTGTCCAAAGCTGACTGTACACACTCCCAGAAGTGTGAATCTCTGTCTGAAATAATGGTTCGTGGGACTCCATGTAGTCTAACAATCTCCTTGAGATACAACTGAGCTAGTTGTTCCATGGAGTAGGATATCCTGATAGCTAAGAAGTGGGCTGATTTGGTCAACCTGCCGACTATTACCCAGATGGTATCAAAACCATTCATGGTTCTGGGTAATCCCACTATAAAATCCATAGAAATGTCTTCCCACTTCCATTCTGGAATCTGAATGGGCTGCAAAACTCCTCCTGGTCTCTGATGTTCCGCCTTAACCCTCTGACAGGTTAGGCAGGTGCTGACATATCGAGCGATGTCTCTCTTCATCCCGGGCCACCAAAAACGTTTCTTCAAGTCCTGGTACATTTTGGTGGAGCCAGGATGCATCGCGTAGGGAGTCTTGTGAGCCTCATCTAAAATCCTCCTTCTAAGTTCCTCCTGATCTGGAACACATAATCTGTCGCCAAAGTACAACACCCCGCTAGCGGACACTCTGAATTCTCCACTTTCTGATTCTGCTAATTCTTGCTTGGTTTTCTGAATTTCAGGATCCTGCTCCTGAGCTGTCTGGATGTCACCAAGCAAGGTAGACTCTAATGTCATAGTAGAGAGCTGTCCGACTATGAGTTCGAGACCGAAATCTGAGATCTCCTTCTGTAGGGGCGGTGACATAGCTGCTAGAGATAATAGGGTAGCGCTAGACTTTCTACTGAGGGCGTCTGCTACCCTATTCGCTTTTCCTAGATGGTAGAGGATATCTATGTCGTAGTCTTTGACCAGTTCTAGCCATCTGCGCTGTCGCATATTCAGATCCTTCTGAGTGAAGAAGTACTTCAGACTCTGATGATCTGTATACACCCTACACTGAGCTCCATACAAGTAATGTCTCCAAATCTTGAGAGCGAACACTACTGCTGCAAGCTCAAGGTCATGAGTAGGATAGTTCTTCTCATAATCCTTGAGTTGTCTGGAGGCGTAGGTGATTACCTTGCCATCTTGCATTAGCACTGCTCCTAGTCCCAACTTCGAGGCATCACTATATATATCAAAGCTATCTGCGTTCTCTGGTAAAGTCAGAATAGGTGCACTGGTCAATCTTCGTTTTAGCTCACTGAAACTGTTCTCGCAGTCCTCTGTCCACTGAAATTTCTTGTTCTTTCTGGTAAGAGCTGTCAGTGGGGAGGCTATCCTGGAGAAGTCCTCTACGAATTTCCTGTAGTAACCTGCTAATCCCAGAAAGCTTCTGATCTCACTGGCATTCTTGGGTCTTTTCCAGTTACTCACAGCTTCTATTTTACTAGGGTCTACCATGATACCATCCTTTGAGATGATGTGACCCAGGAAGGACACCTGATCTAACCAAAATTCACATTTCTGCTGAAGGGTATGCAATACTGTTTTCAGGTGCTCTGCGTGTTCTTCCTAAGTTCCTGAATAGATAAGTATGTCATCGATGAATACGATAACGAACTTATCTAAATATTCCCTGAATACTCTGTTCATGAGGTCCATGAAAGTAGCTGGAGCATTTGTCACGCTAAAGGGCATGACTACGAACTCATAATGTCCGTATCTGGTCCTGAATGCTGTCTTGGGTATATCCCCTTCTTTAACTTTCACCTGATGATAACCTGATCTGAGGTCTATTTTAGAGAACACTGCTCCCTTTAGCTGATTGAACAGGTCATCAATTCTGGGAAAAGGATACCTGTTCTTGATGGTAACTTGGTTCAACGCTCTGTAATCTATACACAGGCGCATGCTCCCGTCCTTCTTCTTCACGAACAATACTGGCGCTCCCCATGGTGAGTGATTAGGGCGTATGAAGCCTTTGTCAAGTAGCTCCTGTAGTTGCTCATGAAGTTCCTTCAGTTCTGCTGGAGCCATGCGGTAAGGTGCTTTGGAGATAGGATTTGTACCGGGAGTAAGCTCTATCTCAAATTCGATCTCCCTGTCTGGTGCTAATCCTGGTAACTCTTCAGGGAAGACTGCTGGGTAGTCACATACGACTCGGACCTCTGCTAGCTGTTGGTCCTTGTCCTGACTGGTACTGACTACGTGTGCTAAAAATCCCGTACACCCTGAATCCATTAATCTCTGTGCCTTCAAAGCTGAGAGAAACCTCTTGGCCTTTCTTTTGGGTTCTCCGACGAACTCGAACTGTGCTTCTGCTTCAGGTTGGAATATGACTTTCTGCTTACGGTACTCAATGGAAGCACTGTATCTTATCAAGAAGTCCATTCCAAAAATGACATCGTAGCCAGTCATATTTAGCACGATCAGATCACAGAAGAGTTCTCTGTCTGCTATCATGACTGGCACTGCTCTGAGCCAGTGCGTGGATGCCATAATTTCTCCTGAAGGCAGTGTCGTCAGAAATTGACTACTGAGTACCTCTAGAGGTATTTCTAACTTCTCGACAAATGCCCTGGATATATATGAATGGGTTGCCCCAGTATCGAATAAGACAGTTGTACTTTGCTGTAAAATACTAATCTGACCTGTAACAACTGTCGAGGCATTTGCTACGTCCTCTCTGGTGAGTGAGTAGATCCTCGCATTGGTCATAGCTGGAGGGGCTTCTAATCTGCCCTGGCTGATGTGTGGACCATCCAAAGCGGCCTACATTTGATGTAACTGAGTTGGCTGGCCTCCGTACTGAATCGGCTGTGGCTGAGGAAGACTGGTCTTGTTTGGGCACTGCTTAGCCATGTGCCCTTCTTGTCCACATTCAAAGCATCCTCGTGTGCCCTTACGACAAACTCCAGGATGGAGTTTCCCACAAGTAGCACACTTTGGATAACTGGGCTGCTTGCTGGCTGGTTCTCCTTTTGGGTAACTCCCTGGTTTGCGCTTGTTGCTGGAGTTCCCTTTCCAGTTAGAGCCATGAGAGTTGTGGCCCTGCTGCTTCTGGGTACCTGAGCCTCCTTGACCCTTAGGTTCTGAGAGGATTTGCTTCTGCTGCTTGATACTATTTTGGTAGTGCTCAATGGTCAAGGCGCTGCTGACTAGTTCTTCGGTGGTTTGCGGCCTGTGGATGCCGCCAGCCACGTTCATTGCTATTTCCGGCCTCAGCATTTTAAGCATCAACCGAACTCGTTCTTTTTCTGTATTGACTAGTTCTGGGCATAAACGAGCCAACCTGTTGAATTTCTTCATGGCTTCCTCCACTAAAAGGTTGCCCTGACGAAACTCTGTGAACTCGTCGTAGTGGCGGTTCGTGACCCGCGTGTGAAAGAATTCCTCAAAGAACTCCTTCTTGAAGTCAGCCCATAACATCTGGTTCACTGGGCGCTTCGCTCTGATTCTCTCCCACCACATGCGTGCATCCCATGTCAGGCAGAAGGAGGCACACTTCACCTTCTCGTGTTCTGGCCAGTCCAGAAGCTCCATCATACTCTCCAGTGTTTTGAACCAGGCTTGTGCATCCCATGGTTCACTAGTGCCTGAGAAGTTCTCTAGCTTGACTCTCTGCCACTGGATCAGATAGGCTTCTCTCCTTGTCTCTGTTGCTGGGGCTACTGGTGCCGTAGGCTGTTTGGTTCCGGGGTGACTGTGGGGGTATTCTGCTGATTAGCCCTGAGGGTGGCTATCTCCTATTGCTGTTCATCTAGCTGCTGCTGTAACTGAGCCACTAATGCTGTAAGGTTTGGGGGAGGCACTGAACTGCCTGCCTCATGCTGGGGCTCAGTAGCTGGTGTCCTTCTAGCTGGGCGTCCTCATGCCATTTCTAAAGACATGGAGAACAAGACATGCATAACTAGTACAATTATAATTGTATAACTATTGCTATCATGTTATATACTATCACATACTAACATGCATCAATTATTTATAAACATGAGCTATAACAAGAAAGCAAGAAACATAAATAAAGCAGAGGTATTCTTACTTGGAAGCTGCAGGTTCAATGCTGATGTGTGTGTGTAGGAAGTATGGAACACTGCTCTGATACCACTCTGTAATGACCCGCCTCTTACTGACTAGGCAGTAAGGTCGATCGTTACGTAATGATGTGCTAAATTACTATTGCGGAAATCTGGATTGATTAAAATTTTGCTAAACTATTATCTTTGAAATCTGATCTTCATATTCTAGGTGTACCTAGGAGTTGTACACATGCTAGGGGAGAGAACCTATGCCTTTCGGATGACCTGCTAGCTGTAATCAGGCATTTCAATCGATCCATGGATCGATTGGCCTGTCGGATCAATCCAGTGATCGATCCAGCTTGATACTGGCACAGAAACAACCCTCTGGATCGGTCGGCTGACCGATCCATAAGCTGTCGCTTCTGTACGCAGCTGGATCGGTCTACCGACCGATCCAGGAGCACACTAATCGGTCGGCTTGACCGATCCAGTGGCTCACTGATCGGTCGGCTGACCGATCCATAACAGACGCTAACTCTCTGTTCGCATCTGGATCGGTCGGCTGACCAATCCAGCGGCACAACTCGACTCTGATCGGTCTGTAGACCGATCTGGGTTCTGATTTCACTCTGAAACTCTGATTTCAGCACTCTGGCGTGCCAAAACCTCACACAACAATTCTAAAATCAGTTGGAATATATTCTAGCAACTATTAACCAGCATTCTAACATAACTACCAACAAACTAAATAAATCTCCCATGGTTTAAATATTCTAAGGTCTAAAAACTGCATGAAAGAAGAAATACTAAGAATTCAACTATTTAAGCTTGCTAAAACCCCTGAGAATCTTTTATTCCAGTTCCTGCCACACACACCATCTTTGCATTGAACTCCAGCTTCCTCTGCTAGTCCATTTTCCCTTTACCTTTATCTGCAGTATAAGGAAAATAGAATCTGTAAGCTTAAAGCTTAGTAAGAAACCAACTACCTCACTAAAACATGCAACGATGCAAAGATGCTTTTAAAGAATACTATTTGAAAACATGTACTGGCATGACATGCTATGGTTGCAAGCATAAACTGAAATAACTGAACATGTAAGCTGAAACATGGCATAGCAAGCTAATCACATAGAACAATAATAGAGAACTAAGCTAACTGAAGCTAACCTGAAGCTGAAATCAAACTCAACTATCATAACTGATTTTATGAGTTTTGAAAACTAATAGCATAGTAGATCAAAATAATAATCATGTGCTGTTGGGCCCGGCAACTGTACTATCTGCGCATCCCTAACTAAACCTGTGTTTGCAAGTCCCGAATTTAGTAGGGTTTACTAGGTTATCTGAACCTAGGGACGATGGGAGTCCAACCCAATGGATATCTAATCGATGCAGTGCCAACTGGAAAGTAAAATAATGAATCTAACTTAAATTGCTGTTTCTAGGTTATCGAACCTAGAGCTAGGTTGTCTGAACCGAGAGGATTGTGGGAGTCCACCCATTGGACCGTAGTCCCATATAAGCTAGAATAAACTGATTTACTGATTTAGATGCTTCTAATGCATTCAATCGCTGTTAAAATGCATAATTTGCATTTTCACTTAACTAGCTATTTTATCGAACACTTAGTGTGCCCCAACTCTCCTCTCTATTAGGGAGACCACTTCTAGGCACCCGACAACGTCTAGAAACCCCCCACTGAAGAGGGATTACGTGTCCGACCCATCTAGAACTGCTCACTAAATCCCTAAACCTGCGAGGAGGGTCAATTTCACGCTATGCGTCGATAAAAATCTGTATATAGCTAAACTAATGCGTAGAAAACTTGAACGGAGCTACTTATACTGCAGGTGAGGGGTTTCTTACCTCGTACGCTAATTTCCTTACAATTCTATTCGCTAGAATTCCGGTGGAGACGACTTCTCGACGATCTTCTCGCGTCTAAGCGTTCCCCTCGCGAATGAGAGCGTCCTCGTGCCGGAGTTATCGCCGGAAGATGTCCTTGGGGCCCTAGGGAGAGAACCCTAGGTCTTCCTTGTGGTTGGCGCCGAGAGAAGGAGAGAAGAAGGGTGTTCGGCGTGAGGGTTTGGAGGGGAGGAGTTTGCCGAACCAAATTCTAAAATAAACCAAACCCAACCTAACTCTTCTATTTATATTAAGTGGATAATTGAACCCAACTCTAATATAAATATAATTGATTTCTCTTTCTTTCAGCACGGCCCTGCTGGGTTCACCGGTTACTAAGGCTAACTAAAAGTTATCGGATCCGAGAGGTTCCGGGTTCGATTCCCGCCTAAGCTATTTTGCGGTTCTAATTATTTTTGCTGCTTCCGCTACTCGGAAAATTCCAGAAAAATATCTAAAAATTCCAGAAAAATCATAGAATATTTATAATGCATTTTCGAGAATTTTCGGGCGTTACACTCTTCCTGCATAGCAATGATCCAATCTGGATCAGGTAGGGCTTCCTCTATAGTCTTAGGCTCAATTTTAGAAATAAGAGCAATCTGGCTCAAGTTTCTATAAGAAGACCTAGTTCTAACTCCTAAGTTTGGGTCACTCAAAATTTGGTCAGGTGGGTGAGTAGTTTCTTGTTGGTCTTATATATGTGTTAGGAGTTAGTTCCTCTGGTTTACTAATGTTAGGTTGAATTTCATCGTCTTGTGTAATTTTTGAATTGATGTCAATGTTTTCATTTATATTAGGTAGGTTATTGTCTTCATCAAATATTACATTAGTTGTTTCTTCAACTTTTAAAGTATTTTGGTTATATACCCTAAAGGCCCTACTAGTTGAGGGGTATCCTAAAAAGATTCCTTGATTTGATTTGAGTGTAAATCAAGTTAATTAAATTTTTAAGAAATATTTAAGTTAATTTAATTTTGAAAAATATTTAAGTTAATTTAATTTTGAAAACTATTTAAGTTTATTTAATTTTAAAAATATTAAATTTAATTTAATTTTGAAAAATATTTAAGTTAATTTAATTATGAAAAATGTTTAAGTTAATTTAATTTTTGAGAAATGTTTAAGTTAATTTAATTTTTGAAAAATGTTTAAGTTAATTTATTTTTGAAAAATATTTAAGTTAATTTAATTTTGAAAATTATTTAAGTTCATTTAATTTTGCAAAATACATAAGTTAATTTAATTTTTGAAAAATGTTTAAGTTAATTTAATTTTGAAAAAAATATTTAAGTTAATTTAATTTTGAAAAATATTTAAGTTTATTTAATTTTGAAAAATATTTAAGTTAATTTAATTTTTGAAAAATATTTAAGTTAATTTAATTTTTGAAAAATATTTAAGTTAATTTAATTTTTGAAAAATGTTTAAGTTAATTTAATTTTTGAAAAATGTTTAAGTTTAATTTAATTTTGAAAAATATTTAAGTTAATTTAATTTTGAAAAATATTTAAATCAATTTAATATTAAAAATATTTAAGTTTATTTAATTTTTGAAAAATGTTTATGTTAATTTAATTTTGAAAAACATATTTAAGTTAATTTAATTTTGAAAAATATTTAACTTTATTTAATTTTGAAAAATATTTAAGTTAATTTAATTTTTGAAAAATATTTAAATTAATTTAATTTTGAAAAATATTTAAGTTTATTTAATTTTTGAAAAATGTTTAAGTTAATTTAATTTTGAAAAAATATTTAAGTTAATTTAATTTTGAAAAATATTTAAGTTTATTTAATTTTTGAAAAATGTTTAAGTTAATTTAATTTTGAAAAATATTTAAGTTAATTTAATTTTGAAAAAATATTTAAGTTTATTTAATTTTGAAAAAAAATATTTAAGTTAATTTAATTTTGAAAAATATTTAAGTTAATTTAATTTTTGAAAATATTAAAGTTAATTTAATTTTTGAAAAATATTTAAGTTAATTTAATTTTTGAAAAATGTTTAAGTTAATTTAATTTTTGAAAAAATTTTAAGATTAATTTAATTTTGAAAAATATTTAAGTTAATTTAATTTTGAAAATATTTAAGTTAATTTTATTTTTGAAAAATGTTTAAGTTTATTTAATTTTGAAAAATATTTAAGTTAATTTAATTTTTGAAAAATATTTAAGTTTTTGAAAAATTATTTAAGTTAATTTTTTATTCTAATTTCAAATTTGAATTTCAAATTCTGGATTTAATTTTAATTACGAATTTTAATTTTGAATTTTGAATTTTAATTCAAATTTTGAATTTGAATCTTGAATTAGAAATAAGTATGAATTTTAATTTCGAATTTGTATTTGAATTTCAAATTTTAATTCGAATTTCGAATTTGAATCTTGAATTAGAAATAATTACGAATTTTAATTTCGAATTTGTATTTGAATTTCAAATTTGATTTTCTTGTAGTTTCTATTCCTTAGTCATCTCACTCGTTCTGAATTTTCAATCAGGTAATTCTATAATTTTTGTGAGATGAATTAGGTTCAATTTTAGGGTGTGGTTTAACTTTGTGTTACATTCAAGTTTAGCTTTGGGTTCAACAAGTAGACATTCTTTGGATAAACTTCTTGGCTATGGTGAGTCACAAGGACATCATTAAAGTAACCATGCCTTCGAGGTTTTCCAACTAGTCCTACCCATTGAACTTAGTATAAAACCTTGGTCTAACTGGTTAGGATCCATAAAGGGTAGCTTTGGTCAGTTCCACTTAGCCAAATGCACCAGGTCGAAGTCATATCTTCCTAGACATGCGATGACTAAGCTTCCCCAACGTACTATCATCCAATATTTCACCAGTACCGTTGGTCAAGTTAAACCTAGCCCATTTTAATCTAACCTTAATTACCCTGCCGAGTAGTCTACTCTTGGTTACCCTTATCGGGTGGATTAAGTTCGGAAGTGTCAGCTATTCTGGAGCCTTCCTTTGGATTTTAATTTGATTTAATTTGAATTTTAAGATCATTTAATTTGAATTTTTAGTTTATTTAATTTAATTTGAATTTAATTTTATTTTTAATTTAGTTTTATTTTAAGTTTATTTAATTTAGTTTTATTTTTATTATTTTTCTTCTAGCTCCCCCTGGATCATAGCCTCGATATGGTCTATCGAGGTAATGTATTTGATCCTTAGGGACCCAATATTGACCAAGTCCAACTTGATTAACCAGGTTGGACTTGGGTACCCATGCTTGGACTGATTTATTATTTTGTCTAATTACTAAGGACAGGTAGGATCTATATTTTCTTTTAGTTTTATAACCTAGCCCAGTTTTGTTGTAAACGGCTCTTTGTGTCCCAAGAATTAGGTCAAGCTTCTTGGAGCCCAAAGAGAACCGTTCTAATGTATTTTTTAAATCCTTAACCTGAGTTTTCAGACTGGAGTTTTCTTCCTCAAGTTTTTTAACTCGAGTTGAACTTCCAGTCTGAACTGGGTTAGGCAAGGTCTTGGGGTTAGTCACTTCTTTAAAGACTGCTACTTCCTTTAGAAGTGACTTGACCTTTAGGTTTGACTTAGCTAATTTGCGTAGTAAGTAATTAACTAAATTGTTAAGTCGAGGAACACTTACAGCGGGGTCAGGCCCTTCGGAAACGGATACAAATCCGTGGCTTCGTTCGGACTCGGCTTCTGACTCGCTCTCGCTCTCGGACAGTTCAATCTGGTCCCGGGCCATCAGCGCAAGTAGACTCGTCTGATCGAGTTCATCGTCGGTGTCTTCTTCTGAGGATTCTTCCCAAGTTGCTTTCAGCACCTTCCTTTTCTTCTGCTTCTTTGCTTCCTTTTGGTTTGGGCAGTTCGCCTTGATGTGCCCTTTCTGGTTGCACCCATAGCAGATCACCTCAAACTTGACTCTTGAGCTGGGTTGACCTTCCTTGGATTGTACTACTTTCTTTAGGTCTCTCTTATTGAAACCCTTCTTCTTCTTGTAGAGTTTCTTTACAAGATTTACTAGTTCGGTTGTCAATTCATCGTCTTCATCATCTGAGTCAGGTTTGACTTCCGATTCTGGTTCAGTTCTTCGTCGTGATTTTGGTTCTCGTGTTCGATTGGTACCTGCAACCAAAGCAACCCCCTTCTCGGTTGGCTGTGTATTAGTCTGTTCATGCAATTCAAACTCACAAAATAACTCATCTAATTTTAAAGAAGATAGATCCTTGGAGACTTTGTAGGCATCTACCATTGATGCCCACAATGTACTCCTTGGAAACGAGTTTAGTGCGTACCTTATGATGTCTTGGTTCTCAACTTTCTGCCCGATTTCATGGAGGGCGTTGAGAATGTCTTGTATGCGCGCGTGGAGTTGACTTGCCATCTCTCATTCCCGCATTTTTAGATTATATAGTTTATTGAATAGAAGATCTCTTTTACTGACCTTGGTGTCGGAGGTGCCCTCATGGAGTTCGATCAGCTTCTCCCAAAGCTCTTTTGCGCTGGAGAACGGTCCAACTCTGTTGAGCTCCTCCTTGGTCAGTCCGCACTGGAGGGTGCAGGTCGCTCTGGCATTAGCTTCCACCTTCTTGATTAGGGTCGGTTCCCATTTTTCGCAGGGTGTCGGCTTGCCGTCTTCATCGATTGGCAGTTGTATTCCAGTCTTGATAATCATCCAGGTATCAAACTGGATCTTCAGGTAAGTTTCCATTTGTCCCTTCCAGTACCCAAAGTCTTCTTCGGAGAAGAGCGGGGGACGAACGGTGCCGAAACCCTCTTGTTGGGCCATTTGTTAAATATGCAAAACAAAAAATAGCAGAAATGTCCCAAGACTATGTCTTGGATTAGCAGTGCGGGAAATAAGGTTAAGAAATAACGAACTCGAGTGGTGTTGCACCAGCCTCGAGCAAAAACCAATTCGAAAAAAAATAATTAGAATATAGCTATTAAGCTAATTCTAATTGACTCCGTAAAACTAAAAATACCACGAAAAATTGCATGATTGGTGGTTGCACCAGATCAACGTGACCCCGCTCTGATATCAATTGATGGATCGAGAAGCGCTAGAGGAGGGTGAATAGCGCTCGTGGCTTTCACAATTTTCGTATTCAGAAATCGTTCAAAAGTAACGTAGCAGAAATAATAAGGAAATAATAAAAGAAAAGAGGCAAACACAGAAGATACCAAAGGTTTACTTGGTTCGGAGCCTTGAGCGACTCCTACTCCAAGGACCGCGATCGTAGATCGCTTTCGGTGGGCAACAACTATAATATCGCAAAGTTTACAATTGATTATTACAATAAGTGCACTAATGAAAATATACCGACGGTACAAAAGATGTAGACATAGTGGCTGAATGTCGGAGTAGCAGAGCGTCGCAGAAGCATTTGGAGCAGCACATGGAAGAGCGCAAATTATTCTGTTCGAGTTCTTATCCTAAGCTGCACCCCGAGGCTCCCTTTTATAGCTCTACAAAAGCTGATCCAGATCCCCAAGGCTCGGGATCAAGTTTGACCCGAGGCGGATCGGTCGACCGATCACCGGTTCGGTCAACCGATCAAATGACCTCCACCTCATCTGATCCGCTCGCTCTGCCTCGATCCAGTCAACTTTTATCCGAGGTTCAGTTGACCGATCAGCTACTCTGACTCAGTCCAGCCGGCCTGATCCAGTCGACGCCCAACCTTGGTTCGGTCGACCGATCCCCAGGTCCGGTCGACCGATCCCCTTGTCGAGCACGATCCAACCTCCGAAAATCTGATCTGCTAGCTTGGGGGTTCAGTCGACCGATCCCAAGGTTCGGTCGACCGATCCCGGTTAGTCCTAACCCTACATAAAAATATTAGTTTCTTGCAAAATAGAGTTTGAACACAAATGATAATATATAGAAATAAATTTGATAGTCTCCAGATTGTCCGGGTCTGACTTCGGATTTCCGACCGGAAACCCTAGGTCGACCCGACGCCTACTGTTCCCTCTGCGGGGAACGCGTCCTCACCTACTCCACTTAGGAGATTTACCTGTTGCCAGTACGATCCTCCAGATTGACTAGACTTTTGCTCGGCGCTCGATGCTTCCGGACTTTCTGTTGGACTCCCGCTTCCCGGCTCATCCAGTCTTTCACCTGGTTCACGACACCAGGACTTTCCACCTAGGGTTACCACCCCCTAGGACTTTTGCCTGAAGCCCTCGACCCGCCAAGACTTTCTGCATAGGGTTACCGCCCCCTATGACCTAGGGTTACCACCCCCTAGGGTTTTCCACTTGCCTAACCGCAGCTAGGACTTTCCTGAAACACTCAATTAAGTACGTTAGATCACAAAATAACTTAACTTTGAATTCCTTTGCCATTATCAAAATAATGGTCGATCGTCGGATGCTTCCTGCACCAACATGATCTTCCTAGGACCAACCAACAATTGGTATCAGAGCTAGAGTTTGCCTCTGTGTGTTTGGTTTTCAGTTTAATTATGCACATGTCATACATAATTTAGGCAGGATAATAGTAGGATATGTTAACTCTGTGGTTGCAGACTCCAACTATTTTGGGTTATGGCTATTGTATGTGATTGGACCCTTGGACATGTCAAGGGCATTTTATTATGTGTGCATGATTGTATTTAATTAATACAACAGAAGCTGTATTAGCCCTAGGATTTTACATTTATGTTCGATCTAGACTTGATGTACATTCCCTTGTGGAATATAGGATCGATGTATGTAAAATTTTTTTTTTTTTTGTCGCGGATCATATCCTTGCGAGGCGTGGTACTATTGGAGGACCAGAGGTGCAACAGAAAAGGAAGCTCGATGGACCCAACGGCATGAACCCTAGGGCTGGCAGCATGCGAAGGACAGTGATGGAAGAAGTCATAATAATTGGAAAATTAATATCCATATTTATTTCTTTATTTACTGTCATGTGTGTGTGCATGTAATGTTTGCTTGCATAGTTAAAATTCCTCACCTTAAAAAACTAAGTGGGAGAGGGATTAGTAGATAAATTCCACGGTCTCCATTACTGGTTTGTAAGTGATGCGACAAACTTGTGTGTTGGCTCTGAGTGCCTCCCTCCCCATCGGATGAATTTGTTTGCAGATCACTAGATCAAACTTCCTTTATGGATGGTTATAGAAAATTGATTAGGAGCGTGTGATCTACCCCGTCAGAAGGGGCACAATCTTATTTAATGGACTAAGTATCAAGTAATGGTATACACTTAGGCACATTTAATAGTATCCTTCCCATCGGAGTCACTGCTATTATTTGTATGACCAAAGGAAAACCAACTATTAATTTGTCATAAAGATAGGTTGACAAGATAATAAAATTAAAACCCCCTCTTACAAATGTGTGATTTTGTATACGTCCACACTATCATGGCATACAAAATTCACGGTGTATGAGGTACTGGCCACCACGATCAGACCGTAGTGTCTTGATACTTTTACCATAATGTTTCTCCACATCAACCTTGTACTCTTTGAACTTATCAAAGCGCTCAGACTTGCGGTGCATCTAGTAAATGTACCCATATCTCGAATAGTCGTCTATAAAAGAGATAAAATATTTGAAACCACCTCTCGCCTGGATAGTCATAGGTCCACATAAATCAGAATGAACCAATTCTAACACATCTTTGGCTCTATACCCCTTGGCCTTTAAAAGCCTCTTGGTCATTTTTCCTTCCAAACAAGATCCGCAGGTTTGGAAAATCTTCCACCACCAATGATCCCAAAGGTCCATCGGCTATTAACCTATGAATCTTTCTTAAGTTAATATGACTTAACCTTAGATGCCAAAGATATGTTTGGTACATTTTCGAAGGCTCCTTTCTCTTATTAGATTTAGAGGATAAGTTTACTATTTCTTGCATCGTGGGAGTTTATTGGATTAAGAGTGTACAAATTGTCAACCAATGTATCGGAACAGATAACTTCCCTATTTTTCCTAACAACTACTTTATCATCAAAAGAAATAGAATATCCATTCATAAAAGTTTTAGAAACTGAAATCAAGTTCTTTCTAAAACTTGGTACATAAAGACAATTTCTCAAAAACACTATTTTATTAAATAAACATCGCCCACTGCAACAGACGCCACTTTCGTAGCATTACCCATGTAGATAGTAATCTTCTCTTCATGTAGTCGTTGAGTTTCCTGGAACCCCTACAATGAATTGCAGACATGATCAGTGGCTCCCGTATCTACACACCAGGTACCGGTAGATAACACCACTAAACATGTTTCAACAACTAATGAATGAGATACATCTTCATTCTTCTCCTTTCTACGAGGACAGTCCACCTTTGAGATTGTACAGTCTTGCCTGGCAGCCCGATTCTGGTGTCTGAAGAGTTCCTTGAGATTGTACATCATGTCATGGCCAGTAGGCATGGTCTGATACTAATGTTGCAACACATTTGACATAAAAGTCAAAATGTAACTCCGCGTCATCTCATTTGTCTTGACCCATTCCTTATGATACTCAATCTCCTCTTTACTAGAATCGCTATTAGGCAAGTTTTGACAGATCTTAAAAGTACGAACTTATATCCTTTAGCAGTTAGACACTGTCCAAGTTTCATTTCCAATTAATGTAATTGGGACTAGTAAGTTTGTTATCTTTCAATATAACAACAAGAGGATTTGAAAATCATTTGAAATCCTAAGAATCACAAAATCCTAAGTTTGGTCAAAACTTAAGAATTTAAAATAATATTGATTCCTTAATATCATTTAAATTCACCAACACCTCACAACACCGTGAATTTTGTATGTCACGATAGTGTGGACGTATACAAATTCAAACATTTGTAAGAGAGGAATTTACCCATTAATTTTATCTTGTCAACCTAACTTTATGACAAATAAAATTAATAGTTGGTTAGTTTGGTCAAATCTTTTAAAATTTAAAATAATATTGATTCCTCAAATAATATTATTTAAATTCACTAACTACTCAAAACACTGTGAATTTTGTATGTCACGATAGTGTGGACGTATACAAATTCAAACATTTGTGAGAGGAGATTTTACCCATTAATTTTATTATCTTGTCAACCTAACTTTATGATAAATAAAATTAATAGTTGATTTTTCTTCGGTCACACAAATAATAGCAGTGACTCCGATGAGGAGAATACTATTAAATGTGCCTAAGTGTATACTATTACTTGATACTTAGTCCAGTAAATAGGATTGTACCCCTTCAGATGGATAAAATCACACACTCCTAAATAATTTCCTATAATCATCCATAAAGGAAGTTTGATCTAGTGATCCGCAACAAATTCATCCGATGTGGAGGAAGGCACTCAGAGCCAACGCGCAAGTTTATTTGCATCACTTACAAACCAGTAATGGAGACCGTGGAATTTATTTAAAATTCCCTCTCCCACTTAGTTATTTAAGATGAGGATTTTATCATGCACACACACATCACAGCAAATAAAAGCAATAAATATGGAAAAATAATTTTCCAACTATTATAGCCTCTTCCATCACTATCCTCCGTGTGCTGCCAGCCCTAGCAGTCGTCAAAACTAGCCGCCAGCCCTAGGGCTTATGTCGTCGCGTCCATCGAGCTTCCTTTTCTGCTGTGTCTCTGATCCTCAAATAGCACCATGCCTCTCAAGGATATGATCTGTGACAAAAATAAAATTTTACATATATCAATCCTATATTCCACAAAGGAATGTACATAAAGTCTAGATCGAACAAAATGTAAAATCCTAAAACTAATACAGCTCCTGCTGTATTTAATAAATACAATCATGAACACACATAAAATACCCTCGACATGACCGAGAGTCCAATCACACACACTCATAATAGGTCATAATAGTTGGAGCCTGCAACCACAGAGTTAATCTATTTGCATATCCTACTATTATCCTGCCTAAAATATGTATGACATGTGCATAATTAAACTAAAACCAAACACACAGAGGTATAACCTAGCTCTGATACCAATTGTTGGTTGCTACTCGGAATACCGTCCTAGTTTCCCTGTACAAAAATTTATACAAGCATAGAACTATCCTAGCTACCCATGTGCTCTACTAAGAGTTAAATTTGGATTACAAACGATGCTTAATATTATTAATCCAAATTGTCCTTCAAAAGTTGCACTTGGATTGGAAACGATACTTAATATTTTTACTCCAAGTTTAACCGATGTGATGTTCCTAAGTTAAACCATATTACAGAAGTTAATCAAATATCTATTTCAAAGATCAACTTCCAAGTTAAACATGGTGAGGCACTAGGCCTTCTTAGGTATGGGATCATCCACCACTTTCTAGACAAAGTCTTTCAAAGAATTCAGATATTTAACTTCTTACAGTAAACTAGGTTTAACTATAGAGACCTCAATAGAAACACAATATCAAAACATGAAATTGAACAATAAAATCGATAACAAAAATGATAACCTAAAATCGATAACCTCTTGTGTTTGGTTTTTCAAGATCTATACAAAAAATGAACTAATTATAATGCGGAAACTAATAACTAGTTATACCTTTTGTAGCTTATAGACCTCTTGATCTTCTGTTGTATTCCTCTCCTTCTCTTGGACGTCGTGTGGGCGACGATCTTCCAAGATGAAATCCACTCAAGCTTCTTCCTTTGCTTCCAAGATCCGGCCACCAACTAACCTCTAAGGGATGCTAGACAAGAGAGCTTCCTTCTCTTTTTTTTCTCCTTCAAGCAACCGGCCACCAAGAGATTACCACACTTGATGCCACTGACCTCAAAGGAAGAAAACAAAAGGAGAAAAGAAAAGGACAAGGGTCGGCCACCAAAGGATTGGAAGAGAGGAATAGAAGATGTGTTCTCTTATGAGGCACCCCCTCCATCTCTTTTATAATCCTTGGTCTTAGCAAAAAAGAAAAGTTTTAAACATAATTAAAACTTCCTTATATTCCTTGCCAATGAATAAAAAGGAAAGTTTTAAAACAAAAAATTAAAACTTCCTTTAATGCTTGTCATGGACGGCCCTATACTTGTGCTCCAAACAAGGAAAGTTTTAAACATAAAATTAAAACTTCCTTATTTGTTTCCGGTAAGAAATTTTAATAAAAAATTTCTCTTTTAAATCCCTTATTGGTTATAAAAGGAAAATTTTATAAATTAAAATCTCTCTTTTAAAATATGTGGATGGTTACAAAAAAGGAAAGTTTTATCAAAAATTAAAATCTTTCTTTTAACTATAGATAAGGAAAGATATGAAACCTCTTTCTTAATCCTTTGTAGACAGTTATAAAAGGAAAGATTTTAAAATTTAAAAACTTTCTTTTAAAACTATGGCTTCCACAAAAGGTAAGATTTTAAAATTTAAAATACCCTTTTAATTTTATGTTGTCGGCCACCTAGCTTGGGCTCCAAGCTTGGTTGGCCACAACTTGGCTCTAATCTTTGGCTTAGCCGACCCTAGCTTGGGCTCCAAGCTTGGCTTGGCTGGCCACAACAAGATGGGTAAGAAGCTTGGCTTTAAGTAGATATAAAGCTTTATAAATAAGAGGCTACAACAGGGACCGAGAGGAGGAATTGGCTTTGGTCTCCCGATGAGCTTGAGTTTCCCGTGTTCGCCCTGAGCACCCAACTCAAGTTCATCAATAATAACTCATACCACTAAAGAGTTATTATTACACTATCGCACCAATCCCATATTACAATATGGGCTCCTTCTTATCATGAGTTCGTTAGTCTCCCTGTATTTAAGATATCGAATGTCCACTAATTAAATGAGTTACTAACAACTCACTTAATTAATATCTAGCTCCAAGAGTAGTACGACTCAACCTTATTGTCATGTCAGACTAAGTCCACTTACAGGGTTTACATGACAATCCTTATGAGCTCCTCAAGGGGGCATCATCAACCTAGATTACTAGGACACAGTTTCATTCTATAATCAACAACACACCATATAAATAATATCATTTCCCAACTTATCGAGCCTATTTATTTAACGAACTAAATCTCACCTTTTGATAAATTAAAGAAATAAATATTAAGTATATGTGCTTGTTATTATATCATGATTAAGAGTACGTACTTCCATAATAACAGAGGTTTTGTTCTTTTATATAGTCAGTATAAAAAGAAACTATCTCAAATGGTCCTGCTCAATACACTCATAGTGTACTAGTGTAATTTTATAGTCATGATAAACTAATACCAAATTACACTACAACCACTCCAATGGTTTGTCCTATTCCATCTTGGTTGTGAGCTATTATTTATAATTTATAAGGAACTGATAACATGATCTTCTATGTGTCACCTCACACCATGTTATTTACAATATAAATTAAATAGACAACTACATTTAGCATAAATGTAGACATTTGACCAATGTGATCCTTATTTCAAAATAAATATTTATACAAAAAACTAGACTTTTAGTATACACTCTAACAACGTGATGATATTTTAATAACTAGCAGTGATCAAGAAGGCATCGCATTTTTTTCTCCATCTTCTTAATCAAGAGTTTCCCATTAAGGACCTTGGCAAGGCTCATTTTTTCTTTGGAATTAAGTTTTTTCCACATGCTGAAAGTTATCTTCTCTCTTAGAGCAAATATATCACAGGACGTCTTCAACGAACTAAAATGGATGGCTCGCGTCCTATCTCCACACCAATCATTACAAGAGGTTTTAATGCTCCTTCTTCCTCTCCTTTAATGACTAACCTCCAAATCTATCGAAGTATTATTGGTTCCCTACAATATGTTACCATTACATGACTTGACATTGCTTTCATAGTTAATCGTGTCTGTCAATTTATGCATTCTCCCACTGAATATCATTAGAAAGGTGTTAAGAGAATTCCTCATTATCTTAAAGGAACAATTTTATATGGACTTTTATATCGTCAGTCCTTTCTATAGTTGAATGCCTATAGTGATGCAGATTGGTCGAATCTCTTTAAGATAGATGCTCGACTAGCGGGTATACAATATTTCTTGGGTGAAATCTTATTTCTTGGTTCTCAAAGAAGTAACCTACAGTCTCTCGCTCAAGCACTGGAGCTAAATACAAAGATATCACTAATGCGACATCCGAAATTATTTGGCTATAATCTCTTCTTTCAAAATTACATTTTTTCCAAATCACTACGCCTAAAATCTAGTGTGATAATATAGGAGCAACTTATCTTGCAGCAAATCTAGTCTTTCATGTTTGTACCAAGCACGTGAAAATTGATTTTCATTTTATTCGAGAATGTGTGGCGACTCGAGAACTTTCGGTTTCTTACGTCTATACAAAAGATCAAATTGCTGATATATTCACCAAGCTATTATCTAGACAATATTTTACCAAGTTAGCAATCAAACTCAATTTTCAAGTACTCTCATTGAGTTTGTCGAGGGTAATGACAATAAAGAAAGCAGTTATAGAAAATAATATTGAATTGATTTATCATATTTGGTATCATAATAAAAGATCGACAACAAAAGATAATATTTTTAAATTTATTATATTCACGGCTATGATTATTATTATTATGATTGTATGTTATATTTAATTTTTTCATTATTAGTTAGACAATTTGTATAAATAAGCTCTTTGGCTTCATCAATAAAATCATTCATAAATAACTATTCTCTATTTTTTTTATTTCTATCAGGCGGCTTTTGATGTTGAATTTAGAAAAGTACTCTTTCTTTCCTTGTTTGGGCGACTCCTTATCGAACCTCTTAATGGTGACGTCGAGGTTCAAGCTCTTGAGATGGCCTTTATAGACCAACCCGATTCCACCTTCCCCAAGCTTGATGTCCTCAAAGAAGTTCCTTGTGGCAGCGGCTAGCTCTTCGTACGAGAACCTCTTGGCCCTTCCTTGTATCTCTGAGTCATCATCGATCGAGTGGGTCCTCGTTATCTTCAATTTTCCTTCCACTGGCTTTCTTCTTCCTACTCCACAAGAACAAGAAACCCAACGGCAAGAGGGTCCCTACCCCTGTGGCTATGAATAAAGCAAAGAATGCAAATAGAGTGTAAAAGACAACACAACAAAGGAGGGAAAGAGGTAGCTACAATAGGAGGCTAGCAAATTGAATTACCGAAAAATTTAGATTTACTTAGGAAAAGGAAATATAAATAAACAATAAAATAATAATAAAAGACCAATCTACCCTTATATAATAATAATTTATCATATACTAACATCCCTTCTCAAACTCACGATACACTAACAAAAAGCATTGAGACTTTGTTAACCAGAAATTAAAACCGTAAAGTGGAATGTGCCTTGGTGAGTAAGTTTACAATTTACATGGAAGATGAGACAAATGGTAAAGTGTGGTGTTATTCTAATAGTGATGGTGAGTGAAATGACAATCAATCTCGATATGCTTGGTGCTCTTATGAAAGACAAAATTACTAGTAATTTGAATGGCACTAGAGTTGTCACAATGCATAGGGGTAGGGTTTAAGAGAAAAACACTCATATCAGCAAATAGCCAACGGAATCAAACAATTTCAACAGTAGAAGAGGTTATAGCATGATTTTCTACTTCACTAGAAGAACAAGAGACAACATCTTGCTTTTTTACTTTTTCAAGAGATAAGAGAATCTCCCAAGAAAACACAATATCTTGTGGTAGACTTACGATCTGTAGAATCACCACCCCAATCTGCATTTGAATAGGCATGCAACTCTAAGGTAGAAGTAAAAGGATAAAGAAGACTATGAAACTGGGTACCTTGAAGATATCGAAGGATGCAAAGCACAGCTCCCCAATATACTGAAGTGGGAAAAGGAACAAGCTGGCTGACAATATATACAACATAAGCAATTGATAACGAGTCTGTCACACTCGTAAAACAAATTAACAATGTATTATTCACTGAACCCCTTAACTACACAATCATGTTGTAATAACGAGCCCAGGATCGAACTTCAAGGAACCAACGGTATGATGTAATCTAGGATTGTCAGTTATTCCTATTTTTGGGGTTTTTAATATGGAAATGGGTGGTTTAAGCTTGAATATAAATCTAACAAAAGTAAAGCACAACGAATTGATGGTCCCTTTGGAGGCCGGCAAGAGGGGAGGGGTGAATTGCCCTATAAAATAAAACTCGAACCTTTCTCGGATTTCAACTATATAATGAACACTTGTAATAAATGAATAAAAGAGACTAAGTAAAGAAAAGTAGACACCAGAGTTTTACTTGGTTTGCAATCAGGGGATTGCTAATCCAAGGAATGTAAGCGCACTATCTGATTCTCCTCTGGGCGGAGTAGCCTCTTTACAACGTTGACAGCACAAATGAAAAGAACAGAATTGAAAGCACAGAAGGAATTGATTACAAGTTCGTTGTTTTGAATATACGGATCAGTACTTTATTTATAGTACTGGTCCGGGCGCCTGGAAGGCGTTCCGGGCACCCCCGGGGGGATAAATTTTATCCCCCAACGGTCAGCTCGCGATCAGCTTCGATCTGGTCAAATATGAACCCCCGGGCGCCCGGAATGGTTCCGGGCGCCCGGAGGTCCGGGCGCCCGGAGGTCCGGGCGCCCGGAGGTCCGGGCGCCCGGAATTGATCTGGGCGCCCGGACCTATCAAGTCAACAAAGTTGACTCTGGTCCAGGCTCTCTGCTCCGGTTCAGCTCGTCTCAGTTCAGCTCGTCTTGGTCCGGGTCTGTTCGCTCCGGCTCCGCTAGCTTGGGTGATCTCGGCCTTCCGGAATAGGGCTCATCCGAACCCATGTTCTGGCCTTCTCCTCGAGCAGCCTTCCTTCCCGGTTTCTCGTCCCTCGAACGCCGCGCACGTTCTTCTCATCCACCGGTGTACTCTTCCGCGGTCACCTTGTCCCTCGGACGCACCGAGCCCGTCGGCTCTCTCCCTGATAAAGAAACCTTGTAAATAGATCGCCTTGAAATTCAGCTTGGGGAAGGGTATTGACGCCACACTCAAGCAAGATGAGAAGGTGAGTGATAAGTCATGGAGTTTTGATCGCCACAAGTTGCCTTGATAAGATCGAAATTAGTTCTTTGCCTAAGAACAAGAAAGAAGCTCTCACAAAAGAGGAACTCAAATTTTCATTCAAACTTACATGATTTGTCATACAAGAGTTCTCCTATTTAATATCCCTTAAGATCCCCTATGCACTAATTATGCAATAAATATCATGCTTGCATGCATGAGTTTTATTATCCACTAATGCAACCACTAATCCCTAATACTAGCTTAATGCAACCATGCATGCATGGTATTTGTTATACTAGCTTAGGAACTTTCAAAAATGCATTAAAAACCCACAAAGGACATCAAAAGTCACTTTAGAAAAACCCCCCCATGCATGCACACGAAAATGGTGCTCATGTTGGTCCAATTTCACTTTCAAATTGAAGGAATGTGATCCACTTAGTTGTTGCCTCCATTGTGCATTGATCCTTCTTTTCCTTGAGCCTCATTATTAAGCCTTCCAAAGCTTGCTTCATTCTCTTAGTCTTGGACCTTGTCATGGGTCCCCCAATTCCCTTCAATGCCTCTTCTTGGCTCACATCATTCCCTCCTTCTTTAGGTGAATTCGTCCTCGAATTTAGGTCTTCATCTCCTACATCAAAAGGACTCAAATCAGCCACATTAAATGATGCACTAACACCATACTCACCGGGCAAATCAATTTTGTAAGCATTGTCATTAATTCTTTCCAACACTTGGAATGGTCCATCTCCTCTTGGTTGAAGCTTTGATTTCCTTTGGGTAGGAAACCGTTCCTTCCTCATATGAACCCACACTCAATCACCGGGTTCAAGGACCACTCTTTTTCTCCCTTTATTGGCTCGATTTGCATATTGCTCCATTTTCTTCTCAATTTGAGCTTTAACTTACTCATGAAGCTTCTTCACATATTCTGCCTTTGTTTTGCCATCCTTGTGAACTAAAGAAGAAGTGTTAGGTAAAGGAAGCAAATCAAGAGGTGTTAGTGGATTGAACCCATAAACAATCTCAAAAGGAGAAAATTGAGTAGTAGAATGGACCGCCCTATTATAAGCAAATTCAACATGAGGTAAACATTCTTCCCAAGACTTAATGTTCTTCTTAATAATTGCTCTAAGAAGAGTAGAAAGTGTCCTATTTACCACCTCAGTCTGGCCGTCAGTTTGTGGGTGGCATGTGGTGGAGAAAAGAAGCTTTGTTCCCAGCTTGTTCCATAAGGTCCTCCAAAAATGGCTTAAAAATTTGGTGTCATGATCTGAAACAATGCTCCTAGGCATGCCATGAAGTCTTACCACCTCTTTGAAAAACAAATCTGCCACATGAGTTGCATCATCCACTTTGTGGCAAGGTATGAAGTGTGTCATCTTGGAGAATCTATCAACTACCACAAAAATGGAGTCCTTACCTTTTTGAGTACGTGGTAGCCCTAAAACAAAATCCATAGACAAGTCAGTCCAAGGAAAATTAGGAATAGGCAAAGGCGTGTAAAGTCCATGAGGTAATGTCTTAGATTTTGCTTTTCTACACACAATGCACTGTGCACAAAATTTCTGCACATCGTGTTTCATGTGTGGCCAATAAAAATGTTCAAGAAGCATTTCTAAGGTCTTTTGAACCCCAAAGTGTCCCATTAAACCCCCCTCATGTGCTTCCCTAACTAGCAATTTACGCATGGATCCTCTAGGCACACAAAGTCTGTTATTCTTAAACAAGTAGTTGTCATGCCTAGCAAACTCATTTTGTGATTTCTTTTCACACGCAGCATATAATTGGGAAAACTCATTATCATGTATATACAATTCCTTAATATGTTCAAAGCCAAGCAATTTAGTTTCAAGTGTAGCTAACAAGTTATACCTTCTTGAAAGTGCATCTGCTACAATGTTTACCTTTCCTTGCTTATGCTTAATCACATAAGGAAATTGTTCAAGAAATTCGACCCATTTGGCATGCCTTTTGTTGAGCTTCCCTTGCCCTTTCAAATACTTCAAAGATTCATGATCACTATGAATGACAAATTCTTTAGACAAAAGATAATGCTGCCATGTTTGTAATGGTCTAAGAAGTGCATACAATTCTATATCATAAGTGGAATAGTTGAGAGTGGCACCACTTAATTTCTCACTAAAATATGCAATGGGATGACCATCTTGAAGTAAAACAGCCCCAATACCCACATGAGATGCATCACATTCAATTTCAAATGATTTGGAAAAATCAGGTAAAGCAAGAATGGGTGCATGTGTGAGTTTATCCTTAAGTGTTTGAAATGCATTTTCTTGATTCTCTCCCCATCTAAAACCCATATTTTTCTTAACAATTTCATTTACGGGTGCTGCCACTATGCTGAAATCCTTCACAAACCTCCTATAGAAACTTGCCAACCCATGGAAGCTCCTAACCTCACTCACAGTTTTAGGAGTTGGCCATTCTCTAATGGCATTAACTTTCCCTTCATCAACCTGCACTCCTTTAGAACTTATGACAAAACCAAGAAAAACCACATGATTTGTGCAAAAAGAACACTTTTCTAAGTTAGCATATAGTTTTTCCTTTCTAAGGACATGCAAGACAGATTGGAGATGTGCAATATGCTCAACAAAACTCTTGGAATATACCAAAATATCATCGAAGTATACTACCACAAATTTTCCAAGAAATTCTCGTAAGACATGGTTCATAAGCCTCATAAAAGTGCTTGGTGCATTAGTTAACCCAAAAGGCATTACCAACCATTCATACAATCCATATTTGGTTTTGAAAGCTGTTTTCCATTCATCCCCTTCCCTTATCCTAATTTGATGGTACCCACTTTTTAAATCAATTTTAGAAAAGAAGCAAGCACCATGCAATTCATCAAGCAAATCATCAAGTCTAGGGATTGGATGTCTATACCGAATTGTGATGTTGTTGATGGCTCTACAGTCAGTGCACATCCTCCATGTTCCATCCTTTTTAGGCACCAAAATTACGGGTACAGCACAAGGACTTAAACTTTCTCTAACCCATCCTTTTTGCAATAACTCCTCCACTTGATTTTGTATCTCCTTTGTTTCTTGAGGGTTGCTCCTATAAGCTGGCCTATTGGGCAGAGAAGCGCCAGGAATAAGGTCTATTTGGTGTTCAATCTCCCTCATTGGTGGCAATCCGTGAGGTACTTCTTTGGGAAAGACATCTTCAAAATCCTGCAAAATAACAACAACTTCACTAGGCAAGGAGTTAGGGTTAGATTCCAAGCAAGTTTCCTTGCTCAAAAGAAGAAATATAGGCTGCCTTGTCAAATAAGCTTTCTTCACCTCACTTCCTCTTGTAAACAAATTTTCTATTTTTCTCTCTTTCTTTTCCTCATTCTCTCTTTTCTTTTGAATTTTGTCCTCAAAATCAAGTATTTTCTTTTTCACACACTCTTTCTTTTTCTTAAGCTCTCGCTCTTCTTTTTCTCTTTTCTCTCTCATTTTTATTTGATCCTCACAAACCTCCCTTGGTGATAACGGTACAAGTGTGACTTTGTGAGAATTGTGGACAAAAGAGAACTTGTTGGAGAATCCATCATGGTGAGCTCGCCTATCAAACTGCCAAGGTCTTCCAAGAAGAATGTGGCTTGCCTCCATAGGCACAATATCACATAGAACTTGATCTTCATATTTTCCAATGGAGAAATTAATCAACACTTGCTGGTTCACTACCAATTCACCACTATTACTAAGCCATTGGAGTTTATATGGTCTTGCATGTGGTGTAGTCTTGAGGTTGAGTTTGGTGACCATCCTAGTACTTGCCACATTGGTACAACTTTCACCATCAATGATCATAGAGCATGTTTTACCTTGAATAAGGCAGCGGGTATGAAAAATATTTTCTCTTTGGTCCTCCTCATGCTCCTTGGCTTGACTTCCCAATAATCTCCTAACCACCAAGAGATCTCCATCTTGCGCATAGGCTGCTCCATCATTTTCCTCATCGCTTGAGGAAGAGGAATGAGAAGTAATTTCTTCACTAGAGATACTCCCATTATCTCTCACCACCATAGTCTTCTTATTCGGGCATTCGGATGCAATATAACCTTTTCCCAAACACCTAAAACACTTGATATCCCTACTCTTAGAAGTGGAAGAAGAGGTAGTAGGAATAGGCTTCTTAGTGCTTGCTGCCTCCTTAGAATTTGAAGAAGAACCCTCCTTCTTTGGCTTGTCCTTCCAACTTGAAGAGTAGTTTGGAGAAGATGATTTCTTCATAACGCCCTTTCTCTTTAATTGTTGCTCTATTTTCATTGCTTGATGCACTAAGTCGTCAAGCTCCACATAATGTTGTAACTCCACAATGTCTCCAATGTCTCGGTTTAGGCCATGGAGAAACCGAGCCATGGTAGCTTCCCTATCTTCCACAATATTGGCTCTAATCAAAGCCACCTCCATCTCCTTGTAGTAATCATCCACACTCCTACTCCCTTGGGTGAGTCTTTGCAATTTGTTGTGCAATTCCCTATGGTAGTGGGAAGGCACAAATCTCCTTCTCATCAAAGTCTTCATTTCGTCCCAAGTGTTGATAGGATGCTCTCCATACCTTCTTCTCTCCTTTTGCAATTGATCCCACCAAATTAAGGCATAATCGGTGAACTCAAGGGCAGCCACCTTTACTTTCTTTGCATCATTGTAATTGTGGCATGAGAAAATTTGTTCTATTTTCATCTCCCATGCAAGATATGTTTCAGGATCATTCCTCCCTTGGAAGGAAGGTATCTGGACTTTCACACCTCCTAGATCATCTTCTCGTCTATGGTCTCTACCTCCTCTTTCACGTCTTCTTCCCCCTTCATGCCTCCTTCTTTCTCTTGGTGAATCATAGAATGGTTCACTTTGACGAAATTCTTCATGATTAGAATTGCCCCCACGGTTGGAAACTTTTTCTCCTTCAAGTCGGTCCATCCTTTCGTGTATTTCTTCAAGTTGTCTTTGAAGTATTCTCTCAAATTGTTGAGTAAGTGCCTCCATTTGAAGCCTGTTAAGATCTCGCCTAGGGGAATGAGGTGATCTTTCCCCACTCATGCTTGCAACAAAAGAAGATGACAAGAAAAATTACAAAAGAAATGTTAGAAGGACCTCACCACTCTACTCACGTGGTTGCACTCAAATTTATCCACTCAGCTTCCTTTATAAGCTCTTAAGGAAAGAACCTTATCAATATCTTTATCAAGACAACAAGTAGACAATCAAGTGAATAAGAAACCAACAAGAGAAATATGAGTAGAACAAGAGAAATAAACGGATAAAACGAGAAATTCAGCAATGATCAAGAGCAATGAAAGAAATATATCTTTGAATTCAGATTTCACAAAGAAAGAATATTGAGTCCTTTCCATTCACAAATCCTCGTCCTCCTTTTTTTTTCTTTTTTTTTTCAATTAGAAACCAATGACTCTAATGATTCTTTTTTTTCCCTTTTTTTTTCGAATTTTCCTTCTTTTTTTTTTTTTTTTTTTTTGAGTTGAGGACCCAAATAGAGAATAGAAATTTATGATAGATAGGGATGGAGAGATCAACAAAGATGGACAACAAAGATGAAAACAAGACACAAACCTGAAAATCAAGGAGCCAAGGCTCTAATACCAAATGATAAAGGAAACCTTGTAAATTGGATCGCCTTGAAATTCAGCTTGGGGAGGGGTATTGACGCCACACTCAAGCAAGATGAGAAGGTGAGTGATAAGTCATGGAGTTTTGATCGCCACAAGTTGCCTTGATAAGATCGAAATTAGTTCTTTGCCTAAGAACAAGAAGGAAGCTCTCACAAAAGAGGAACTCAAATTTTCATTCAAACTTACATGATTTGTCATACAAGAGTTCTCCTATTTAATATCCCTTAAGATCCCCTATGCACTAATTATGCAATAAATATCATGCTTGCATGCATGAGTTTTATTATCCACTAATGCAACCACTAATCCCTAATACTAGCTTAATGCAACCATGCATGCATGGTATTTGTTATACTAGCTTAGGAACTTTCAAAAATGCATTAAAAACCCACAAAGGACATCAAAAGTCACTTTAGAAAAAACCCCCCATGCATGCACACGAAAATGGTGCTCATGTTGGTCCAATTTCACTTTCAAATTGAAGGAATGTGATCCCCTTAGTTGTTGCCTCCATTGTGCATTGATCCTTCTTTTCCTTGAGCCTCATTATTAAGCCTTCCAAAGCTTGCTTCATTCTCTTAGTCTTGGACCTTGTCATGGGTCCCCCAATTCCCTTCAATGCCTCTTCTTGGCTCACATCACTCCCCGTGCCGTCCTTCTCGCTAGCCGCGTCTTCCGCTCGACTTCCTGTGTTCCTAAGCTCCTGCACACTTAGACACAAGGGTTAAACAAATGCAGGACCTAACTTAGCATGTTTGATCACATCAAAACACCTTGGGGTTCCAACAATCTCCCCCTTTTTGATGTGAGCAACCCAAGTTAAGTTAGGGTAACCATATGCAATAAAAATGATTTATATTCAAATAAGTCCAAAAAAAATTTTCAATTGAAAAATTATATTACCTCCCCCAAGACTTAACATACTTCTCCCCCTTTGATCACATAAAAATGGGGTTATAAACAAGTCTAAGGTAAATTTAAAAAAAAAAACTTTGAGTGTAAAAAAAATGTCTAAGTAAAGACACTCTTCAGAATTTTTCTTTCGAGAAAAATTTAAGTAAAATATTTTTCAGATAAAAACAGTCATAAGTGTTAACAAAAAAAATTTTAAGTTTGAAACTTATCTCAACAAAAAAAAATTTTCTAAAAAAAATTCTAAGTTAATATTCATAAGAAAAAATTCTAAGTCAATTTTAAGAAAAATTATAAGGCAATATTATCATAAAAAAATTCTAAGATAACTTAAAAAATTTCTAAGTCAATTTTCATAAAAATTTCTAAGATAATAAAAAATTTCTAAAAAAATTTTAAATATTTTCTAACACAAATTGAATAACTCTTTTAAAGCATTAAGTAATTTAAATTAATGCTTTTTCAGTTAGTCAATTAAACTTTTCATTTCGATATTTGGCTCCCAGGTCGTGGCGAGGCACTAGGCCTTCTTGGTTATTGGAGCAACAACCACTTCCTTAGACAAAGCCTCATAAAGAAATTAGTTGTTTAATTTCCTGCTAAAAATGCTAAGTCTGATTTTAATTTTAAATTAAATAGGTTTTTGGAACCCAATAGAGGTTCCTACCTACAGGGTTAACCAAGTATTTCCTAGGTATATAGATTTTTAATATATTTCTAATTTGACTTTGATGAAATCTATAATACCAATTTAAACCTCTATAATTTCTAAAAGTAGAAATATTTGAACCATTAGATTTTTTTAATCTTTCTATTTCTTCTTTTAGTTTTTCATTTTCAATTTTCAATTTTTCAAAATCCTCTATAAGACATGATTTTGCCAAAATTCTCTTTGTTTCTAAAATTTCATTTTCTAATTTGGCATTTTTATTTTCTAATTTATACATGGATTTAGTCATAGCTTTGATACCAAAGTAAAGTTCATCAGAGGGTAAGAGGCATACCTCACTTACCATATCAGACTTGAAGCCTGCATCTCCCCCTGCTTCGCTACTTCCATCTGAGGTCGCTCCCCCTTCATCGATGCTGGGTTCTGATGTACTTTGTCCTTCGTGGCTTGCCATCAGTGCAATCCCCGCATATTCTTGAGCTTTTGATTCAGATGAAGAAGTGTCATCCCAAGTTGCTTTTAGGTTGTGTTTCTTGGGTGTCTTCATTTTGACCTTCTTGAGTTCTGGGCAGTCTTCCCTTAGGTGTCCCTCTTTCTGACACTGGTAGCACCGTACCTTTCTTCTACCTTGATTCTTTTTATTCTGCATTTTAAATTTATTAGATCTAAAAAGCTTTTTAAAGTTTCTTACCATGTACGCTTCTTGATCGTCTTCGGAGTCTGACTCGAGTTCATCCTTGTTGGTTGCGTTCAGCGCCATAGTCTGGGTTGTGTCCTTTGATATCTCTGCATATATAGTTTCGTGTAATTCAAGGGTAGAAAACAACTCTTCTAAAGTACTTACCTCCAGGTCTTTTGAGATGTAGTAAGCATCGACGATTGATGTCCACTCCGGAGTTCTTGGAAACGCGTTGAGCGCGTAGCGTATAGTGTCCCGGTTTGTTACCGTTTCACCAAGGTTTTCGAGACCAGTAACTAGTTCTTTTACCTTTGCATGTAGACCGGCTACTTTCTCACCTTTCTCCAGACGGATGTTCATCAGTTTGTTGCGGAGGATGTCCCTTCTAGCGAGCTTTGCTTCGGACGTGCCTTCATGGAGTTCCAAGAACTTCTCCCAAAGTTCTTTAACAGATAAATAGTTTCCGATGCGGTTGACCTCTTGAGGCGGTAACACGCTCAGCAGGTAATGTTCCGCACTGCTGTTTGTTACTGACTCATTCTGCTCCTTCTTTGTCCAATCGCTCTCTTCTTTTTCTTTTCCATCTTTATCTATTGGAGCTACAAAACCATATTTCATAATAAACCGAATTTCAAAATCTGTTTTTAGGAATACCTCCATATGACGCTTCCAGTCTGCGAAGTTCCCCTCGAATTTTGGTGGGACGATACTTGGTCCGGCCATCTTGTTGCTTCGATCGGCGGTTAGTCCTCCTGAAGCGCCTTGCTCTGATACCACTTGATGGTCCCTTTGGAGGCCGGCAAGAGGGGAGGGGTGAATTGCCCTACAAAATAAAACTCGAACCTTTCTCGGATTTCAACTATATAATGAACACTTGTAATAAATGAATAAAAGAGACTAAGTAAAGAAAAGTAGACACCAAAGTTTTACTTGGTTTGCAATCAGGGGATTGCTAATCCAAGGAATGTAAGCGCACTATCTGATTCTCCTCTGGGCGGAGTAGCCTCTTTACAACGTTGACAGCACAAATGAAAAGAACAGAATTGAAAGCACAGAAGGAATTGATTACAAGTTCGTTGTTTTGAATGTACGGATCAGTACTTTATTTATAGTACTGGTCCGGGCGCTTGGAAGGGGTTCCGGGCGCTTGGAAGGGGTTCCGGGCGCTTTATTTATCCCCCAATGGTTAGCTCGCGATCAGCTTCGATCTGGTCAAATATGAACCCCCGGGCGCCCGGAATGGTTCCGAGCGCCCGGAGGTCCGGGCGCTCGGACCTGTCAAGTCAACAAAGTTGACTCTGGTCCAGGCTCTTTGCTCCGGTTCAGCTCGTCTCAGTTCAGCTCGTCTTGGTCCGGGTCTGTTCGCTCCGGCTCCGCTAGCTTGGGTGATCTCGGCCTTCCGGAATAGGGCTCACCCGAACCCATGTTCTGGCCTTCTCCTCGAGCAGCCTTCCTTCCCAGTTTCTCGTCCCTCGAATGCCGCGCACGTTCTTCTCGTCCACCGGTGTACTCTTCCGCGGTCACCTTGTCCCTCGGATGCACCGAGCCCGTCGGCTCTCTCCCCGTGCCATCCTTCTCACTAGCCACATCTTCCGCTCGACTTCCTGTGTTCCTAAGCTCCTGCACACTTAGACACAAGGGTTAAACAAATGCAGGACCTAACTTAGCTTGTTTGATCACATCAAAACACCTTGGGGTTCCAACACGAATAAGAATTTAATCTAATACATAAATGAAACCTAACTATGTGCCAACAATCAAATCATAACGCATTGTCACCCTACGTCATAATTAAACCATCAACACTCTTAAACTAGTAAAGAAATAACGAGACGCAATTAAAATCTAATATAAGCATTGAATTAAATCGGGAATAAAATAACAAGAAGCATTTAAATCTGATCTAAACAGAAATTAAACCCTAGCTTAAAACTTAAACACTAAACAATTAACCAAACATCAAATAAGACTTAAACTAAGCTTCAACAATGAAATGAAATGCTAAATATTTGCTAAAAACATAACAAACATAAAAGGAAATCTGTGCCAAGCTACAAAACAGAAATAAAATGAGATAAAATGGTAAACCAATCCATTCTCATAATCAATCCAACAATCCTCACACTCTTGCCGTCACACAAGAGTGCCGAAGTCGAGAACACCCAACTCCGGACCTCAGTGGAGCATCTCAGCTACGTCACAGTTCAAGGAATGCTCAAAATCGCCGACGGAACACCTCCGGCGAACTAGAACACAACCCTAAACCCAATAATGGTTGAAAATCAGGAAATCTGCCACTCCAAATCTCTGAATCTGAATGAACACTGTGGATGATGAACAATCGTCGGCTGGATGCCCAGAAACACTGGAGGAACACCTCCAAATGTCGCAGATGGGAATCGGAGTCGCCGATTGGAAGAACACCTCCAAATCGGCGCTGGAACAGAGAGATGCCGCGAACAGATTTTCACCGAAGGGAACACTCGCCGATGGCTCCAAATGATCGGGATGAAGCTGTCGTGAAGCTCTCCACCAAGGTTGAAGCTTGAAAGAGTTGATCGAAGAAGGAAAGGGGTCGAAAACTGGAAGAAATCGTGCGTCGAGATGAAGCTGCGCGGAGGAGTTGACGAAGAGGAATGCTAATGTAGCTTCTCTTTTGAATCTGATCCAGATCTGAACGGACGGCTGTGAGTGATTTGGAGCTTGATCAACGGTGAAAAGACACCCAAAATCCGATCCGAAGGTACTGATCTTCATCAAGGGTCTGGATCTACTCTCCCTTAGGTCGGATCGACCAAATCTTCACTGGATAGTTCAGATCTGTCCAATCTTCGATGAACGACCCATAATACTTCGCAGCTTGATCTTCTCATTTGAACTCCGATTCGAGCACAATTTCGGTTTGAATAGATCGAAATCCAAGATCCTTTGATGCCTACAAAATAAGAATCAAATATTAGCATCAAATAACATGAAAATAAAATAATTTGCAATTAAGTCCAAAATCGATACAATGCATAAAATATGATGTAACCATGATTTAAACCTATAAAATCAACATCAAACCATGTATATATGAATCAAAATAATACAGTAAAATCATGGTTATCAGCAATGTCAGGTCTAGTGATGATGAGATATACTAGACTGCCAACTAGAGTACGATATAAGATGGATCTGGCAAGGGAACACCATCAGTAGAAGAGTATTGAGCATTAACCTCAAGCAGAGTATCAACAGTGCGAGTGTAGGATAGATGAGTTTACTCTAGAATGTCACCAATATATTTAGATTACAAGAGAAGATAGTCATAAGGAGAATAAGCTACTTCAAGTCCCAAAAAATAATACTGAGAACCCAAATCTTTTATATCAAACTCACGAGCCAAATACAATTTCAACTCTTATATTCCTCTTAAATCATTCCCTATAATAATCATGTCATCAACATAAAGAGAGAGTAATGTGTGACCTGACGAAGTACAATGAACAAAAAGAACAGTCAAGTTTGCTAGGAAGAAAGCCAAGAGATCCAATCATAATGGTGAACTTGTAAAACCAAGCTCGAGGAGCTTGTTTAAGGTTATAAAGAGTCTTCTTTAGTCTGCAAACTTCACCAAGGTTGTGAGTGACACCTGGTGGAGGCACCATGTAGACTTCTTCTTGAAGATTTCCATTTAAAAAAGCATTTTTAACATTTATTTGGAAAATAGATCACTGACAAACTAATGCAACTGTAATGAGAGTACGGATAATAACAAGCTTGGAAATTGGAGCAAAGGTTTCCTAATAATTCATACCATACTATTGGGTGTTGGTGTAATTTTCCTAAGTTAAGGTTGATCAGTTTAACTAAGCTTGAGTTAGCTCAAGCTTAAGTCTTGATATTTGAATTTTGATATTTGACAATGTATCGAGATTGCAGTTGCAATTGTCTATGTGGGATTGTTGGTGCAATTCCCCTCAGTTTGATGAGAAGAAAAATCTAAGTGGATCAGTATTGACCAGACATTTGGTGTGGAAAGTCTTAGTGTGTAAAGTCAGGTGAAAAGCCCTAGTGAGTGAAGTTAGGCAGAAGAAAAATCTAGGTGAGTGAAGCTAGGTGAAAGTCCTAGTGAGTGAAGTTAGGCAGTGAGAAAGTCCTAGTGAGTGAAGCCAGACATGTGAAGATCTAGGTGGGTCAAGGTTGACCGGACACTTGGTGATTGGAAGTCCAAGTAAGTCAAAATATTGACTGGATACTTGGAACAAGGAGAAAAGTCCAAGTGAGTCAAAGGATTGACCAGACACTTAGTGAAGAAGTCCCAACAGATCACGGTTGACCAGATGTTGGGCAAGGAACCCAAGACATAGTTTTGGAAGTTAGTGTTCAATAATCGAATAGGGTAATCAATTACACCATGTGTTAAGCTATTAAGCATTTTGCATAATCGCTTAAGGAACATTCTGTTTAAAATAGAAAGGGTCTTAATCAATTAGGGAAATCGATTGCAACATTCTTAATCAATTATGGAAATCGATTAAGGTGTTTGTCACGAGAAATAGAAAGGATTGTAATCGACTAAGGTAATCGATTACGGCTTTCTTAAGCAATTAGAGTGATCACTTACAGTCCCTTCTCGCGCAAATAGAAGCATGTCTAATGGATTAGGATAGTTGATTAAGCATGGGTAATCGATTAGGACAATCGATTACGCTTGAAAAACTAGCTGTTGTGCAGGTAGAAAAGGCGTTCGCGTGCACTGCTTCATTACTGCTCTCCGATCTTCTTCACTGAGATCACGTAGACATCACCGCCGACTCTTGAGGCTCTTTGGAGACAAGTGTTGTTGTACTTCCAAGGTCAAGAGGCGTTGCCAAACAAGAAGAATAAGCAAGCTAGGGTTTCATGTTATAAATCTTGTAAGATTTATTATTGTATTAGCCTCTTTTGTTCTTCTTCTTATATTTCTGTATTGAGAGCTTGTACGAGACTTCTCCGCCTCTGGATTGTTTCTGAGAAGGAGTGTTCCATAGTGAAGAGTGTGCATGAGGTTCGAATCCTTGGATTAGTCACCTCTTCTTGAGGTGGATACCAAGTAAATCCATCTTGTCAGCATTGAGGAGCTTTACGTCGAGTTTATTCGCTACACATCATCATCGACAAAGTATGAGAAGCTATTCCCCCCCCCCCCCCCCACCTCTAGCTCTGAAGTGTCCCAACATTGGGAAAATTCTTTAGCAATCAAACAAGTTTTATACCACTCAACTGACCCATCGGATTTAGTTTTGATCTTATACACCCATCGAGAACCAATCACACGCTTCCCCAAAGGAAGAGAAACAAGATCCCAAGTACCTATTTGATACAAAAATAGAAAGTTCTTCCATCATAGGATGTTGCCAAAGAAGATCAAGAACAACCTCTCTATAAGAGGAAGGCTCGGACAATTGGTGAATATAATCCAAAAAAAAAGAAGAAAAAGAACCAGAATAAGTAGAATACACAAAATCAGGTAATTGAGTAGACTTACGAGATCGTTGAGGGTAGCGAGAAGGAGGATCCGCTATCACAGGAGCTTCATGGGAGGCAGTAGGTGTTGGTGCAATATTCCCTAGGTCAAGGTTGACCTGGCTGACTGGGCTTGAATTGGGTCAAGCTCGAGTCTTAATGTTTGGGTTTCAATGTTTGACAATACATGAAGACAAGACATGGAGATTGCAGGTGCAATTGTTCATGTGGTGAGATTGTGAAGGAGAGTCAAGTAGATCAAGGTTGACTGGATACTTGATTGGAAAATCCTGGTGTGTGAAGCCAGGTGAAAGTCCTAACTGGGATGTTAGGCAGAAGGAAAATCCTAGTGAGTGAAGCTACGTGAAAGTCTTGGTGAGTGAAGCCAGACAGAAGGAAAGTCCTAGTGAGTGAAGCTAGGCAGAAGGAAAATCCTAGTGAGTGAAGCTAGGTGAAAGTCCTGGTGAGTGAAGCCAGGCAAATAAGAAGTCCTAGTGAGTGAAGCTAGGCAGAAGGAAAATCCTAGTGAGTGAAGCTAGGTGAAAGTCCTTATGAGTGAAGCCAGGCATAGGAAATCCAGATGGATCAAGTTTGATCAGACATCTGGTGTTGGGAAGTCCAAGTAGGTCAAAGGAATTGACCGGATACTTGGCACGGGAAATCCAGGTGGATCAAGGTTGATCGGACACCTGGTGGAAATGAGTCCAAGTGGGTCAAGGATGACCGGATACTTGGCACGAAGAAAAGTCCAAGTGGGTCAAAGGGATTGATCGGACACTTGGTGAGCGAGTTCTAGCAGGTCAAGGGTGACCGGATGCTAGGCATGATGTACCAACAGGTCATAGGTGACCGGATATTGGTTTAGGGGGCTTTGGACTTGATTTTGGGCAAAATCAAGGAGCTGGATTGATCAGCCGATCGATTGGCTCATGCCCAATCGATCGATCGATCGATTGGGTGAGTCCCCGCGACAAGCTTCCTCCCAATCGATCGGTGGATCGATTGGGAGAGGCTCGCAATCGCACAGAACAGCGCTGGATCGATCAGCCGATCGATCCAGAGCTCCCAATCGATCAGGCGATCGATTGGGAGGTGTGATTTCGCACGATAAGCCCTGGATCGATCGGCGAATCGATCCAGGCGTTTCCTGAGAGCACAGAGGCACTTTGGATCAATCGACCAATCGATCCAAAGCATCCTCGATCGATTGGGAGCAATCCAATCGATTAGAATCCGACCGTTGGCGCAGGATAAAGCCGTTGGCGTGCGATTCCTTCGGCAGAATTTCCACGGCTTCGATTCTCTTCTACACAGTAGTTCTTCACAGCTTTCCTCTCCACTCTCACACCAGTTCTTGAAGGATCTTGGAGGCACATCCAAGTCAAGAGGCAAGTTACAGCAAGAAAAAAAAGCTAGGGTTAGGGTTTTCATTGCATATCTTGTAAGATATTTCTTGTATTTGTTTTCCCTTGCTTTCTTCTTGTATTAAGAGTGTTGTAAGGCTTCTCCGCCTTCGGTAGTTACCGAAAAGGAGTGTTTACATAGTGGAGGGTGTGTGAGTGTGTAGATCCTCACCTCTTCTTGAGGTGGATACCAAGTAAACCCTAGAGTTAGCGTTGTGTGTGTGTTTCTTTGTAATTTTCGCTGCACATATTTGAAGAAACAAGTAACGACGAGCACGAGATCGCGCCGAGCTATTCCCCCCCCCCCCCCCTCTAGCTACATAATCGGTCCCAACAGTAGGAGAAGAGGGATCATCAGGGAGCTGATGACCAGAATCTGTATGAGTGTCAATCCTACAAGTAGCATCATTAGAAGAAGAGATGCTATGGTAGTCTAATTGTAGAGAAACATGAGATGACATATCATTAGAGCCAGTGCAAAAATGATCAATACGAGTGAGATCAAATTTTCGAAGATTAGGAGTCTTAGAGGGAATAGAATATAATAAGATGTGCTCAAGAAAAATAACATGACGTGAGATATAGAGTTTTTGACTAACTAGATCATAACATTTATATCCCTTTTGACCCTCACCATAGCCAAGAAAAACACAAAGCGTAGACTGAGAACTAAGCTTACTAAGTTCAACATGAGGATGGAAGACAAAATATGTGAATCCAAAAACTCTTAAGACAAAATAATCAAGAACATAACCATATAGTTTTTCAAAAGGAGACAAACCAGATATAATAGAAGATGGAATTCTATTGATAGAATGGACTGTAGTAAGAATATCTTCACCTTAGAACTTGCTAGGAGCATATGTAGATAACAGGAGAGAACGTGTAATTTCAATAATATGTCTATGTTTTCTTTCAGCAACATTGTTTTATTCAGGAGTGTCAGTACAAGAACTTTGACGAAGTGTACCATCTAAGGCAAGTCGTTTAAAAAAAGATTGTATGTATATCCACCACCAAAATCACATTGAAAGCATTTAATAATAGCATTATGTTGAGTTTTTACCATGGCACAAAATATTTGATAGATACCAAGGAAATCATAACGATGTTTCATAAGATAAACCCAAGTGTAATGAGTACAATTATCAATAAAGGAAATGTAGTAACGGGATCCACCAGGTGTACGAATAGGAGATGGTCCCTACACATCAAAATGAACTAACTCAAATGGTGCAAGAGAAACAGAGATACTTCTATAAAAAGGTAAAGTAGAGAATTTTGTCAATTTGCAACCATAACAATCTAAAATATCATGAGTTTGCAATTTTACTAAATTTTCTTTAGAAGCTAAGTATGTCAAATGAAAAGAAGAAACATGTCCAAGATGGCAATGCCACAAATAAAAATCAAAAGAAGTAGAGCTTAACTGAAAGGATGACAAATCAACACTAGAAACTGCAACATATGGAACTTTCAGCTCTTCTAATACATTTAGTCTCCCCTGCCTATGACCTATCCCAATCAATTTCTAGGATCGCAGATCCTGCACATCCAAAAAGATGAAGTAAAAGAAATTGAGAAACTAGAATCACATAATTGACCGACCGAAACAAGATTCAAAGTAAGATTAGAAATATGATATACATTAGACAGAGATAAATTAGACGTACAAATAGAGCCAACACTAGCTAATGATATTGGAGAACCATCAGCGGTCATGACTGACACAAAAGGTGATGAAGTTATGATATAAAAGAAATGAAATTATGCGACATATAATGCAAAGCTCTAGAATCAAGGATCCATATAGGGGAATGTATACCTGAGGTACCACTAGAGGGCAAATCTATGTGAGAAGAGGCAGACATGAACGTGGCTAAGATGCATGGAACATCTGAAACTGTTCGGTAAGAGTAACAATTATGACATTGGATAATTGAGTCACTCTAGAGTCTGTAAGAGGAACTGTTGTTGCCATGTTGGATGCTCCAGGTTTAAGGAATCGTTGTTGTGGTTGACTACCGGATTTCCATGGAGATGGTAAAATCAATAGTCACATTTTTTTGTTGTCGGGTGGACTTAAAGAATCAAAATCCGATCTCCACTGTTCAAAATGTAGCCTTGGATGTGAGGAACATTCTCTCAAAATTTCAAGGTGATCCAACGATTGAAACTCAAGAAAATACAATTCTTCTGCAGCTACCTCAAAAAATTTTGAAAATAAAACTATTCCACGGTTCACCAAGAGAGGAGATGCGGAGATCATTTGGCTTTAATACCATGTAAACAAAGCAAAGAATGCAAGTAGAAAGGTAACGTAAAGCGAAGGAGAGAAAGACGTAGCCCGTAAAAGGAGGCTAGTAAATTGTATTACAAAAAAATTTAGATTTATAAAGAAAAATAAAATATAAATAGATAATAAAATAATAATAAAAGACTAATATATCCTTATATAATAATAATTTATCATGTATACTACTGTCATGCCAACAATGAGACCCGTTTTACTTTTGCGTAGTCACGGGAGGAGATTGCACTAGAGTCGAAGAGAAATTCCATGGTAAAAGTGTATGTGTCTCAGTCCAAGTTCCCGTCAATACCAAGGACCCTACTGTAACCTTCGATAATCCCAGTTAGTGTCACTGACTATCTCTGGAGGTGACCGGTCTGGTCCTACAGAACTTTCCCATTGATCATCAAGGTAAATCAGGAAGTGCACGCAGCGGCCAGCCCAGAAATCTAGCATCCTTTGGTTACGCCCCCTATAACTGGAGTTCGAATTGTGAATGCTTGAATGATAATTTGAATATCCTACCATGATTTCATAACTCCATAGACCTGATGCAGAGAGTAAGGTTAGTTAATCAATTGATGGAGATATATATTGTTGATCGAGGAGAGCTTCTCACCTGCAATTTAAAAATGATACAGGAGAGAGACATGGAGGGGATATAAAAAAAAATGTTATTTATACTTTTGATTCCCATAGTTGCATTTATTTTAAGTCATGTATTCATCTTTTCAACCCTTTATTTTGAAAGTGACATATTCGATCCTACCAAAAATTTTCACCGATAATTTGATTTCTACAGTCAACCTTCTAAGATTGTCTTCTCATTAAAGAAAATTAATTTCACATTGCATTGTAGTTGGAAATCGACGCATGAATATCTAATTATTGTGGCAGCATGCCTTACCATTATATCACAGCCTCGAGGAAGGTCTTATTTGATTCGAGACAGGCAGGTACAATGAATAAGTAGATGACTCGTTATAGAAAAATTAGACTTAGCTGAGCGTCACTGATTTTTTTACCAGTTCAAAGTTGATGGTAAGATCAAGCCTTTTAAGGTGAGATTAGTGATAAGATGATTGATCCCGTCCGGAAGCTGAGTCGGATGAAGACGGGCCTTGCTGTACTGAAAGTTGACGGAAAGTCACTGAAGAGTTGGATCTATCGAGTACCCCCTGGAAAAGTTCGCACGGGCGACTGACGAGGATAGATGACCAGGACAATGACGCTATTGCTCTGCGCACACTCAGATGAATCTCCGAGTCGTTAGAGACCAGAAACCAGGTAAAAAGTCCCCAGGTCAGGCCCTCCGACGCTCAAGTCTGGTACTTTTTCCCCAGAAATCGCAGAGAAAGGACGAAAAGTAAAGACTAGTGAGAAATGACGAGTGAGCGTACCTGCATAAGGGACAAAGTCTCCCTTTTTATACTGCAACGGCTGCCTCTGGGACCTGGCAAGTCTCAGGGAATGTCAGCTGTCAGGCTTTGTCTGGAGGTGATTGACACGTGGCTCTTCCTGATAGGCTGGCGGCAAAATCGAGGGCCTAGCACGACCCAACTGTTAGCATATTCCCTGACACCCTGATTATTCTCTGACATTCTCTGACAAGCGGTTACGATTCCTTGACTTGTTTGTCCTATAGCGTCTGAACGACGAGTCTACATTCCGAGATCTGTACTCGCCATGCTTTTATATATTATTATCCGACTTATATGTCCCGATCTGTGTTAAGCTTGTATCCTGACCCGCCTTTGTCATCTGCTATCCACGGCCTGTACATCCCGATCTGCAAACTAGGTCTGTGTCCAGACCTGCTTCTAGCTACTGTTATCCATGGTTGGCACTTCCCTACCTGCATGACAAGTCTGTGTCCTGACCTGTTTACTGTTTACTGCTATCCATAGCTTGTACGTCCCGACCTGCACGCTGGGTCTATGTCCAGACCTGCTTACTGTTTATTGCTATCCCTGGCTGGTACGTCCTGACCTGTAAACTAGGTCTGTGTCCAGACCTGCACGTATACCTGTTATCCTTGGCTTGGATGTCCCGACCTGCACGCCAGGTCTATGTCCAGACCCACATGTATACCTGTGATCCTTGGCTTGGATGTCCCAACCTGCACGCCACGTCTGTGTCCAAACCTGCATGTATACCTGTGATCCTTGGCGTGGATGTCCTGACCTGCACGCTGGGTCTGTATCCAGACTTGCTTCTATCTACTATTGTCCATGGCACTTCCCGACTTGCAAACTAGGTCTGTGTCCAAACCTGCATATATACTTGTTATCCTTGGCTTGTATGTTCCGACCTGCACGCTAGGTCTGAGTCCAAACCTGTTTATTGTTTACTGTTATCCATGGCTTGTGCGTCCCGACCTGCACTTTGGGTCTGTATCCAGACTTGCTTATCGTTTACTGCTATTCATGGCTAGTACTTCTCGACCTAGCCCGTTGGTCTGATCCTTGACCGCTATCAGGTCTGGTCCTTGTCCGGCATATAATCCCATTTTTTGACCGTCCCATCTGCTTAGACTTCGGCCCTGTCCATGTAAGCTTGACTTTTGACCTCCTTGACCTCCACGTCAGCTTGATTTCTGACCAGCCATGAAGGCTTGACTTCTGACCTCCTTGACCTCCACGCCCGTCTGATTTCTAACCGGTCATGGAGGTTTGACTTCTGACCTTCTTGTGCCCTCGACTCATAACCACATCATCTTATCGACCCCACAAACATGCACCGTATCAATGATATACCCAAACTTATTAAATTGGCTACGTCAAAATTGTTGGTGCGGGAAGCATCTAACGATCGAACCTGAGTTTTGATAATGGCAAAGGATTCAAAGTTAAGGTGTGTTGTGATCTAACATGTTGAATGAGTATTTCAGGAAAGGTCCTAACTGCGGTTAGGCAGGTGAAAAACCCTAGGGGGTGGTAACCCTAGGTCCTAGGGGGTGGTAACCCTAGGTGGAGAAAAGTCCTAGCTGCGGTTAGGCAAAGGGAAAAACCCTAGGGGGTGGTAACCCTAGGTCATAGGGGGTGGTAACCCTATGCGAAAAGTCTTGGCAGGTCGATGGCTTCAGGCAAAAGTCCTAGGGGGTGGTAATCCTAGGTGAAAAGTCCTGGTGTCGCGAACCAGGTGAAAGTCTGGACTAGCCGGGAAGCGGATGTCCAGCAGAAAGTCCGGAAGCGTCGAGTACCGAGCAAAAGTCCAGTCGATCTGGAGGATCGTACTGGCAACAGGTAAATCTCCTGAGTGGAGTAGGTGAGGACGCGTTCCCCGTAGAGGGAACAGTAGGCTTCGGGTCGACCTAGGGTTTCCGATTGGAAACCTGAAGTCAGACTCGGACAGTCTGGAGACTGTTAATACTTCATTTACAATATCTATTGTATTATGTGCTAACTTTGTGCTGCAGGGTAGTGTTTGGGACTAACGTATCTTGCAGGTGCAAAGGAGCAACTTAAAGCCTCGGATGAACAGTGTCCAAGGCGCCTCCATGGAGCTTGGAGGCGCCTCGGATGCAAGGCTGGAGCTGGCTGCGAGAAGCTGCTCAAGGCGCCTTGATGAACAGTGGAAGGCGCCTTGAACAGATGAAGGCGCCCTGTGAACAGTGGAAGGCGCCTTGCGTCTGTGATAAGATTCGACCAGTTCGCTCCTCATCTCCCCGGCTGACTCGGCTGTTCAAGGCGCCTTGGTGAACAGTAGAAGGCGCCTTGAACACCCTTTATAAAGGGTTTTGACCAGCAGCTCAAAGACAACAACTTCCAAGCAATCCTTACGCTACAAGCTGCTCTAGAAACACCCAGAAGTGCTGTTACAAGTCCCCGACAACCCGGAGCTTCAGATTCTGCTACTTTATTGTTGTCGGTATAATTTGTTTTAGTTCTTTCAATTGTAATATCTTATTGTATATTTTACGAGCTTATAGTTGTTGCCCACGGAAAGCGATCAAGGATCGCGGGCCTTCGAGTAGGAGTCGCCTTAGGCTCCGAACGAAGTAAAACTTCTTGTGTCCCTCTGTGATTGCATTCGTTATTTCCGCTGCATATATTTACTTTGATAGTTTTATGATTCCGATACAATTAAAAATAGCCACGAGCGCTATTCACCCCCCCCCCTCTAGCGCGTCTCGATCCAACAATTGGTATCAGAGCGGGGTCGCTTTGAACTGGTGCAACCACCATTCAAGCAATTTTTGTGGCTTTGTCGTTTATATAGGTTAAAAATAAAACCTTACGCCTTTCGTTTTTTCCCTCCAAAACTGTTTTTGAAAAATTAATTTTCATCTTTTCACCATTGGTTGGAATTAACAAAATATTGCGTTTTCAAAAATTGTGGTAATATTTTTTAATATTTTTTAATAATATTTTAATAATATTTTATTTTTATTTTTCTGAAATTCCTGAATTACTATCTTTATTTCTCTCCCGCACTACTAATCCAAGACTAAGTCTTGGAACAAGTTTTATTGTGTTTATTTTGCGAGATCGTCTTTTTAAAATGGCCCATCAAGAAGGCTACAACACTGCTCGCCCACCGCTCTTCTCCGGAGATGATTTCGGAGATTGGAAGGGTCGGATGGAGGCGTATCTCCAGACTCACTTTGAAGTCTGGATGATCGTCAAAACCGGGCTTCAACTGCCAACTGACGGCGCCGGCAAGCCACTACCATACGAGAACTGGGACGCGAACCTTATCAAAAAGGTAGAAGCAAACGCAAAAGCAACGTATACACTTCAGTGTGGCTTAACGAATAAGGAGCTGAATCGCGCCGGCCAATTCTCAAGTGCCAAGGAGCTGTGGGAGAATCTGATTGACCTACACGAAGGTATTCCTGATACGAAAATAGGTAAGCATGTTTCAATAAATAAATTATTCGAGCAGACTAATACTATTCCGGCCGAGGAAGGTGTTGCGTTATTTGCAGGAACAAGCAAGACGAAGAAGGCATTGAAAGCAACCTGGTCCGAGTCGTCAGACGAATCCGAGACTGATAAGGAAGAAGAACCAACGAGCTTTCTCGCATTACCGGCGCAGGCTAACATAATTGACGAAATCGAGTCCGAACTCGAGTCCGAAGCCGAGAACGAGTCAGAAACAGAGTCCAAGTAAAGCCACGGATCCGCATCCGTTTCCGAAGGCCCGATCCCCACTGTAAGTTCTTTTCTCGCCGAAACTCAAGTAGATGACTTAAGAAATTTAGTTCCTTATTTGCTTAAAAAATTGGCTAAATCCAACATCCGGGTTAGGTCGCTCCAAAAGGAAGTAATAGCCCTTAAGGAAGCGACTGACTCGAGTTCTTTAACTGAGTCAGTTCAAGTTGGAAATTCAACTCAAGTCCAACAACTTGAGGAAGAAAATTCCAATTTGAAAACTCAAATTAAAGAACTCAAGGATACGTTAGAACGCTTTACGTTGGGTTCCAAAAATTTGGATCTGATTCTTGGAAAACAGCGTGCCGTTTACAACAAATCCGGACTTGGATTCAAGCCCAAAACTAAATATAGATCATATCTGTCGTTGGTAAATAGAAATAAAAGGAACATAATTCAAGCATGGGTCCCCAAGTCCAACCTAGTTAATCAAATTGGACTTGGACAATATTGGGTCCCCAAGGATCAGGTCCACTACCTCGATAGACCATATCGAGGCTATGATCCAGGGGGAGCAAGAAGGAAAACAATTTTAATAAATTAAATTCAAAATTCATAAATCTAAAATTCACAATTAAATTAAAATTCAAAAATTAAAATTCAAAATTTAATTCAAAATTCAACATTCGAAATTAAAATTCAAAAATTCAAATTACAAATTCAAAATTCAAAATTTGAAATTTAAAATTCAATAGAAGGAGAATCCAGAATAGCTGGCACTCCCAACTAAATTACCCGACTGGGTAACCGAACTTAATCTACCCGAAATGGGTAAACAAGAGTAGACTACCCGGCAGGGTAATTAAGGTTAGATAAAATAGGCTAGGTTTAACTTTACTAACAGTACTGGTGAAGTTTTTGGATGATAGTACGTTAGGGAAGCTTGGGCATCGCATGTCTAGGAAGATATGGCTTCGACCTGGTGCATTTGGCCAAGTGAAACTGACCGAAGCTACCCTTAAATGGATCCTAACTAGTTAGACCAAGTTTTAGTATTAAGTTCAATGGGTAAGACTATTTGGAAAACCTCGAAGGCATGGTTACTTTAATGAGTTCCGTGTGACTCACCATAGCCCAGAAGTTTATCCAAAGAATGCTTACTTGTTGAACCCAAAGCTAAACCTGAATCTAACACAAAGTTAAACCAACCCCTTAAACTGAACCACAATTCATCTCACCTCAATTATAGGATTACCTGATTGAAAATTTAGCTCGGGTGAGATGACTAAGAAATTAAAACTAAAATTAACTTAAATCAAGTTAATTCAAAATTAATTTCAAAATCTTTTAAAACTTAATTTCAAAATCATTTCAAAAATCAATTTCAAAATTATTTAAAAATCATTTCAAAAATCTTTTGAAAATCAATTTCAAAATTATTTAAAAATCATTTCAAAAAACTTTTGAAAATCAATTTCAAAATTATTTAAAAATCATTTTAAAACAATTTTAAAAATCTTTTCAAAATTCTTTTAAAATCTTTTCAAAATCTTTTCAAAATTCTTTTAAAATCTTTTCAAAATCATTTTAAAATCTTTTAAAATATTTGAAAAATCATTTCAAAATCATTTTAAAATTATTCAAAATCTTTTAAAAATTTATTTCAAAAATCATTTCAAAATCATTTTAAACTTAATTTCAAAAATCTTTGAAAAATCATTTCTAAATCATTTTAAAATTATTTCAAAATCTTTGAAAAATCATTCCAAAATCATTTAAACTTTTTCAAAATATTAATCAATTAATTTCAGAATATTATTCAATTAATTTCAAAATATTAAAAGGGTTTAAAAATCTTTTCTTCTCAAATCATATTATGACTGCAAATGTTAACTCCAATTAATTTTCACTATAGTCTTCAAGTTTAATATTTACTAATTTGAAATTCAAACTTATATTTTCAATAATCTTAATTGACAAAGTTTATTTTATCTGACACTTACTCATACGCCAAACATGCCTGAAAACCTAGAATGGGTGAGATGAAAAATTCAACAAAATATAAAAGACCCATTATATTTTTGGACTCTAGGACTCTAGGACTCATTATAGGGATTCATGTTTGCATTAGTTAAGGGGGAGTGAACGGAGTCAAACTAATTATCAAGTTTCTATTGAAGAGCTTTTCAAATTTAATTAAATATCTTTTGAAAAAACTTTTCAAATAGAAATATTTAGATTTAGCATGCTTGTAATTTAGGGCTCTGATACCTAATCAAATCAAATTTAAAATTTAATTAACTTGACTCATACTTGGACTTAACGACAAACTGAATTTAACTTAACTAAACATTTAGCTACTCCCTCTTTGCTAACAAAAGACTTTAAACTAAATATCTTTCAAACTTGAGAATGTTTTTAAGCTAAAATACTTAAAACTTTAGCTACATTTTCTAACTTTTACATCTTTTCAAAATCACCCTTGAAGACTCCTTCAAAAGTCAAGTTTGCAAAAGGCTTAGCTAAGTGATTTCTATAACAATGAAAATTAAAAGCTAAGTCAATGTTTCAAAAGAAAAATTCTTATTTTTATTTCACTTAGCAAAAAGTTAAACAATGAAAATTAATTATAACAAAGCTAAGTGTTATAAAAGCTATTTCAAATTTTTCTAAGTATTACTAGTGTTTAAAAATTTCAGATTTTTTTAAAAAGGTGATAAGTTTTCAAATCTTGTCTACTCTTATCCCTCTTTAAAAAGTTAAGCATCAAACTAACTTGCTCTTCTGAAAAATTCAAACTTCTTTCACACTGGTATATTTTGATATATGGCAAAGGGAGAGAGTAGGAAAATTCAAAAGTAGGAAAATTCAAAAAATAAAAAGGAGGGCTTTTATTAAGGGGGAGTTTAGTATTACAAAGTTAAAAGTTTCCAGCTTAACTATGCTTGCATTTAAAGTTTACTTACTTAAGCTTGGTTAAAACTTAATGCATCTATTTGTTATCGCATGTTTTTTTCTTAACTTTGAATTTCTTGTTGCCATAATCAAAAAGGGGGAGATTGTTGGTGCGGGAAGCATCTAACGATCGAACCTGAGTTTTGATAATGGCAAAGGATTCAAAGTTAAGGTGTGTTGTGATCTAACATGTTGAATGAGTATTTCAGGAAAAGTCCTAACTGCGGTTAGGCAGGTGAAAAACCCTAGGGGGTGGTAACCCTAGGTCCTAGGGGGTGGTAACCCTAGGTGGAGAAAAGTCCTAGCTGCGGTTAGGCAAAGGGAAAAACCCTAGGGGGTGGTAACCCTAGGTCATAGGGGGTGATAACCCTATGCGAAAAGTCTTGGCAGGTCGATGGCTTCAGGCAAAAGTCCTAGGGGGTGGTAACCCTAGGTGAAAAGTCCTGGTGTCGCGAACCAGGTGAAAGTCTGGACTAGCCGGGAAGCGGATGTCCAGCAGAAAGTCCGGAAGCGTCGAGTGCCGAGCAAAAGTCCAGTCGATCTGGAGGATCGTACTGGCAACAGGTAAATCTCCTGAGTGGAGTAGGTGAGGACGCGTTCCCCGTAGAGGGAACAATAGGCATCGGGTCGACCTAGGGTTTCCGGTTGGAAACCTGAAGTCAGACTCGGACAGTCCGGAGACTGTTAATACTTCATTTATAATATCTATTATATTATGTGCTAACTTTGTGCTGCAGGGTAGTGTTTGGGACTAACGTATCTTGCAGGTGCAAAGGAGAAACTTAAAGCCTCGGATGAACAGTGTCCAAGGCGCCTCCATGGAGCTTGGAGGCGCCTCGGATGCAAGGCTGGAGCTGGCTGCGAGAATCTGCTCAAGGCGCCTTGATGAACAGTGGAAGGCGCCTTGAACAGATGAAGGCGCCCTGTGAACAGTGGAAGGCGCCTTGAGTCTGTGATAAGATTCGACCAGTTCGCTCCTCATCTCCCCGGCTGACTCAGCTGTTCAAGGCGCCTTGGTGAACAGTAGAAGGCGCCTTGAACACCCTTTATAAAGGGTTTCGACCAGCAGCTCAAAGACAACAACTTCCAAGCAATCCTTACGCTACAAGCTGCTCTAGAAACACCCAGAAGTGCTGTTACAAGTCCCCGACAACCCGGAGCTTCAGATTCTGCTACTTTATTGTTGTCGGTATAATTTGTTTTAGTTCTTTCAATTGTAATATCTTATTGTATATTTTACGAGCTTATAGTTGTTGCCCACGGAAAGCGATCAAGGATCGCGGGCCTTCGAGTAGGAGTCGCCTTAGGCTCCGAACGAAGTAAAACTTCTTGTGTCCCTCTGTGATTGCATTCGTTATTTCCGCTGCGTATATTTACTTTGATAGTTTTACGATTCTGATACGATTAAAAATAGCCACGAGCGCTATTCACCCCCCCCCTCTAGCGCATCTCGATCCAACAAAAACTTTTGCTCTCATAGTCAAAATCAACATGCTCCAAGTTTTATTATCTTTAGCTACAAATTTTAATTGAACAGTCTAGTAGTTTGATGTGAAGAGTGCATTCCAACACGATAAACTATTTGAAGAAGTTTACAAGGATCTCTCATTATGGTGCATGGTATAGAACAATAAAATCAGTTGGTGTGTAAGTTGAAATCATATGATTTATAATAGTCCTCTAAAATTTGGCTCATGATTTATCAAATCCATGACAACTTTTGGTTATAAATGTAAAATATCGGAAAAAAAAGGTGAATAACCATAAGAGAATTTTTCGGAATTTTTCGAGAATTTTTCAGATCCCGTATGGCTTAGGTTACGGGGATAAATATGGGTCACGAGAAAGTCTGTTTAGGCTACCCCATTTAAATTAGGAAATGTTTGATTGTCTTTTTATTTCTCTTTTTTTTTCTTTCTTTTATTCCTTTTTTCCTTCGTTTCCTCCCCCGCGTGCCCGTGCCCTAAGTCTCGCGATGTCGATTCCCTCCTTCTTCTCCTCTCCCGCCCAATCCTTACCGTTTCTCCACAAACCGCACGCGACGGTTCCTTTCCCCTACGCGTACAAAACCTTCGGCCCCAGATCTCCCTCACTTGTTTCACCCGACACCAACTCCTCTTCTTCTTCTTCTTCTTCTTCTTCCCTCTGTCCTTTGCGTCTCCACACGACGGCGCCGACGCCCACAGAAGCCTCGCTCCTCTGCCCTAGGGCTCGAGCCACCGTCGACCAAGATTTCCCTCTGCCCTAGCGCCGGCAGTTCAGTCAATCTTCTCTGCGAGCCATTCCACCCGATTCCTCTTCAGTGCCGGAGTAGTTCTTCTCGGCCGGTGATGCCCTCATGAACCAGAAGCAGTAGTGCCACTCTCCCTTCTTCCCCCTGTGTTGCCACCGGCTACCATAGCCAACGCCGACTTCACTGCGCATTGCCACCCCGTGCCCTAGATTGGGTCCACCTGATCGTCGACGCCAGCCAAGGTGTAGCTGATAGTTGCCACTTTTCCGGCTACAAGAAGGTAGGATGTGTAGTTGTCCTGTTAACCCCTGCCACAACTTGTCACTGGTTCAGCATGATCTGGATTTGCAGATCTGTAGATACGGTGGGAAGGTGTGGGATCATCCTATTGTTGGTTCTTCCCTTGATTAGATTCTTGGCGTCTCTTTCTTTCAGTTGATTGGAGTCTCGAATAAGAGGTGTTGGGAATCAGTAAGATCTTCTTGGTAGCTGTCGGCAGAGGCTTAAAAGGCTATAAGCTTTGTATTTCGGCTGTATCTTAAGGTAAGAATGTTGTACAGTGAACTGAAGAATAAATTGTACTAGAATTGATTTAGGTTCGGATTACTAATCTAATGGGTTGATTGGGGATTAGGTAACTAACCCTAATTAACCGTGAGATTTAATTTAGGTAGGTTGAGATTTATAGTTTAGGCTTTTTCCCTAAATTGTTCTTAAGGATTTTTATTTAGCTATTCGTTTGAGTTGTAGCTAAATAAAAATGTATATATATTGGTGACACAGGACTTTGACGTGAGACGAGTATCTCGACGTCGGATTTGGACTGGATTGGACCTTTTTATTGGAGGCGAGTACCTTGACTTATCTATTTTGATATGTCATTTGATATGCATAGTAGTTTTTAACTAGTAATGATTATGTTTCATATCTGTATCGATTTGTCACTACCGGATACCTGTTACATGCTTGTTTTTGCTTACCTGTTTTGCATTTCATGTTAATACCCACCTGATTATATATGCTTATAACGGTAGTGACATAATCATGCCTTATTATGTTCAGGACCTAGGTTTTTATACCATATCTGCCCTGTGTACCTAGACCATTGATTGGATCTATTTATTCTATGGTACACATTATGTAGAGATGGACAGGATAAGGATATTTCCATGCTTAGTGTCATGCACCATCTTGCATGATTGCATGTTCTGCGATAGCCGACTCCATTATTGTTGAGCACATTGCCAGTTACATAGATCTACACACACCGCCACTCATGGGTTAGTGGTATGTCAGGCAGGATGTGTGGAAGTTCTGCTGTTAGGCTCCACTGGTCCGGTGACTCAGCGTGGTAGCCGACAGACAGTTCTACTACATTAGGCTCCGCTGGTCTGGTGATGCAGCGTGGTAGCCGGCAGACAGTTTTACTATGTTTGGCTCCGTTGGTCCGCTCATAGGTAGTGTGACGCGGCGTGGTAGCCGGCAGGGATCCCTCCTTTGGACTGGCTCAGGGAGATGAGAGCATTGAGCTCCTCCACTTATGATTTGGAGTAAGAAGGATAGGTGTACTTCGGCAGCATCCCGTCCACTCGGTCACTCAGGAGTAGTGATGGCAGAGTGCACGGTTGTCGCAGCCCTACCCACTTGGTCTCACCATCGTGTGTGAGACAGCTGACTAGCAGTAGGGGTGACCAGGACATGTCATTGGCATCATACGCATTGATGCAATGATTGCTTGTGTTTGCTGCACTTATTTGCTACATATTTGGTGATGCATATGCTTGACATGCATACAGGATTTTTATACCTCGGTCAATTATCCATACACTAGGTCTTAGTTAGTACAGTTTTTCTCCTATATATTTCAATTTGCATTTATCATTCCTATATCAAGAGACTGTACGCATAATTATTGCTATTGGTTATTTTCTTACTATGCATGTCAGTAGTTACCCGCTGAGGAGTTGACTCACCCCGTTGATATTACTATATATTTCAGGTTGAGGTTGTCCAGAGATCTCCAGTCGCTAGTCCCCCCTGCAGATCGCGAGGATATTTATTTCGTCATTTGGTTTTTCTTATGATGCTATATAGACTACGTTTTAGACTTGTACTAGTTTTGTTCTATGGATTACTGTATGGTCTTTTGTTTGTCGATGGGTTTTCTTTTTTATATTTATTTGGATATGTTCTGCTACATGCCTACCTGGACGGCAGAAGAGGTGAGTGTTAGAGTGTATACTAAAAGTCTAACTTTTGTATAAACATTTATTTAGAAATAAAGAATCATAATAGTCAAATATCTACATTTATTTGTTAAATGTAATTTGTTCAATTAATTTATATAGTAGACAACATGGTGTGTGGTGTCACACACAGAAGATCATGTCGTCGGTTCTTTATAAATTATAAACAGTTGCCCACGACTAAGATGGAAAGGAACAAACCGTTGAAGTAGTCGTAGTATAATTAAGTATTAGTTTATCTTAACTAATAAATTACACCGATACACTCCAAGTGTATTGAGTAGTGCCATTTTAGGTAAATTCTTTTTGTACGGACTTTATAAAAAAACTAGATCTTAGTTATTATGGAAGTGTGTGCTCTTAATCCTAATATGATAACAAACACATATATTTAGTATTTATTTCTTTGACTTATCAATGGGTGAGATTTAACTCGATAAGTCAATAAGCCCGATAAGTTGGGAAATGATATTACTTATAGTGTGTGTTGTTGATTATAGAAGGAATCTGTGTCCTAGTTATCTAGGTTGAAAATGTCCCCAAGAGGAGTTAATAAGGATTGTCATGTTAAACCCTACAGGTGGACTTAGTCCGACATGACAATGAAATTGAGTGGTGCTACTCTTGGAGCTAGATATTAATTAAGTGAGTTGTCAGTAACTTACTTAATTAGTGGGCATTCGTTATCTTAAACATAGGGAGACTAACGCACTCATGATAAGAAGGAGCTCATAATGTAATTTGGGATTGGTGCGGTAGTGCGATAATAACTCTCTAGTGGAATGAGTTATTATCGATGAACTTGAGTTGTGTGTTCGGGGCGAACACGGGATACTCAAGCTCATCGGAAGGCCAAAACCAATTTCTCCTCTAGGTCCCTGTCGTAGCCTCATTAAAGTCTTAAGTCCATCCAAATATAAGCTCATCTTGGTGTCCAAGAAGGGGGTCGGCCCAATGCCTGGTGACCAAGCAAGGGTCGGCCACATTATCCTCTTAAGGGGTCGGCCCCTTGCTTGGTGCCTAAGCAAGAGGGGGTCGACCACAATAATTCAAACAAGGAGGGGTATTTTTGAATTTTTAAAATCTTCTCTTTGTAGAAAACTACAAGTTTTAAAAGAGATATTTTAAATTTAAAAACTTTCCTTATTTGAATTAGGTCACATGTTTTAAAAGAAAGTTTAAAAGTTTTAAAACTTTCCTTTTTTAACCATCCTCATGGTTTAGGAAAAAAAGGAAGAGAAGTTTTAAAATTTAAATTTTCTATCACCATGTTAAAAAAGGAAATTTTATAAGAGATGTTTTAAATTTTAAAACATGGTTTTAATTTTTAAAACTTTTCTTTTTTAACTCCTACTTTAGGATTGAAAGAGAGCTTGTAAAATTTTATAAGAGGATATATATATATATATATATATATATATATATATATATATATATATATATATATTTCCTTCCTTATAGGGGTCAGCCACCCTTGCTTGGTGCCCAAGCAAGGGGACGACCAATAGGATTAAATCATCATCCCATCAAATTATAACTAATCTATGATTGGTGATTGATTCAATCAAGAGGCAAGAAAGGGAAAAAATTAAAAGGGAAAAGGAAAAGCATGAGGAAGATTTTAATTTTTTTGTAAAATATTTTTCCTTATTTGCCTTGGGCGAGTATTATAAAAGAAGGGGAGGAGAGACTTCATGGATTAATGAATTCTTTTTCTCTCTTCTCTCTAGTCTCCTCCTTAGGGTCGGCCCCTAGCTCTTTATCATTTTAGGGCCGGCCACATATTGCTTGCGGTTCCTTTAAGTGCCCAGATACAAGAAGGAGGAGAAGGAGAAGAAGAAGAAGAAGGAGGAGGAGGAGGCATCTAATTCTAGTCTCTTACTTATGCTCTCACATGATGGCCGGATCTCTCCCCTTCCCTTTCCCTTGCTCTCTTTGATTCCTAAATTGGTGGTGGTGGCTGGATTTTAGAGGAAGAAGAAGAAAGCTCTTTGGGTGGTGTTCATCTTGGAGGATCGTTGCCCACACGACGTCCAAGACGAGGCGAGGAATACGGCAGAAGATCTCGAGGTCATTAACATACAAAGAGAAGGTATAACTAGTAATTTTCTTCCGCATCATACTAGTTATTTTTCTTTGTATGAATTCCAAACACAAGAGGCATTAGATCTAGTTTTTCGAATTTATTTTTCGAGTTTGTGTTTTCTTTGTTTTTCGAATTTGTAATTCGATTGTTCTTTTTGGTTAACCTAGAGTTATTTAAGGAAATTAAATATTAGCTTTCCTTAAAAGGCTTTGTCTATGCGGTGGCGGTTGCTCCCATATCCAAGAAGGTCATGTGCCTCGCCATGCAGTCCTGAAATTCAATTTTGAAAATTAATATTTAATGAAATTAATAACATAGGTGGATTTGAATCAATAGTGTTAAGTTCCGCTTGCGATTCAAATATAAACTATTAAGAACAGATAAGTTAAATTTGGAATCAATGATGTTAAGTTTCGTCTGCGATTTCTAATTTAACTTCTAAAGAACACAATAGGTTATTTAAGGAAAGGTTCGACACTTGTACAAAATTTTTGTACAGTGGAACCGGTACAATTTTCCTAGGACTAACCAACAATTGGTATCAGAGCTAGGGTTTACCTCTGTGTGTTTAGAATTCAAATAGATTATGCACATGTCATACATAATTTAGGCAGGATAATAGTAGGATGTGCTAACTTTTTTGTTGCAGACTCCAACTATTATGGCTTATAGATGTTGTGTGTGATTGGACCCTTGGACATGTCAAGGAAATTATTGTGTGTGTGCATGATTGTGTGTAACTAATACAGCAGGAGTTGTATTAGCTCTAGGATTTTAGAATTTTATTTTTGATCTAGATTTCATGTACATTCCCTCGTGGAATATAAGATCGACACATGTAAAATTTTATTTTTGTCGCGGATCAGATGCTTGCGAGGCGTGGTACTTTTGGAGCACCAGAGGCGCAGTGAAATAAGAAGCAAGATGGATGCGACGTCTTGACCCGATGGCGGTGGCTAAAGATGGCAGCAGCTAGGGTTGGAGCATACTGAGGACAGTGATGGAAAAGGCCATAATAGTTGGAAAAGTAATTTTCATATTTATTGCTTTTATTTACTGTGATGTGTATGTATGCATGTGATGTATGCTAGGATAGTTTAAAATTCCTCACTTTAAATAACTAAGTTGGAGAGAGATTTATTTTAATAAATTCCACGGTCTCCATTACTGGTTTGTAAGTGATGCAAACAAACTTACGCGTTGGCTCTGAGTGTCTTCCTCCATATCGGATGAGTTTGTTTTTGAATCACTAGATCAAACTTCCATTTAAGATGACTATAGGAAATTAATTAAGAGCGTGTGATCTTCCCCATCGGAAGGGGCACAATCTTATTAATGGACTTAGTGTCAAGTAATGGTATATACTTAGGCACGTCTAATAGTATCCTCCCCATCGGAGTCACTGCTATTATTTGTGTGACCAAAGGAAAACCAACTATTAATTTGTCAAAAAGATAAGTTAACAAGATAATAAAATTAAAACCCCCTCTTACAAATATCGAGTTTTTGTATACGTCCACACTATCGTGGCATACAAAATTCACAGGGATTTTAAAGTGTTGGTCTTGACCAAATATTTTTGAGATTCTTAGGATTTTAAATGTTTGTCAATCCCCTAGTTGTTATACTATAGAAAAGACTTAGTAGTCCCAATTATAATGATTGGAAATAGGACTTGGACATTAAAGTAGACTGTCTTCTTAGAACTGAGAACAATATAGGTGTATTTAATTCATTAGTTGTTGAAACATGTTTAGTGGTGTTATTTACCAGTACCTGGAGTGTAGATACATATGCCACTAATCATGTCTATAATTCATTGCAGGGTTCCAGGAAACCCAACAGCTATATGAAAAGGAAAACACTGTCTACATGGGCACTACTGCAAAAGTAGCAACTGTTGCAGTGGGAGATGTTTATTCTCTGATAGAAATAAAATATGGATTTTCAGAAATTGTCTTTACGTACTATGTTTAGAAAGAACCTGATTTTGGTTTCTAACCTATTAAAGAATAGATATTCTGTCTATTTTGATAACAAACTTGTTATCAAGAAAAATAGAGAAGTTATCTATTCTAGTACGTTGGTTGACAATTTATAATCCAATAACTCTCACGATGCAATAAATGAAAATTAATAACACATTTTCTAACTTTAATAAGTGAAAGTAACCTTCGGAAATGAACCAATCATATTTTTGGCATCTAAGGCTAGGTTATTTTAACTTGAGTAGGATTCAAAGGATAATAACCAATGAACTCTTGGGTTCATTGGTAGTGGAAATCTTTCCAACCTGCGATTCTTACTTGGAAGGAAAAATAACCAAGAAGCTTTTAAGTCTAAGGGGTATGAAGCCAAAGATATGTTGGAATTGGTTCATTCTGATTTGTGTAGACCTTTGACTATCTAGGCAAGAAGTTGTTTCGAATATTTCGTCTCTTTTATAGACGACTATTCGAGATAAGGATATATTTACTTGACGCGCCACAAGTCTAAGTGTTTTGATTAGTTCAAAGAGTAGTAGGCTGATGTGGAGTAACGTCAAAGTAAAAGTATCAAGACGCTACGGTGAAATCGTAGTAACGAGTACCTCTTAGGAGAGTTTAGGAGTCATTTATCAAAAGTCGGGATTTAATCCCAACTAACTGCACCTGGTACACTCCAACAGAATGGTGTAGTAGAAAGAAGGTATAAGGCTCTTATGAAATAATTAGATCGATGATGAGTTATTCAGAAAATTACCAAATTAGTTTTAAAGATATACACTGGAAACGGAAGTGAACATAGTACCTTCTAAGTCAGAACTCTCTACTCCCATAGAATTGCAGATTGGGCGTAAGCCTAGTCTGAAGCATATTCGGATCTGGGTGGTCTAGCACATGAGAGACACTGATAAGTTGGACATGAGTTCACTTGTTTGTGAGTTATCCTAGAAAAACGAAAAGAGGTTTATAGTCCTTAAAATCGGAAGGTCATTGTTGGCACCAATGCCTGATTTTAGAAAAGGACTATACTATGAACCACAAGCCCATGAGTAAAAATTGTTCTTAAGGAAATTAAAGGACACATCTAATCTAGTACCAACTGTACAAGATGAAATATCACAAGAAATTACAACACGTATCACAAATGATACACAATTACAGAAAGTATCTCGTCGTAGTGGGCGGGTTGTTAGGCAACCTAAAAGATTCATGCTTTGGGAGAGTCTTTGGACTTGATCCCTGGTGGACATGAACCTAATCCTCGGACATATGACGAAGTACTCCAAGATAAAGATGTAGTATCTTTACAAAGAGCAATAAATACAGAATTAGAATATATGTATTCTAATAGAGTCTGGGAGCTTATAAAATCACCAAATGGTGTAAAAGTCATTGGGTGAAAATAAGTCTACAATAGGAAAAGAGGGATAAACAGGAAGGTAGAAACTTTCAAAGCAAGGCTTGTTGAAAAAGGAAACTTTTTCACCAGTAGTCATGCTTAAGTCTATCCGGATTCTTTTATCTATTACTTCTCATATGGACTATGAGATTTAGCAAGTGGATGTCAAGACAGCTTTCCTTAATAGAAGTCTTGAAGAAAACATCCATATATAGCAACCAGAAGGGTTCATTGCAAAGAGCAAAGAGCATCTTGTGTGTAAGCTCAATCATTCTATGGACTGAAGTAAAGCTTCAAGGTCTTGGAACATCCGGTTTAATAAAGTAATCCAGACCTATGGATTTATTTAATAACCGAATGAGTCTTGTGTATACAAGAAGTGTAATGGAAACGTGGTGGTATTTCTTGTACTATACATAGATAATATTTTTGGTAGTTGGAAACAATATCAAAGTGTTGTCAGAAGTAAGGGTATGGTTGTCCAAACAATTCAATATGAAGGACTTGGGAGAATGCATATATTCTTGAGATCAAAGGGATTGCAAGAAAAGAATATTTTACTTATCCCAAGCTTCATATATCGAAACAATCCTTGCTCGTTTTAAGCATGCAAAACTCCAAGAAAGGTTTCTTACCTTTTTAGCATGGAGTAGCTTTATCTAAAGAGATGTCTCCGAAGACATCAAAGGAGATAGAGGAAATGAATGCAGTTCCTTATACTTCAGTTGTCGGAAGTCTAATGTATGCTATGCACAAGATCAGAAATCTATTTTGCCGAGGGCATAGTTAGCAGATATCAAAGTAACCCTAGACAAGGACATTGGACTGCGGTAAAGCATATATTGAAGTACCTTAGAGGCACTAGAGGTTATATGCTTGCTTACAAGGCAAATAATTTGGTCCCTGTGGGTTGCACGAATTTTTGACTTCCAATCGGATATGGGCAATAGTAAGTCGACCTCGGGGTTTTGTGTTTACTTTAGGAGGTAAAGTCATAACTATGGAAGAGTGATAAGCAAAGGTGTTTTTTTGGACTCCACCATAGAAGCTGAGTAAGTGGCAGCCTCTAAGGCAGTCATAGAAGCTGTATGGCTCAGATACTTCATGATGGACTTAGACATATTTTCTGGTTTGCCCAAAATTATTACAATTTATTGTAATAATAGTGGTGCAGTAGCAAACTCGAAGAAACCATAAGTCCATAAGGCAAGTAAACACAATAGAGCGCAAGTACCACCCAATACGAGAAATCGTATAAACGAGGAGAAGTTGTTGCCGCCTAGATTGCATCAGGTGATGACCTGTAGATCCTTTCACTAAGGTCCTTAAGGCAAGAGCTTTTGATGGGCATGTTGAAGGGTTGGGAATCAGATGTATGGCAGTATTTATGGCAGCATAGTCTTTTAGTATAAGTGGGAGATTGTTAGAGTGTATACTAAAAGTCTAGCTTTAGTATAAACATTTATTTAGAAATAAAGAATCATAATGGTCAAATATCTACATTTATTTGTTAAATATAATTTGTTCAATTAATTTATATAGTAGACATCATGGTGTGTGGTGTCACACACAAAAGATCATGTTGTCGGTTCTTTATAAATTATAAACAGTTGCTCGCGACTAAGATGGAAAGGAACAAACCGTTGAAGTAGTCGTAGTATAATTAAGTATTAGTTTATCTTAACTAATAAATTACACTGATACACTCCAAGTGTATTGAGTAGAACCATTTTAGGTGAGTTATTTTTGTACTGACTTTATAAAAAAACTAAATCTTAGTTATTATGGAAGTGTGTGCTCTTAATCCTAATATGATAACAAACGCATATATTTAGTATTTATTTCTTTGACTTATCAATGGGTGAGATTTAACTCGATAAGTCAATAAGCCTGATAAGTTGGGAAATGATATTACTTATAGTGTGTGTTGTTGATTATAGAAGGAATCTGTGTCCTAGTTATCTAGGTTGAAAATGTCCCCAAGAGGAGCTAATAAGGATTGTCATGTTAAACCCTACAGGTGTACTTAGTCTGACATGACAATGAAGTTGAGTGGTGCTACTCTTGGATCTAGATATTAATTAAGTGAGTTGTCAGTAACTTACTTAATTAGTGGGCATTCGTTATCTTAAACACAGGGAGACTAACACACTCATGATAAGAAGGAGCTCATAATGTAATTTGGGATTGGTGCGGTAGTGCGATAATAACTCTCTAGTGGAATGAGTTATTATTGATGAACTTGAGTTGTGTGTTCGGGGCGAACACAGGATACTCAAGCTCATCGGAAGGCCAAAACCAATTTCTCCTCTAGGTCCCTGTCGTAGCCTCATTAAAGTCTTAAGTTCATCCAAATATAAGCTCATCTTGGTGTCCAAGAAGGGGGTCGGCCCAATGCCTGGTGACCAAGCAAGGGTCGGCCACATTATCCTCTTAAGGGGTCGGCCCCTTGCTTGGTGCCCAAGCAAGAGGGGGTCGGCCACAATAATTCAAACAAGGAGGGGTGTTTTTGAATTTTTAAAATCTTCTCTTTGTAGAAAACTACAAATTTTAAAAGAGAGATTTTAAATTTAAAAACTTTCCTTATTTGAATTAGGCCACATGTTTTAAAACAAAGTTTAAAAGTTTTAAAACTTTCCTTTTTTAACCATCCTCATGGTTTAGGAAAAAAAGGAAGAGAAGTTTTAAAATTTAAATTTTCTATCACCATGTTAAAAAAGGAAATTTTATAAAAGAAGTTTTAAATTTTAAAACATGGTTTTAATTTTTAAAACTTTCCATTTTTAGCTCCTACTTTAGAAAATTGAAAGAGAGCTTGTAAAATTTTATAAGAGGATTTCTTCTTGTAAAATTATATATATATATATATATATATATATCCTTCCTTATAGGGGTCGGCCACCCTTGCTTGGTGCCCAAGCAAGGGGTCGGCCAATAGGATTAAATCATCATCCCATCAAATTAAAACTAATCTATGATTGGTGATTGATTCAATCAAGAGGAAAGAAAAGGAAAAAGGAAAAATATGAGGAAGATTTTAATTTTTTGTAAAATGTTTTTCCTTATTTGCCTTGGGCGAGTATTATAAAAGAAGGGGAGGAGAGGCTTCATGGATTAATAAATTCTTTTTCTCTCTTCTCTCTAGTCTCCTCCTTAAGGTCAGCCCCTAGCTCTTTATCATGCTAGGGTCGGCCATATATTGCTTGTGGTTCCTTTAAGTGGTCGGATACAAGAAGGAGAAGAAGAAGAAGAAGAAGAAGAAGGAGTCATCTAATTCTAGTCTCTTGCTTATGCTCTCACATGATGGTCGGATCTCTCCCCTTCCCTTTCCCTTGCTCTCTTTGATTCCTAAATTGGTGGTGGCGGCCGGATTTTAGAGGAAGAAGAAGAAAGCTCTTTGGGTGGTGTTCATCTTGGAGGATCGTTGCCCACACGACATCCAAGACGAGGCGAGGAATACGGCAGAATATCTCGAGGTCATTAACATAAAAAGAGAAGGTATAACTAGTAATTTTCTTCCGCATCATACTAGTTATTTTTCTTTGTATGAATTCCAAACACAAGAGGCATTAGATCTAGTTTTTCGAATTTATTTTTCGAGCTTGTGTTTTCTTTGTTTTTCGAATTTATGATTCGATTGTTCTTTTTGGTTAACCTAGAGTTTAAGAAAATTAAATATTAGTTTTCCTTAAAAGGCTTTGTCTAGGCGGTGGTGGTTGCTCCCATATCCAAGAAAGTCATGTGCCTCGCCATGCAGTCTTGGAAGCCAATTTTGGAAATTAATATTTAATGGAATTAATAACATAGGTGGATTTAAATCAATAGTGTTAAGTTCCGCTTGCGATTCAAATATAAACTATTAAGAACAGATAAGTTAAATTTGGAATCAATGATGTTATGTTTCGTCTGTGATTCCTAATTTAACTTCTAAAGAACACAATAGGTTATTTAAGGAAAGGTTCGACACTTTTACAAAATTTTTGTACAGTGGAACCGGTACGATTTTCTTAGGACTAACCAACAGTGAGTTGATTTTATTTGCATTGTTGTGATTTGAGTTTTATGGGTATAGTTGAGTAGGAATAAGATTTGAGTTTTATGGGTGTAGTTGAGTAGGATATTTGAGATGATTTCCTTATAGTTGTTTTAGTTTTGGTTTGTTTGCTATTATACTGCGTGGTTGTCTATTTATTTTTATTGTATGTTTCCGGCCGTGTTGGCCGAGGTATATGTGGCTCTGAGGATATTGTAGGAAGTTTCATATTGTCACCCGTATAGAGGAAATATTGTTGAAATTTCTTTTGACAGGGACTATCTGGAATGTGACAATAAAAACAAAAGGTAATTTAGATCACATCAAATATGAAAAAATTATTGATTTATTGTATACGTGAATGACCTGATTAATCATGCATATATATATATATATATATATATATATATATATATATATATATATATATATATATATATATATATATTTTGATCTAGAAGAACTAAAAGTTTTACGAGAATACTAGTTTAAAAAATTGAAATAAAATGTTTAGGCCCCTTAAAATACTTTATGCGAATCAAAGTATCCCAATAAAATAAATATTTTTTGTATTTTAAAAAAAAAGGTATACTATCGATCTATTATATGAAACTGGTCTGTATTGCAAACTAGTTAACAGGGTTTGAAATTATGTATTGAGACAAATATACCACAGAGATATTAGAGGAAGATTGATATGCTTAGTTTACACAAGATTTATATATGAGCCTAATTAGTTAATTTATGCACAAATTCAGTGAGCAATGTATGAATGAAGTTATTTATATTTTGAGATATCTAAAATTACTTATACGAAAGAAAATTCTATTCACTAAAAACCTAAATAAATTAAATATTGAAACATATAAATATTGATTGGGCCTTATCAGTTGAAATTTCAAGATACCTTATCTTTATAGATTGTACGTCAACTCCGTTAATTCACATATGAATATCAGAAATCACATAATGCCAGTAAATTGACAACCAAACTTAATGTTTAATAAGAAACAACATGACTGTAAATTTTTATTAATTAAAAGTTTTCTTATATCAACCCAAATAATTATTTATATAAATTCTAAATTTTAAGACGAAAATATACTAAAAAAAATCACCTCCCGATATACGATTTTCCGTCATAATTTTGTTGTCCCTAAACTACTTACGGAATTACAACGAAATATTTCGTTAGTAATCTAAATTTTTTCTTAGTTGTGATCTACTAACCCAAAACCAATAAATTATCAAATCAACTGGCAATAATTTAAAAAACAAGCAAAAGGATGAGAAAAAACTCATCTCTAACCTCGGATGAGTTTTTTAAATGACTTTGGGAAATATCATGCACGACTTGCAAGGATCGACCTATCTTATTAGGGAACCTGACTAAGGGTGGGATAGGAATAAATCTTTCATAGTTTCTTCCTTGAATCTTATTGTCATTCACTCCAGCTTAATCCGTTAATGGCTTTGGGCCATGAACTCTTGGTGCTGGAGAGAGAGAGTCTGTATTTTGTATCTGTTTGTTATTAGAGAGGGTTGCTTGCAGGAATGACTTTTGTCTATGTTATAACAACGTGTAGTCAACCTGTCATTGAACAAATGAGCAATGATTTGTAAATTGACAAAGGACTAGTCCTTGATCCGAGTTGCTTTTTCGATTTTAGGAATTAAAACCAAGAATGAAGAAGTGTGAGCTCCTGCCGAAGGTCCACGATGTGGCTTAGGCTGTAATATGTAGTAGTGTTTCCATGTCATACAGTTCGGAAAACACTTAAATTACGAGTGCCTGAGTCGTAGCTCACCCATGCTTCTCCCTGCCATGGGTTGATACTTCCATCGTCCTCCCAAGTTTTATTCACAGCTGACCTGGTTGAGCCTACTAGGGGTGATCACGGATCGGGTTGGTTCGGTTATTGGGGTAAAAAATTATCCGGCCCTACTAGATCAGATAATGCAAAATTGGGACCTACATCCGGCCCTATATCCGGCGGTTCTTATGTTTCAGATATCCGACGGGTTATCAGTTATTTGGATATCCGACCCTATATCTAATGAAATATAAAATATAAATATAAATATAACAAAAAAAATGAAATTTTTTAAAATGGTAATAGACATTACTCATTACACGTTATAGCAGCTAATCGGAAATAACTATTACAACGTGTAGCAACTTATCGACAGTAGTTACTACAACGTGTAACAGCTTATCAACATTAGTTGTTACAAATAGGGGTGATCGGATCGGGTTGGTTCGGTTATTAGGATAAAACACTATCCGGTCCTACTAGATCAGATAATGTAATATTAGGACCCTATATCCGGCCCTATATCCGGCAGATTATTTTTTTTCGATTCGGTTCGGGTCGGTATAAGCGGGTTGGTCGGTTTGACGGATTGACTGCTCACCCCTAGAGCCTACAATCGATCCTGATGTGGATATGGTTTAGGTCAGAGGAGAAATTAGTAGAAAAGTGAGGGGTAATTTGGTAAAAGCACAGGGTAGGGTTTTAAGAGGAGGACACTGTAGCATGGGGGGTTGGGGGTTGGTTCGTGCTTGGCTGCCGCCGCCAGGGAAGGAGAAAACCAGCTTCTCTCCCCCCACGCGTAGCCCCTCGCTGGTGCCGACCGTCGGCTCCTCACGCGAGCTCTCCTCTTCCTCCTCCTCGCGACACCGGCGATGACGGTCTCTCCTCCTTCTCTCTCCCCGCGGCCAACACAGCCGCCGGTCCTCTGTTCTCCTCGCGCCATCGCCACTGGACCGTCCTCGTCGTCTCCGAGCGTCTCTCGCCACCAGTCGCCATCTCCTTCCTTCTCCTCGCTGATGCTGGTTTCCCCTCCTATTCCTCATCTCCTCTGCCCTTCTCCTCTCACTTCCGACTTCTCCCGCTGCCGCCTTTGCCAGAGATGCCGCTGTTGCCTCTCTCTCCTTACACGCGATGGCACATCATATCTCTCATTGTTCCTTTGTCCACAGTCGTCGTCGGCAGTCTTCACGCGCCGACAGCCTTTCACGGCAACATCCACATGCTGCAGTCGCTCTGCCGGCAGCCTCCACGCACTGCAAGCCCTTCGCAGCAGCCTCTACGTGTTGCAGGCAGCCCATGCGCCGACTCCGTCCCGGTTCCAATTTTGTGTCGTTGTAAGCCGACCCCTGTGTCGATCCAATTTGTGTGTCGTGTTCCGGCTTTTGGGGTCGTCATTGTGTTCCAGCCTGTGATCCGCGGTCATATATCGGAATGTGTGTCTTGGCTCTAGTCTCCTTGTTGTTGTTATTTCCCGGTCTACGTGCCGGTGTCTTATCCCGGTCTGCGTGCCGATTGCCGATCTCGTATCTCGGCCTACGTGTCGATTGCTGATCTCGTGTCCCAGCCTACATGTCGATTGTTAATCTCGTGTCCCGGCCTGCGTACTGATCTCGTGTCCCAGCGTGCGTGTCGATCTCGTGTCCCGGCCTGCGTGCCGATCTCGCTTCCCAGTCCACGTATTGTCTTCCGAATCCAGGCCGCATCGATCGGCTCCGTGCCGTCAGACCCAGCTCCACATCCGGCTCCGAATTACCTGTTCTTCCGGGTCGCGATAACTCGAGCAGCGTCCCATCCGAGAGCGTCCCTGTGGTCCAGGGTATGTTTTCCGTACTCACTCTCCCTTCATTTATTTATTCTAGTATTAGCCTGTTACTTATACATTCGTTGAATCTGCCTCGAGCCTCGGGGTACCAAGGACCGGGGGACCCGGTCGCTGGCTGCAGGTAGCGTTGACCAGACGACTTCCAAAGACTTGGTTAACACATAAGTCATCTCAGCACACTCCTCTTCCAGGACATCATGATTCGATCAACATTCTCGTCACCTTATCCAGTGGTCCGTTTGACTTAGCTTCCGGATGGGATCAGATCCCAACATGAGGAATCGATGGATCGTAACTATTATGGAACGTGATCAAACTCCACTTCCACAATCGAAATCCGTGCGATTTCTGTTGATGATTGCCCACGTGCATTTATATCGAACAGGCCGATGCCGCAGCCAGCGGAATTGGGAAAGCTACCGGAGTTGGAAGGAAATGGAGTGAGGAAGAAAGTCATATCATGTTCTGGCTGCTCTTGGCCAATCGGGACGATTATATAGGCGAAATGGGTGGAGAAATCGGTCAGGTTATCTTCATTGTTCGTGTGGACTGTCTTTCCCAGGCTAAATTGCACATATCGGCATCATTAGAACTAGACCATGATCCGTCGTCTACAAATGTGATGTTGGAAAGACTGCTTTGGTCGAAGGGAAGTCGATGGAGAGGGCAGTCGCCAAGGGAACATTAAGAATTCCCAAGAAGAAGAGAGCAAATACTGTAGGCATTGGATTGATGGATGGATGGATGGATGATGACTAAAGAGCTGCAAGATTGCTTGCTAGTGCTCTAGTATGGTTTGTGTTCAAGAAAGAACCACTGCTAATTTATAGAAAGGCGAATGCATACTTTTCTGTTCTGGAAAGAAGACCATAGTCTAGTTATTTATTTTAATAAATGTGTCAATAAAAATATCGAGGACAAGGTCAATATATAGAGGAGAAAAGTATACATGTATCACTAGAAAATTTAAATCTGAAAGAAATAGGTTGTTATTGTCGCGGTGTCAGTGGCATTGTCATAGGAGTGTAAACGAATTGAGTTGATTCATCAACTTTTCGAGCTGGTTCCATAAATATTTAATTCGTATTTAAATTTATCGAATTTCTTTCGAGTCAAATTCGAATTCAAATTATTTAGTTGATAGTTCGCGAGCCTTAATATTTTATTAATATAATATAATTATATATTAAATAAATAAATTTTGAATCTTTCAAATACATATTTTTTAGCCATAGTTCAAATAGCTCACGAACATTTTCGAATCTTCCAAGCCGAACTTGAACCCAAGCTTTGATTCGAACCTAATCCGAGCCAAAAATTTTAAACTTTTTGAGCTTCGAATTGAGCTCGAACTTGAATATAACTAATTCGAGCCGAATTTGAATCGTAGATTTTTCTTCATATTTAACTCGATTCAATTCGTTTACACCTCTACATTGTTGGAGATGACTTTGGCTCAAACTTGTGAAAAATACATACAGGGAGGGAAAAGAAGGGCTACAAATAAATCAAATATTTATGAGTAAATTTGATAATTAACTTACTAAAAATTTATTTATATTTATTTAAAATATATAAGAACAATTAAATAAATAAATAAAAATATATATGAAATTATTTGGGTATAGTCTAAAAATAAATTCATAAGGGCTTAGGCCCAAAATCAACAATATCACACCATTATGGAAATATGTGAATTTTTTTAGTCCTAACAAGTAGTATCAGAGTGAGGTCGCTCTTCACTGGCTAACCACCAAAAAATACACGAGTCAGAGCCATGGTCCAGATCGAGCCATGTGGATAGAATAATGACCTTGAACTAAGAAGGTGGGAGCTCCGAGAGGAGTGAACTCTAAGTAAAAAAGTTTAAGCAGATCAAGCGTGATCGAATGCTTAGCGAATATCCTAGGAGAGTGAATCCTAGGTAGTGAAAACTCCAAGCCGATCAAGTGTGATCGGATGTTTGGCAGAAACCCTGGGAGTGAACCCTAGGTAGTGAAAAAGTCTTAGAGGAGAGATCCAGAGCAAATCAAGGGTGACTAGATACTTGAAAGAAGGCTTAGACCATGAGAATAGAATAATGGTGGTCCTTCATTTGAGGGGAAGATTGTTGAGAATACAAGTAATTCCCACATTGGAAACACAAGGGAAATATCATGAGTTTATAAAATGAAAGATATTTCCATTGGTATGAGACAATTTTGATAAAGCTCAAAAATAAATCCATGAAGGTTTAGGCCCAAAATGAACAATATCATATGATTATGGAGATATGTGAATTCTTTGGCCCTAACACCAAAAGCCTAATTGCAAGACGAAAATATTAAAAATACCCTAAATAAAAAATAAAAAAAATATTTGTAGCCATTGAAAAGGCCCTAAATGATATTTTTTTAGATGCTAAATTTGACCAATTATGGGTTCCATCTAGTAACAAATCTAGGTCTCTGAACGAGCTTCGATTCAAATCAAAAATCGTCTCCTTCTGATACTCGAGTCAAAAGTTATGAACCGTAGAAGCTCAGGTCCTCTTGTGTCTGTCCTACATCAGTCACCCTAGATTTAAAAAAAAAAAACTCACTCTCGAGTTCATAGTAGTATCATCAACATCCACAGAATAAGGAGTCAAGTATTCACATTGTCTTAAGTTATGATCCGTAGAAGCTCAGGTCCTCTTGTGTCCGTCCTACATCAGTCACCCCAAATTAAACTTGTGTCCATCCTACATCAGTCACCGTAGAAGCTCAGGTCCTCTTGTGTCTTAACTAATGAACTTGATATCACGATTTGAAATCAGGATCAAGGAATGTCATGTAAACACACGACCTCCTTGAAGTAAAGATGGACAATCCAGATAGCATCCATAATCCTCCTGCAAGCTACAAAATGTGTCATTTTTGAAAATCTGTCAACCACAACTAGAATAGAATCTGAGGTTCATTGGATGTGGGATAATCCCAATACAAAATTCACACCGATGTCGAACCAAGGAGCTTCACAAACAAGTAAAGGAGTGTAAAGCCTCTATTGACGAGAATTCCCTTAGATCGCTAGCATACGAAATATCGGTTTACAAAGTGAGTCATATCTAATGACGACAAAGATAGTAGTTCAGGAGATTTCGAAATTGATTTCAATTACTAATGATTTACCATGTTTGGATTTCAATCTAAATCATATTTATGATTATTTCTATATTTATTATTATTATATTTATGATAATATATTATCATATTCATGATAATATATTTTCATGTTTATCATTATGCTTTTTGTATATTGTAATATATATAAATAGGCAGTTAGCCTATGACAATAATCAATAATAAAAAAAAAAGTAATTATCTTTTATTTGTTTATCTCTCTATTATTTTCTATGTCTATATACTCTTTCGTATTATATATTTTTAAACATGGAATCAAAACGATAATCCTTCATATCTTCATATCTATTCTTTCTAATTTTCTTTTCTTGCTAGAGGAAGCTCTACTAAAATATATTTTTATTTTCTCACCTTTTTGTTTCTTCTTCCGTCGGGATTTCCCTTTCTTCCAATGCCAAGGAAGAAATCCGCCGCCTTCTTTCCCTGTCGGAAATTGCTACTGTCGCCGGTCAAAAGGACAGCAAAGGTTACTGCTCCTTGTTGATCTGTCCAAAGTTGTTGCCGCACAAGGAAAAGCCGCCGCCCAAGGTTATCTGCTGCTGGTTGCCCTATTCAGCTGTTGTCTCTGTCCTGGCGAGTAGCTTCCCTTCCCTTCTCCATCTTCTTTTCTTTTTCCAGCGATTTGATCAACTATCCTCCTTTCTCTGCTGCCCCAGATTCCAGCAGACTTCTTCCTTGTTCTTCTTTCTTCTCTTGTCCCTTTATCTCTTCTACGTGCATCCACCTTCTTTGTTTCCATTTTTTCTTACAGAAAGCCAATATCAACAACGGCAGGTTCTTTCAGCATGAACCTCTTTCCCTTAGCCAGCAGCAACAAGCTAAGTCCGGCCTTCCTCCAGCCAACAGCAGGTCTGGCATCTTCCCAGCAGCATCCCTTCCTCAATTCCAACATCACGAAAGCATCAGATTTGCATCAGATTACTACAACAGCAACAATTGCTTCCATCTTCATTATCAACGGCCACAATCCAAATTGAGTTTGTCATCAACTTTGTTTTAAAACAAAATGTCATATGTCTTCTTCAAAATCTATAGCGATCTCTCTTCCATCTCAAAATACTTCTTTTCCTATTCATATGGTTCCTTCTTTAAACTTATCAAGATAACTATTTACTTTGGAAATTATAATTTCTTCCTTTGTTTTGTATTTATGACTTATTTGGTCATTTTGATACTTACAAAGACAATCCATCTTATGTTATGTGGTTTAGGAATGATCAATTAATATTTACTTGGTTAATCTTATCAATTACTCAGTTTATCCTCCCTATGCTCATGGTGCTCAACAACCTCTCGTCAAGTTTGGAAAGCTCTGGAATACTCTTTTGCATCCTGCTCTCAACACGAGTTCTTCAACTTTGACTACAACTATAGTTTGTACAACGAGAAGATATCTCTATTAATGATTATATGCAATCAGGCAAAATCATCACCAACAACTTAGCTGCAGTTGGATATCCGGTCTCTGATCTAGAACTATTAATGCATGTTCTTGCAGATTTAGACCCTCAATATGATGTTGGTCTCTTGCGGCCGACAATAGAGGGTGAATTGCCCTGCACAATAAAAACAAGCAAACACCTTTCTCAAATAATCGGGCTTCACAACTACACACTTAATTAAAAGTGATCATGTCCGAGCGCTGCGTCGACGGACGCTGGGGACATGGCACGCTCCGCTGTCTCCGACTAGTGGTGTAGATCTCCGGCGAACCTGCAAAGAAGTCTAGCTGGGAGGGGTTTCCCGGCGACGGCCCTCCGACGCTCAAGTCAGGCAACGAGAAATGAGAGAGGCAGCGTAACTGTGGCTACATTGAAGATTTGCACATACCTTCGTCGACATCTGGGGGTCCTTATATAGGACCCCGGGGAGGCGCCGGCACGCTTCTCGATGCGTGCACGCTTCCCCAAACATATCTTAACAAACCCATGTCAGAAAAGTACCCCTGACGCCATTCTGCAATCGTCCGAGCATATCCCGGATGTGACGGTGGAAGCTTCCGCCGTATGATCCTGTGTACGGCTCGGCCGCCATCTCTGCTGCTTGTCGGCAGCAGACGTCTCGAGGATGATGTTATCCCCTGTCTCCTTTGTCCTCTTGCGTTCCCTGTCTGTTCCAAGGCTGAGCGGTTAGGCCGCTCGGCAGGCGTATCACTTCTGCCGCCGATTATAGGTATCGGTCCGAACGGGAGGACTCCCGGTCGTATGCTCGGATGAGATTGCTCCTGCCTGTCTTTGTTGCCTTGCGCCCTGGCCGAGCGGACTGCCCGCTCGGACCTGAAACCTTATTACCTTGAGCATCGGAAACCCGACCCCTAGTCAGGTTGTCTTTTATTCGGCTCGGAGGATTCCCGTCCGGTGGACCTGCTTCGTCCGGTCGGCCTGCTTCGTCCGGTCGGTCAACCTGCTTCGTCCGGTCGGCCAGGTCTCAGGGTTGAATCTCTTGACCTTTGACCTCCACGTGCCGTTGACCTTCCGCCAACGAGGGTCCCCCGTCCTTACCACCGGATCACATGCCTCCCCTTCAAGTCTAGTCGAAGGAGGCGCTAAGTCCGACTGACTGGACTGTCGGTCGGCCGGAGTGACACCGCTTTGCCACTTTCTGGAATGTTCCTCCTCACGGTCGTTCGGCATATTACTGCTACTGGCTTTGCAACCGCGTCGACGGTCAACGCTGACGCCCTTCGGATTTCCTCAGAATTCGTGCAAATCCTCTCCATTAAGACCGAGCACGCGCGCTGCGCGCCATAATGGCGCTCATTAAATGCGCCCCTGTGGCATGGTGCCACGTGGCGCCTCCGCTGGCGTCATCGTACGGCTCGGCGACGTGTCCGATGGGACATCGACGGTTTGAAATGAACGGCCCGATGTGGGTCTCGGTTCCTGTGACCTGCATCTGACGGCCAAGGCCGATCGGGCCCAACCTTATAAAGCCTTCGCCTTCTTCCTCCGCCGCACCTTTGCGTTCGCGTGTCCCGCAGCCTTCTTTGGTGCTTTAGCGCTCCGGCGACTCCGATTTTCTGTTTTCCGACGATTCCCTGCCTTCTTCCTTCGCGCTTCACCTCCCAGTAAGCCTTTCCATCTCTTTACCTTCTTCCGTGTTTTCCCTTCCGGTGGCCTTTGCGCCAGTTCGATACAGTTTTGACCTCCTTCGTCAACCTTTTCATTCTTTCCTTGGTTCTTTCTTCCTCGGTACTGTTCCGGCGATGGCTAGCACCTCGCAACCTTCTGATCCCTCTCCTGGCCTATGGTATATGACCATGGTAAGCCGGTTTGACGAGGATGATGCGGGACGCTTCCTTAACGAATTCGAACTTCCCCTTGACCATAGATTAGCTTTGGCCACTTCTTCCGATCGGCCCCACAATCCGCCGACCGGCACTGTTTGCTTCTTTCGCGACCAATTTGTGGTTGGTCTGCGCTTCCCTCTACATCCTTTTATCCGTGAAGTTTGTAATTATTTCCGCCTCCCGCTCGGCCAACTTGTCCCCAACTCTTTTAGGCTGCTGTGCGGCATAGTGATCCTCTTCAAGCTGCACGGCATTCCCTTAGTCCCTAAAGTGTTCCATTATTTTTACTATCCCAAACAATCCGAGTGGGGTACTTTCCTCTTCCAATCGCGGATCGGTCTTGTCTTTTTCGACAAGATGCCGACCTCGAACAAGCACTGGAAGGAAAATTATTTTTACCTTCGCCTTCCCGAACGGCCCTCCTTTCGGACCCAATGGCAGACCACTGTGCCGAGCCCGCCGGATCTCGGTAAATACAAGAGCCAGCCGGATTATCTTCATGCAGTCAATCTATTAGCCGGCCAGAGGTTCAGTATCAATATGCTACTTCACGAGGGGGTGTTATACATATTCGGATTGAGCCCGATCCGGACGAAGCTTCCGTGCAGCATGGGTAAGCGCTTTCCCTGTCCCCGCTCCTTTTGGTCTAACTGATTTATTCTTCTTTTATGCAGGTGAAATCATGTGGCGCGCCAAGGCCACCGAGCGGATGAGATTGAAAGCCGCCGAAATAGAAGCAACAGCAGCTAAGGAGATGGCCGATCTGGGGATCGTGCCGGTTGGCTCGCGTGAGGGCGAGAGCGAAGAAACACCAACAGAGGCCCGAGAGTCCACTGGTCGGATCCGTACAACTGGAGCGATCGGTGATGCTATATCATCAGCTGGTAAGCCTACCTCCGAAGATGTGGGGCAGTCGGCCGGCGACTCCCCCTTGATAATACGCAAGCAGCGCCGAACGGATCTCACAATTGTGGAACCAGTGACCGAGCCAGTTGACGCCCCTCTCGAAGTGGTCAACCCAGTTCCTGCTTCAACCGAGGACATCTCCTCGGACCGCACTCCTTCCCAGCTCGACCAACCAGCGGCCTCCCTTGAAGCGAGACCCGTTAGTTCCCTGCCCCGGGTTCGTCTTCGGCTCAGGCGCTCGGGAATAGTTTCTGCTCCGCTTGGCGAGTCATCCGGTCGATCCATTTCTTCTCAATCCGATCCGAGCAGACGTCGAACGGTCAAAGTCGTCCTCCATCTTCCCACTGAAGAGTACCTTTTGGTCGCTGATCGGCCAACTACTCCGGAGCATCAGATCACCATCCGAGGACCGCTCGCCAAAGTATGGGAAGATGCGAGGGCTCGCGTTGTCATGATGACCCCCGGGCAGCTCGGCAACAGCCATCTACAACAAGCAACCGGGGTATGCTCTTTTCCCTACTTTATGTTTAATATTGGCCCTTGACCTTATTTCATCCGAACAGTACTGGGTGGAGAACATTGCGGTCAGCAATCGCCTGGCTGCCCTTGAAGAAGAATTAAAAAAGCTTCAAATTTTTGGAGGGGCGCCAGCTCAGGGCCCATCATATGACATACTCCAAGCCGAACTGAGCAAATCGGAGAAACTATTGCAGGTCGAACGACACAAGTCCTCTGGCTTGGAGACCAGGGTGGTCGGCCTTGAGGCCCAAGTCAAGTCGCATGACTGGGAGATGAAGCTGGCGACCAATAGGAAGAATACAGCCATCTCTGACTTAGAGGCCAAGAATCAGCAGACCCGAGCGTTGGAGCAACGCGTCCAGGAGTTAGCCGATCTGCTTTCTGCCGAGCAAAAGGGTCGCTTGACTACTGAAGCTAAACTTCGAGGAGACATTAAAGATCTCCAAGACGCCTTAGAAACTGCCCAAGCCACTTTCAAAGAATATCAAGATGGTGAACCAGGGCGCTTTGCAGCGATGAGGCACAACTACTTCCGGTCGGAAGACTTTGGCGACAAGTTCAGCGATCGGCTGGTCCTTGCCTTTGAAGAAGCCATCAAAGCCACAACTACGTACTTGAAGGCTAAGGGCCAGCTTCCGGAGGCGGCTTCTATCCCTCCCCCGGATCTGGCCGGGCTGCTGGAGCTCATTCGCGAGCCAATCTTTGACGTCCTTGAATGAAGTGTTTCTTGTAATCACTCCGACCGGCTCTAATGGCCTGAATTTTAATGAAGATATGTCGTCCTTTTATTAGCTTACTCTTTTTTCGTTAAATCGCCCATACCTGTGTCTTCCAATCAGAGCGCGACCTATCGCCGTTCGCGTCCCCCCCCCCTTTCCTTCTCGTTAATCGTCTCTCGTCCTGCCTTCCGCGCTCTCGAAAGGAATTTTCCACGAAGTATTTTCTGTAACTAGGTCGCTCGTCTGAACACACCCACCTCTTTAAATTGAATTCCCGTTAGATGTTCGCGAAGTACCTTTGGTAACTTGGTCGATCGGCCGCTCGACTAACCAGCCAACCTTTTTGCTATCTCCTTGCCGACAACCCGGACAGAAGTACATTATTATTTTCTTCTTGCCTTTAAGAACAAGGCTTGTCGATTGCTGGTGTTTACCACTGAGCCGAAGCCTGCATGACTTGTCACGTCCAGGCCGTTTATAATTGCCAGCCTGACTCTAAGATTTAATGTCGTTGCTCGACGGTGTTCCGGCCGAAGGGTTTATAGTCGTCGGTTCGATTCTAAGATTTAACGTCGCTACTCGACGGTCTTCAAGCCTGGGGGTTTATAGTCGCCGGTCCGACTCTAAGATTTAACGTCGCTGCTCGACGGTCTTCAAGCCGGGGAGTTTATAGTCGCCGGTTCGACTCTAAGATTTAACGTCGCTGCTCGACGGTCTTCAAGCCGAAGGGTTTATAGTCGCCGGTTCGACTCTAAGATTTAACGTCGCTGCTCGACGGTGTTCCGGCCGGAGGGTTTATAGTCGCCGGTTCGACTCTAAGATTTAACGTCGCTGCTCGACGGTCTTCAAGCCAGGGGGTTTATAGTCGTCGATCTGACTCTAAGATTTAACGTCGCTGCTCGACGGTCTTCCGGCCGGGGGGTTTATAGTCGTCGCCGGTCCGACTCTAAGATTTAACGTCGCTGCTCGACGGTCTTCAGGCCGGATGGTTTATAGTCGTCAGTCCGACTCTAAGATTTAACGTCGCTGCTTGACAGTCTTCAGGCCGGATGGTTTATAGTCACCGGTCTGACTCTAAGATTTAACGTCGCTGCTCGACGATCTTCAGGTCGGAGGGTTTATAGTCGCCGATTCGACTCTAAGATTTAACGTCGCTGCTCGACGGTCTTCAGGCTGGAGGGTTTATAGTCGTCGGTTCGACTCTAAGATTTAATGTCGCTGCTCGACGGTCTTCCGTCCGGAGGGTTTATAGTCGCCGATTCGACTCTAAGATTTAACGTTGCTGCTCGACGGTCTTCAGGCCGGATGGTTTATAGTCGCCGGTCCGGCTCTAAGATTTAACGTCGCTGCTCGACGGTCTTCAGGCCGGAGGGTTTATAGTCGTCGGTTCGACTCTAAGATTTAACGTCGCTGCTCGACGGTCTTCAGGCTGGAGGATTTATAGTCGCCGGTTCGATTCTAAGATTTAACGTTGCTGCTCGGCGGTCTTCCGGCCGGAGGGTTTATAGTCTCCGGTTCGACTCTAAGATTTAACGTCGCTGCTCGACGGTCTTCAATAATGAGCTTACAGCTCGGATAATATATGCCCGGCCGAACGACACGGGGTCTTCTCTATCTAGCCTAAGGCTCGAATAATATACACCCGGCCGAACGGCACGGGGTCTTCTCCATCGAGCCTGTGGCTCGGATAATATACACCCGGCCGAACGGCACGGGGTCTTCGCCATCGAGCCTATGGCTCGGATAATATACACCCGGCCGAACGGCACGGGGTCTTCTCCATCGAGCCTATGGCTCGGATAATATACACCCGGCCAAACGGCACGGGGTCTTCGCCATCGAGCCTATGGCTCGGATTATATATGCCCGGCCGAACGACACGGGGTCTTCGCTATGCCTTCATACAGTTACCCGCTGGGCGCACAATGCTCATGCCTTTGCTTTGTTCTTATAACTTTCATTCCTGCAGCCAAAGGATACAGCCGAACGGAATATTCATGAAATATATTACATCAATGCACCTTTCATCCGGCCCGATAGGGCTAGAGATGGTTTGCACTCCATGGCCTATCCAGCCGCCGTCCATCCTCATCCTCCAAGTAGTAGGCTCCCGATTGGAGCTTCTAGACGACTTTGAAGGGTCCTGACCAGGGAGCCTCCAGCTTGCCTACGTCCCCGACCGGCTTCACTTTCTTCCAGACCAAGTCACCCATCTGGAATGCTCGGGGAATCACGCGGCGATTGTAGTTCTGCTTCATTCTCTGCCTGTAGGCCATCAACCGGACGAACGCTTTGGCTCGCTGCTCGTCGATCAAGTCCAATTCTAGCTGCCTCCACTCGAAATTATCCTCGTTGTAGTTCTGGATCCGTACAGACTCTACACCAACTTCGACTGGGACGACCGCTTCGCCTCCATACACCAGGTGGAACGGTGTTACTCTCGTTCCCTCCTTGGGGGTCGTGCGGATGGCCCATAGGATTCCCGGCAGCTCGTCCACCCAGCTTCCTCCCATGTGGTCGAGTCGAGCCCGAAGAATTCGGAGGATCTCCCGGTTGGCTACTTCGGCTTGACCGTTACTTTGGGGATACGCCATAGACGTGAAGTGATGCTCGATGTCATATCCTTTGCACCATTTCTCGAGCTGCTTTCTGACGAACTATCGCCCGTTGTCCGACACGAGCCGATGCGGAATGCCAAACCGACAGATGATGTGTTGCCATATGAATTTCTTGACCATCTGCTCGGTTATCTTGGCCAATGGCTCAGCCTCCACCCACTTGGAGAAGTAATCGACTGCCACCAATAGGAACCTCCGTTGTCCGGTTGCCATAGGGAAAGGCCCTACGATGTCCATGCCCCACTGGTCGAACGGGTAGGACACTGTGGACGCTTTCATTTCCTCCGTCGACCTATGAGAACAACTGTGGTACTTCTGACAAGAAAGGCATGTTGCGACGGTCCGAGCGGCGTCCTCATGTAGAGTTGGCCAGAAGTATCCGGCCAGCAGGATCTTCCTAGCCAAAGACCGGTCGCCCGGATGACCTCCGCAAGATCCTTGGTGTACCTCCTGGAGAATGTACTCGGCGTCTTCCGAACTGACACACTTCAGCAGAGGTCGGGAGAACGCCTTTTTGTAAAGCTGATCTCCGATGAGCGTGAACCGGCTGGCTCTCCTCCTAAGTAGTTGGGCTTCATCCCGATCGGACGGTGTGACACCTGAGCGCAGAAACTCCATGATGGTTGTTCTCCAATCGCTCGGGAATGTGAGGCCTTCCATCCGGTCCACGTGCGCTACCAAGGATACTTGCTCGATTGGTTGCTGGATGACGACCGGCGATATCGAGCTTTCGAGCTTGGCTAATTCATCCGCCGCCTGGTTTTCCGTTCGGGGTATTTTTTGGACCACTACCTCGGTGAAGCTGGTATTGAGTTTTTCAAAGGCCTCCGCGTACAATCTGAGTCTAGCATTGTTTATCTCAAAGGTGCCCATGAGTTGTTGCGCGGCTAGCTGGGAATCCGAGTGAATCACCACCCGGCTGGCTCCAACATGTCGTGCGACCTGCAGACCGGCTATGAGGGCTTCGTACTCTTCCTCATTATTTGTTGCCCGATAGTCCAGCCGGACGGACAAATGCATCCGCTCTCCCTGAGGCGAAAGTATCAGGATCTCAATTTCGCTCCCGAGCCGAGTGGACGATCCGTCCACATATACTTTCCATGTAGCTTCGAGCTCAGGCTTTTGTACCTCAGTCACAAAATCTGCCAAGGACTGTGCCTTGATCGCCGAGGTGGGTTGGTATTGGATGTCGAATTCGCTTAGCTCCGTCGTCCACTTGATGAGCCGTCCGGATGCTTCAGGGTTTAGGAGTACCCTTCCCAACGGGCTATTCGTCATCACAATAATGGTGTGCACCAAAAAGTAAGGGCGCAACCTCCGAGCAGCAAGGACCAAGGCGAAGGCCAATTTCTCAAGACCGGTGTAGCGAGACTCAGCATCCTTTAAGATATGGCTTAAAAAGTACATAGGCTATTCTTCGCCGCTCGGCCTTACTAATGCTGAGCCTACAGCATGCTCAGTTGAAGATAAATAAATGTGGAGTGGCTCACCTACGGCCGGTTTTGCCAACACGGGTAAGGAATTCAAGTAAGTCTTCAGTTCCTTGAATGCCCGATCGCACTCCTCGTCCCATTGAAACTTGGTAGCTTTACGCAGAATCTTGAAGAACGGCAGGCTTCGGTCGGCGGTCTTAAAGATAACCTTGACAGCGTCGTTATCCGACCGGTGAGACGTTGTACCTCGCGAAGATTTCTGGGAGGCAGCATATCTTGCAATGTCTTTATCTTGCTGGGGTTTGCCTCTATGCCCCGCTCGGTCACAATATAACCGAGGAAGCGCCCACCTTTTGCTCCGAACAGGCACTTCTGAGGGTTAAGCTTGACTCCATATCTTCTTAATGTTTGGAAAGTCTCCTCCATATCCGCATAGAGATCTACCGCCCGAAAGGACTTGATAAGTATGTCATCCACGTACACTTCCAAGTTGCGTCCGATCTGCTCCCTGAAGACCTTGTTCATCAGACGCTGGTAGGTAGTTCCTGCATTCTTCAGCCCGAACGGCATTACATTGTAGCAGTAGGTGTCGTCCGCCGTGACTAAGCTGACCTTTTCCTGGTCTTCTCGGGCGAGCGGCACTTGATGGTAGCCTTGATATGCATCCAGCATGCATATCAGCTCGCACCCAGCCGTGGAGTCTACCAGTTGATCGATCCGGGGCAGGGGGTAGAAGTCCTTCGGGCATGCCTTGTTCAAGTCCCGAAAATCGATGCAGACTCTCCACTTGTTGCCCGACTTAGAGACCAGAACCACATTTGCGAGCCAACTCGGGAATTGCAATCCCCTTATGTGGCCGGCCTCCAGAAGCTTCTCTACCTCCGCCCAGATAATTACATTCTGCTCAGCGCTGAAGTCCCTCTTCCTTTGCTTTACTGGCCAAGCGTCCGGCTGGACGTGAAGCTCGTGCTGCGCTACGCTTGGCGAGACCCCTAGCAGCTCATGGGTCGACCAAGCGAAGACGTCGCAGTTTCGCTGTAGGCATTTGATCAGCTTTTCCTTCTGCTTCTCCTCCAGGTCGGATGCTATGAAGGTGGTGGCCTCCGGTCGGGAAGGGTCAATCTGCACCTCCTTCTTTTCTTCATAAACCAAAGAAGGTGATTTTTCGGTTATAGTATTTACCTCGACTCGCGGCACTTTTCGAGCGGACTTGGCTTCGACTCGGACCATCTCCATATAGCATCTTTGAGCTGCCAGTTGGTCTCCCCGCACCTCTCCTACTTGATCTTCTACCGGGAACTTAATCTTCTGGCAGAAGGTAGAGACGACCACCCGGAACTCGTTGAGAGTCGGTCACCCCAAGATAATGTTGTACGCAGAAGGAGCATCAACCACGATGATGCTGGTGGTCCTTGTCCTTCTGAGCGGCTCCTCTCCCAATGAGATAGCCAGCCGGACTTGGCCGCCCGGCAAGACTTCGTTCCCAGTGACCCCATAGAGGGGGGTCGTCATTGGCAGTAGTTCAGCTCGGTTGATTTGCAGTTGGTCGAAGGCCTTCTTAAATATTATGTTGACCGAGCTGCCTGTGTCAATGAAAATGTCGTGAATAGTATAGTTAGCTATTACCGCTCGAATGATCAGGGTGTCATCGTGTGGGACTTCGACTCCCTCGAGGTCCCTGGGCCCGAAGCTGATTTTGGGTCCGCTCGCCCTCTCCTGGCTGCAGCCGACTGCATGTATCCTTAGCTGCCTTGTGTGTGCCTTCCTGGCTCTATTGGAGTCTCCTCCGGTCGGGCCTCCGGCAATGATGTTGATCTCGCCTCGAGATGCGTTGCCCTATTTTCCTCCTCTCGAGCGGACGGTCGAGGTCGTTCATGCGATGTCCGATGGTGGGCCCCGGGCTGCTGACGATACTGCCGCTCAGAGGATCTCCTTTCTATTCTTTGAATGGGGATCCGTTGTCGATGTCGCCGGTCTGGTGAAGGTGATCGGCGGCGGTAGCTCCTTGGCGCAGGATGAGCGATGGGGGGAAGGCTCAGATAGTCGCGGGTGTTGTGAGTAGTTGACTGATGGAGTGAACAAAACATCGGGGTCCATACCTTCCCCTTGGGCTTGGGCCGATCAGCCGCGATTTGCTGGACGGCGTGCGGCCGAGTGTGCTGATGAGGACAGGCGGCTTCGGCTCTCGGTCCTCTGGGTGGCTGGTGATTGACAGGCTGCTTCCGCTCGGCGGAAGCTGGTTGGTCATTCAGGGCTTCCTTTCTTCTCGCCGCCTAGGCTTCCTCCACATTGATGTATTCGTTGGCCTTATGCAGCATGTGGTCGTAGTCCCGAGGTGGCTTCCGGATGAGCGAGCGGAAGGAATCACCGTCCACGAGCCCTTGCATGAACGCGTTCATCATTGTTTCCGAGGTGACCGTTGGAATGTCCATGGCCACCTGGTTGAAGCGCTGGATGTACGCTCGGAGCGACTCCCTCGTGCCTTGCTTGAGGGCGAACAGATTAATGCTGGTCTTATGATGGCGTCTGCTGCTCGCAAAATGATGGAGGAACGCCGTTCAGAATTCTTTGAAACCTGTGATAGATCCGTCCGGCAGCCTCCGAAACCACTGATGCGTCGATCCCGAAAGCATGGTGAGGAACACTCGGCATTTCACACCATCTGTGTATTGATGCAGAGTGGCAGTGCTGTCGAACTTACCCAGATGGTCGTCTGGGTCGGTTGTCCCGTTGTATTCCCCGATTGCATGGGCACATAATGCCTCGGCAGTGGATCACACAAGATGGCATCTGAGAACTACCGGTTAATCCGCTCGGGTGAAGTGTCCGTTCGGGGCGCTTTTCCTTTTCTGACGTCCCAGACGAGTGCCTCGTCTAATAAAGATCCCTTGTCCTGATTAGCTTGCGCTACCTCCGAGGGCGTCTGGAATAGAGCCCGATGAAAAGGTATCGAGACGGGCGGCGCCCCCATCTGGGTGTCAGTCAGTCCCTTATTTTGCCCCCATATGGAGAACTGCTCCGCCGCTCTTCTTGTGGCGCTCGGCCCCCCGATCTTGATGTCGCTTGCTACGCTGCCCGCTCGGCCTGAGCTTTCTGCTGCTGCTCCACGATTTTTGCTGCTCGCGCTTGGATGAGTGCTTCGAGCTCCTCAGGAGAGAGCGTTACCGGAAGTTGACGTCCAGCTTCTTCCATCTTCGAGGCTCGGATTCAGGTGTGTTCCCACAGACGGCGCCAATTTGATCCTGTCCGAGCGCTGAGTCGACGGACGCTAGGGACGTCGCACGCTCCGCTGTCTCCGACTAGTGGTGTAGATCTCCGGCGAACCTACAAAGAAGCCTAGCCGGGAGGGGTTTCCCGGCGACGGCCCTCCGACGCTCAAGTCAGGCAACGAGAAATGAGAGAGGCAGCGTAACTGTGGCTACAGTGAAGATTTGCGCATACCTTCGTCGACGTCTAGGGGTCCTTATATAGGACCCTGGGGAGGCGCGGGCACGCTTCTCGATGCGTGCACGCTTCCCCAAACATATCTTAACGAGCCCATGTCAGAAAAGTACCCCTAACGTCATTCCGCAATCGTCCGAGCATATCCCGGATGTGGCGGTGGACGCTTCCGCCGTATGATCCTGTGTATGGCTCGGCCGCCATCTCTGCTGCTTGTCAGCGGCAGACGTCTCGAGGATGATGTTATCCCCTGTCTCCTTTGTCCTCTTGCGTTCCCTGTCTGTTCCAGGGCCGAGCGGTTAGGTCGCTCGGCAGGCGTATCACTTCTGCCGCCGGTTATAGGTATCGGTCCGAACGGGAGGGCTCCCGGTCATATGCTCGGATGAGATTGCTCCTGCCTGTCTTTGTTGCCTTGCGCCCTGGCCAAGTGGACTGCCCGCTCGGACCTGAAACCTTATTACCTTGAGCATCGGAAACCCGACCCCTAGTCGGGTTGTCTTTCATTCGGCTCGGAGGATTCCCGATCGGTCAGCCTGCTTCGTCCGGTCGGCCGGGTCTCAGAGTTGAATCTCTTGACCTTTGACCTCCACATGTCGTTGACCTTCCGCCAACGAGGGTCCCCCGTCCTTACCATCGGATCAAAAAGTAATAAATAAAATAACAAGAATGAGTACAAGACAGATCGTTTACTTGGTTGGCAATCAGAGGATTACTACTTTAAGTAAATTAAGCTCAGTAAGACAATCTCCTTCTTGAACAAAACGTCGAAGGCAGAGTCGAGATAAAGGCTATATTTATAGCTTGTTGGTCAAGCTGCTCGGGGTGCTTGGATTGGCTCCGGGTGTCTGGACCTTTATCCATGTCGCAATGGCTCGTCAAGTATAGGATTCTTTTGGTCCGGGCGCCCGGGTCGGGCTAACCCAGCCCTCGTCCAAGGCGCAAGCCTGGTGCACCTCGGCTGCCCCCGAAGGTCCGAGCGCCCGACCCGGCTGGAAAGTCAACATGTTTGTTGACTGTCCTGTCTTCCTCCAGTTCTGGCTCCATTCGCTCCGGCTTCGTTTGCTTGGGTGATTTCAACCATCTGGAATAGGGCTCATCCGGACCCATTTTTCGACTTTCTCCTTGAGCAATATTCCGCTCCAGCATCTCATCCCTTGGAAACGCCGCGCACTCCCTTTTTTCCGCCAGCGTACTCTTCCGCATCGCCTCGTCCAACGGATGCATCGAGCCCGTCGACTCTCTCTCATGTCGTCCTTCTCAATAGTTACGTCTTTCGCTCAACTTCTTGTGCTCCTAAGTTCCTGCACACTTAAGCATAAGGATCAAACCACAACAAGACCTAACTTAACTTAGTTGATCACATCAAAACTATCACGGGATATTTACAATCTCGTTTTTAATATGAATAACCCAAGTTAAGTTAGGATAAATAAAACACAAATAATAGTAAAATAGCAAGTACAAAATTTGTAATCTATAACTAATGTTAACCAATGTAATGTGAAAGAAATGTACCCTCCCTTAGACTTAATTACTAATTCTTCCCTTAGACTTAATCTCTAAGGGATACCAATTAATAATCAATGTACCATCCAAAAAAATATGAAGTTTAAATTTTGAAAATCTTGATTTTCACAAGTTTGAAAAATGTTAGGAAGACATTGTCAAATTAGAGATAAAATTTTCATTAAAAATTAAAATTAATCTAACAATTAATAAATTCTTTGTGACATAAAGACATATTCTCATAAAAGAAATATTAAAAAAAGTTTTTAAACTAAAAATATTTTTAAAAAAATTCTGAGAATGTATTATAGTAAATATCTTTGTAGAAAAAATAAACATGATAAGTTTTTCACAGAAAAATGAGATTTACAAGAATTGCTCCGTGGATTATTTTTAAATTGAAAACTATCATATTTGTTACAAAATTCATAAAAAAAAATTTAACGATTAGAAAATTTTAAAATTTTTCTACAGGTAAGTGATAAAATTTCTGTTCTTGAAAAAATTAAAAACTAAATTAATTTCCTACAAAAATTATACGTAACAATTTATTTAGATAATTCTAAGTAAATAAACTAAAAAATATTTAAAATTTGGCATACATAAAAAAATTAGTATAAGTGCGATTTTGGAATCCAAAATAGGTTCCATCCAACTGGATTAATCAAAAAATTTCTAGGGATATATTTTGATGATAATTTTCTAATTTGGCCATTATGATATCTAAAATGTTAATTTAGTTCTTGATAATTTTTTAAATTTGAAATAGCAATATTGAACATGTAGAATTCTTTAGATTCTCTATTTCAACTTTTAATTTTTCATTTTTCATTTTTAGTTTGTCGAAATCTTCTAATTGACAAGATATTCTAAAGTTCCTTTTAATTCATTATTTTCTTCTAATAAGTTTTTATTTGTTACAAAATTCATAAAAAAATTAACGATTAGAAAATTTTAAAATTTTTCTACATGTAAGTGATAAAATTTCTGTTCTTGAAAAAATTAAAAAATAAATTAATTTCCAACAAAAATTATACGAAACAATTTATTTAGATTATTGTAAGTAAATAAACTAAAAAATATTTAAAATTTGACATACATAAAAAATTTAGTTTAAGCACGATTTTGAAATCCAAAATAGTTCCTTCCAACTGGATTAATCAAAAAATTTCTAGGGATATATTTTTTTATGATAATTTTCTAATTTGGCCATTATGATATCTAAAATGTTAATTTAGTTCTTGATAATTTTTGAAATTTGAAATAGCAATATTTAAACATGTAGAATTCTTTAGATTCTCTATTTCAACTTTTAATTTTTCATTTTTCATTTTTAGTTTGTCGAAATCTTCTAATTGACAAGATATTCTAAAGTTCCTTTTAATTCATTATTTTCTTCTAATAAATTTTTATTATCAATTTCTAATTTATAGAAATTTTTCAATAACATTTTTATAAACTTAAATAATTGGTCAGGAGATAAAGATCGTACCTGACTTACCTTGTCAATCCCTTTATCTGAAGCTCCCCCTGGAGTGGTGCTTCCTTCTGACATTGCTCCCCCTTTATCGATGCTCTAGATGTTCACCTCGGATGAGTTTGTTTCATCTTCTTCTTCTTGGTGACTTGTCATCAGTGCAAGTCTGGCATGGGCTTTGATCTTTAAATCTGATGACGTTTCGTCCCACGTCGCCTTTAGATTTCTGTGCTTCTTTTGAATTGGTCTTTTGTCCTTTTCCTTATCTTTGTTCTTCAAGTTTGGGCAGTTGTCTTTGACATGCCCTTTTTCAATGCAGTGATAACATCTTACCTTCCTTCTTCTTTTCTTGTCCTGCACTTGACTGAAGTTACTAGTTTTAAAGAACTTTTTGAATTTTCTTACCATGAATGTTGCTTCGTCATCGTCAAAGAATGTTTCGGACTCTGGTTCGTCTATTTTGACCTTTAAGACAATGTTCTAAATCGTCTTCGTCTTTAGATCTACATATCTAGATTCGTGAATTTTAAATGTTGAAAACAATTCCTCTAAATTACTTACCTCCAAGTCCTTAGAGATGAACTATACATCTACTAAGGATGACCATTCAGGAATCCTAGGAAATGCGTTAAGTGTGTACCTTAGTGAATCTCGGTTGGTTACCTTTTCTCCGAGATTCGTTAGTCCGGTGATGAGTTCTTTGATTCTTGAGTGGAGGTGTGTGACAGTTTCACCTTCTTCTAACCGGAGGTTGCTGATCTGATTCTGGAGCAGATCCCGTCTTGCGAATTTTGCCTCTGAGGTTCCTTCATAGATTTCTGGGAATTTTTCCCAGAGATCTTTGGCTGACTCATAGGTCCCAATCTAGTTGACTTCTTATGGTGGTAGAACACTCAGCAGATGGAATTCTGCCTTGTCATTTGCCACTAAGTCCGCTTGCTTTTTTCTCCATTGATATTCTTCTTTGTCCTTTGGTGCTACAAAATCAAACTTTATTATTAATAATAAATCAAAATCTGTTTTAAAGAATACATCCATCTTCTTTTCCAGTTCGCGAACTCTAACTCAAACTTTGGTGGGTAGATGCTCGGTTCGGCCATCTTTTTCTATGATTCGATTGGCAGTTAGTCCTTTTGAAGCGATTGGGATCTAATACCACTTGCTAGTCCCTTACGGCCGGCAAGAGGGAGGTGAATTGCCCTGCACAATACAAACAACCAAACACCTTTCTCAAACAATAGAGCTTCACAATTACACACTTAATTAAAAGTAATAAATAGAATAACAAGAATGAGTACAAGATAGATCATTTACTTGGTTGGTAATCAAGGGATTGCTACTCTAAGAAAATTGAGCTCAGTAAGAGAATCTCCTTCTTAAACAAAACATCGGAGGCGGAGAAGCCTCGTACAAAGGCTCTATTTATAGCTTGTTGGTCGAGCTGCTTGGGGCGCCTAGAATGGCTCCGGGTGCTTGGACATGGATAAAATTTTATCCACATCGCAATGGCTCGTTAAGGATAGGATTTGTTCGGGCGCTTGAACCAGGTCCGAGCCCCCAGACCTAGCTGACCCACGTCCAGGGCACGAGCTCGGGGCTCCTTGGCTGCCCATGGGGGTCCGGGAGCCCGGACCGGGTTGAACAATCAACATGTTTGTTGACTGTCCGGTCTTCCTCCCGTTATGGCTCCATTCGCTCCGGCTCCGTTTGCTTGGGTGATTTCAGTCATCCGGAATATGGCTCACCCGAACCCATTTTCTAGCCTTAGCTTCTCCTCAAGCAATCCTCCACTCCGGCTTCTTGTCCTTCGGAAATGCTACACGCTCCCTTCTCATCCGCAAGCATACTCTTCCTCAACACCTCGTCCCTCAGACGCACTGAGCCTATCAATTCTCTCTCATGTCGTCCTTCTCGCTAGCTGCGTCTTTCACTCGACTTCTTGTACTCCTAAGTTCCTGTACACTTAGACACAATGATCAAACCACAACAGGACCTAACTTGACTTAGTTGATCACATCAAAACTACCACGGGGTATTTACATATTATAGTTTTGTTCCGAGTGTCACGACTTGCATGGATCAAGTGTTGCTTAAAACACTTCATGGTATGTTATCCTCTCATGAAAGACTTCTACAGATACAATCTCAGAGGATGTCAGATTCTATTTCATTGTCGACACACGTGACTAGTAAAGATCCACAATCTGATCATCACAATCAGCCTCATCCACAACATGATTATCAAAATCATAATGGAGGAGGTAGAGGTCGAGGTCGAGGTCAAGGTATAGGACACTGCCATATTTGCTTCAACTATGATCATTATGCTCAAAAGTGTTATAAGATATTTGATTCAAATTTTCCAGGAGGTCCTATGTCATCAAATCAATTTTCACCCTCCTCTTAGAAATCTACATCCCAATCATCTCAATCAAAAGCATTCTCTCTTTCCGTTCTCCCAAATACATTTTCATCTATTTCTAGAACCCCGGGATGGCACTGAGACTCTGGAGTGATTGATCATATTCCACTAGAGTATGATATTCGTACAGAAGATTTGTCATATCATGGACCTAATATGGTGCAAAAAGACAATAGCTTGAGATTTCATTCTACTCCGAGTAAATATTAAAGTCAGGTCATTCTTACCTTTTTGTTTGTTTTCTCCCTATTACAAAAAAAAAAAAAAAAAACCAAGCTCCACCACTCTCTTTCTCTTTTGTTCTTAATATCTTTCTCTTAAAATTAGCAACAAGTTTTCCATCTCTTTCTTCTTTTCTCCTCTCGTCTTTATCTCCCTTTCTTCTTACTCTCTTAACTATTGTTTCTTTTTTTTAGCCCTCTTCTGATGACCAAATATCAAGCTTTTTCCAGGTTTTGCTCGACCCTATTTTGCTCAGCACACAATGGCAGATTTTCTTCCTCAGCTCCAGCATATTCAGCCACCAAAATACAGCCTTTTCTCTCTACTGCTCTTATTCTGACGATAGATCAGATTCCAGCCTTCAAATAATAACTCCTCATCTCCTTCTACTTGTTGTCTTCTTTCATCAAAGGCAAAGTTCAACAAATATATTGTTTCGTTGATCGTACTAGTGGACTTTGCTCTAGAAAAAAAAGGTAGATCCGCTACCTTAGCGGCCCCCTAGTGTCGGCCCCACAGACTTTGCTCTAGAAGATATGATTGGTTATTGACAACCAAACTCAACGTTCAAAAATCTCCCATTGAGTTTGTCGAGGGTAATGACGATAAAGATAGCAGTTCAAGAGAATCATAAAGTGATTTCAATTACTGATGATTCATCATGTTTGGATTGCAATCCAAACAATATTTATCATTATTTATATATTTATTATTACCATATTTATGATAATATATTACCATATTCATGATAATATATTACTATATTTATGATTATCAAAATCATAAATGGAGGAGGTAGAGGTCGGGGTCGAGGTCAAGGTATAGGACACTGTCATATTTGCTTCAACTATGATCATTATGCTCAAAAGTGTTATAAGATATTTGATTCAAATTTTCCAGGAAGTCCTATGTCATCAAATCAATATTCACCCTCCTCTTGGAAATCTACATCCCAATCATCTCAATCAGAAGCATTCTCTCTTTCCATTCTCCCAAATACAGTTTCATCTATTTATAGAACCCCAGGATGGCACTCAGGCTCTGGAGTGATTGATCATATTCCACTAGAGTATGATATTCGTACAGAAGATTTGTCATATCATGGACCTAATATGGTGCAAAAAGACAATAGCTTGAGATTTCATTCTACTCCGAGTAAATATTAAAGTCAGGTCATTCTTACCTTTTTGTTTGTTTTCTCCCTATTACAAAAAAAAAAAAAAACCAAGCTCCACCACTCTCTTTCTCTTTTGTTCTTAATATCTTTCTCTTAAAATTAGCAACAAGTTTTCCATCTCTTTCTTCTTTTCTCCTCTCGTCTTTATCTCCCTTTCTTCTTACTCTCTTAACTATTGTTTCTTTTTTTTAGCCCTCTTCTGATGACCAAATATCAAGCTTTTTCCAGGTTTTGCTCGACCCTATTTTGCTCAGCACACAATGGCAGATTTTCTTCCTCAGCTCCAGCATCTTCAGCCACCAAAATACAGTCTTTTCTCTCTACTGCTCTTATTCCGACGATAGATCAGATTCCAACCTTCAAATAATAACTCCTCATCTCCTTCTAGTTGTTGTCTTCTTTCATCAAAGGCAAAGTTCAACAAATATGTTGTTTCGTTGATCGTACTAATGGACTTTGCTCTAGAAGATATGATTGGTTATTGACAACCAAACTTAACGTTCAAAAATCTCCCATTGAGTTTGTCGGGGGTAATGACGATAAAGATAGTAGTTCAAGAGATTCATAAATTGATTTCAATTACTGATGATTCATCATGTTTGAATTGCAATCCAAACAATATTTATCATTATTTATATATTTATTATTACCATATTTATGATAATATATTACCATATTCATGATAATATATTACTATATTTATGATAATATATTTCCATATTAATCATTATATTTTCCATATATTATCTTGACAATATGTATAATAAGTAAGTTAGCCTATGACAATTATCAATCAATAATAAAGAAGTAATTATCTTCTATTTGTTCGTCTTTCTATTCTTTTCAATGTCTATATGCTTTCGCATTATATAATTCAACAATATCACTAGTCAACTTGGGTAAATAAAAATCAGTAGAGATAAGGGTCAACGTCTTATTACATCTAAAGTGCCCCCTCATTGCCCCCAAGGCATAGTACAGACGATGGGCGCATGATATCTCTAGCGTAATTGTCAGAGGTCAATTCTAAGGAACTGACGACCTGGGGTTTACCCCGCCATGCGCCTATGGAATGTGTACCTGCATGAACCTCCGTCCATATCCGTGGGGTCGGTACTAGGGGGGCCGCTAAGGTAGCTGATCCGGTAGTAAGAACAGGGGACCCCGCCCTGTGAAGTCAACGCCACGTGGAAGCCATAGTGGCAGTTGTCCGTCCAGAGGGGCAGGGTCCGACCGGACGGCTGGAGAGGGCTGGGTCCGACCGGCCGGCCGGCCGATGGAGTCGCACGCCCGGAGAGGGATGGGTCCGATCAGCTTGCCGACCGGACGATATTCGCCTGATGGTTAAAGGCGCCCTGTCGAAATCAGGGTTCCGGCGCTCAGCGGAAAAGGTCGCTGGGCCGAGCGGACCCCACGCTCGGTCAAAGCCATAAGGTAGCACTGCTAATAGTCCCCATAAAGCACGTGATGAAGGACCTCCCCCAAGTAAACCACCGCATATGTCCGGCCGGATGTTGAGGGAGCTGTCCGCCCAGAAGCCAGATTTGGAGCAAAGGGGAAAAGGACAAGGAACGTCTTTTTCTGACAGCATGTATGTTTCACGTGTGGGCCATGCTCCAAATCTTGTGACAGGGGATTCCGCTGTCCCATCGAGGACATGCTGGGACTGTAGCAGTATGGGTCAGGTAAGCTCACTGACAAGTCCTTACTGGAGTATGGGCCATGGACACATGTACACCTCGGTAAGTGTACACTCACTTCTTCGCTGCCCTATATAAAGGCCCTCATTCTTCGCCGGAGGTACGCATTCTACAAGCTGGGGATCTCCTTTTTCCACCACTTACCTGACTTGAGCGTCGGAGGGTCGCCGCCGGGAACTCCTTCCCGGCCCGACTTCAGTGCAGGTTCGCCGGAGATTCGTGCGACCAGACGGAGACCTACACCATCGACTGGGAGCGCGCCACGTGCCCAGCGTCCTTTGGTTCGGCGATTCGGACAGGATCAGTAGCGGATCTACCTTAAAGTGCCCCCTCATTATGAAGTTCACTCATTATTTGCTGCCTCGATGAAAAATTTAGAACTCACAACTGCAATTCACAAAACAGATAACCATTATACAAAATAAAATCGTGGCGATGACCATTATGTACCTCCTGAAATATTCTTCTAAATGAAGGATCAACTGCGTACATATTTGTGAAAACCTTGAAGCCTGCAACTTTGGTACTCATGATGGTAAGTAATGAAGAGTGACAACTCAAGGCATCTACAACGCGGTTCAAGTTCCTGGCTTGGTGTCTTAGTGTAAAGATGAACTCATACAAATAAGTCATCCACTTGAAATGTTGCTTACTCAGTTTATGTTGACCATTGATGTACTTTAAGTCTTCGTGATCAATAAACAAGATAACTCCTATATTAGAACGATATACTTCAAGGACTAAATAATGGCATTGAACTTCAAGTCATAGATAGAATAATTCTTCTTAGATCCAAATAGCTTCTCACTACAGAAAGAAATTGGATGCTCAAATTGACTCAAAACACCTCTTATACTAATGTCAGATGAATCATAGTTGACCTCGAACACTTTGTCAAATTTGGAAAGTGTTAAAACTGGTGTCTCAATCATCTTCTACTTGACTAGTTGAAAGCTAACCTTCGTCTTTTCAAACCACTTGAAATCACGTCCCTTGAAACACTCGACGATGGGAGCAATGAGAGTACTGAAATTTCTGATAAATCGATAGTAGAAAGAAGTCAATCCATGAAAACTTTTGACATCGTGCAAGATTCTTAATTAGCTGAGACCACTCAAAAACTATATCTATTTTTGATTGATCTATATGAACATTATTAATAGATACAATAAAGCCGAGACCAAGTTAGCAAAAAAGGAACATTCTTTCTTATAGACAAATAAATACTCATTTTTCAACCTTTTAAAAATAACACGGAAATGATCAAAAATATCCACGTCAAACTATAGACAAAAATTTCATTCAAATAAACCACCACAAACATTTTCCTAAAAGACCACTTATCCGAACCTCTCGCCAGCCGAGTAATCTATTTTTATTAAAATGTATCTATATAAAATTAAAATTTATATGGAAATTTCAAAGTCCGAGTCAACAGTAGATAACAGGTAATAGTTGATTATCGACGTTTTCTATGTACAATGATTGAGATGTCTTCGTCCCTCGGATGGATCTAGTGATTAATATATGAGATATTATCATAATGAGATCTAAGGTTTGGTAAAATTGAGATAAATACTTTCCTTATGTGCTAGTCACTATTCCAAAAGCTAGTAGCCGCCCATGATTTACCTCCTCCATGTTGACCCTAGGACAGATTGGCGGAGGCGCTGAAGACGAGCATATTCACCTTTTACCACAATGATAGAGATGTCTCTTCCTTCCACCTAATTAATTTAGCGATCGATTATAAGTTAATTTTATAATTTATTTTTTTTATATAATTTAGATATGAATTATAAAAGACATCTAGAATTTCTTTTTTTTTATAATTTTTTTTTATGACTTTTGACTACTTCATGAGGAATATATACGAGGAGAATATTGACATCTTCCATGGCCGCTTCGTTGTTTATATATGATATAGACTGATCTCCGCCTTCAAATCAATAAGTAAATGATGTGCCAATGTTAGTATATGCGGATTTTTTCTATTTTTTATTTTTTGGCATTCAATTAAATCCATAAAGAACTATCTTTTAAAATAACATCTCATCCTATTTTTATTATTTGAATTATCTTTTCTTATAGTAATTACTATTCATAATAGTAAAATGTGAAATTCATCATCCAATAATTCTACATGATCAATCCCATAACTATCTATGAAGAAATAAATTGAGAAATTATAGTTGATCAGTACGGTAAGAATTGTTCGTTCGACTTTACCGAGAATCGACTCCTACCTATTATAACAAATTCTGCCCCGCAATAATCAATTCAATCCTATCTCAAGGATAAGTAATAACTATTCACAGTCATTATAACATGTTGATCATCTATGCATATAATAGTTTCAATCATAACTGCAATATAGTAGTTATTGGGGGAAAAAGTTTCTACCATCTTTTAATCATTCGACAGTGGATTATAAATTGATCCGTAATTTATTTCTCTTCATATAATCTAAGACGAACTATAAAAAAAACTTTTGAGATAGAATATAATCATTTTTGTTTTTACTATTATTTAGTCGTTATAGGTATTAAGATTCATAGAGTATGTTATTGATTGAAGTGCTTAAAAAGGTTTTACCTGTATGTTATAATAGTTAGGAATTATAGAGTTATGGTTATTACACGTTCATTATACTACCACAACATAGTAGGACTAGCGTTGGCTTGAGTTAAATATGATATCACTTGTATACATATTAGGACATATTAGCTAGTATAACATATAACAATTGCGATTCATAATTATTACAATATGTACACGGGTGAGTTTCCATTCCATTGAACCATCGATTAGATTAACACTCAGATCTTATAACTCACTATGAGAATAATGCTTTTTGAAAAACAAGTATAAATATACTTATAGTATATTTATAATATATTTTTAATGACACTTAAGTCTCAGTAATATCATTCTAAATATTTACCTAACTGTCGATTCAATTTTCATGGATTTCAGACCAACTAAATAAGAAGTAATTTGAGTCATAAAAATGGAATGAAATATTATTTTAATAATTAATATAAAATAAAAACCTCTTGATGGTTTTCTTTTAATTTTTACCGTTTCAAATTTACCAAAAAAATAAAAACACTTTTTCATGTGTTTGGTAACAAAATTAGAATATATCTATTTCCCAACTTTAAATGTGCATTGTTGCACGACAGACGTGTCTGAATTTCCTCGACCATTTAATTTTGGACACTTGACTTCTTCATGATGGAGACGCCTTCTGGTGACTTTCCGCATCTGCATGTAGTTTGATATTAATTATTTATACAGAAAATAGATAAGCTTGAGTATGATGAGCTGAGTTTTAACATAGAATTAACTTATTCATAAATTTGTTTAAATCTTAATTATAAAATTATTATTCTATTGTTTATTCGTATATATATTGAATTTATATTTTTTTTATTATACAAATAATATAAGTTCTAATAATTAGATAACAACATTACAATCACATTCTTGATGGAGCTCCATAAAAAAGCTCAAATTTAATTTGATAAAAAAAATTAATAAAAAAAACTTAAACAGATGAAAAAAAAAAAACTGACCTGGCCCATTCTCGTGTTAATTAATGATCCAACTTCACAATTACTTATTAGAAGCAAATTAATTGGCATTATTAACATACTATTTATTAGGTTTAGCAAACTAATTTTCTTAGGATCGGAGAGAATGATAAAACAAGAGGTGCTAGTGATCACTGATAACGGAGATGCTGCTGATCAAGACCATTCAACTGTATCGTCATTAGACAAGAATTTGTAAGAGTTGGCATGGACAGATTATTACTTGTGCCACGTCATAGGAGACATTTGCAGGCTGAACATATATTGTAACGATATTGATTTGAATCGATTTTAATTAATATAATTCGTGTTGTTACATATTTCAATCTGAAGGTAAGTTTGTTTAAAAACAAAATCCAAGTGTCTAAGCTCAGTCCAATTAATCTGGAGCTGGATGACCTGGCCCCCAAGCAAATCCGTAAGCACGAGGATCTCCTCATCCAACAGCCAATGTTCCAAATTTTTCATTCGAAGAAAAATATCCTACAGTGTACCGTGTACCGTAACTGAAATTCAAACTGTGAATTCTAACCGTGAATGCTTGAAAAACTGCTTGAGTGTCTTGTCATTGCAGCATAACCCAAGGGCATTATTGCATAGAAGCTATCAAAGTCTATCAAGAAATACAATATTAAAAAGAGCATCTGGATTTATTTCAATCTGGGCGACACCTCAAAACAAAAACAATCGTTCTGGATCAACACACTTGTTCAGACATATTTCATTGGAGCAGTTCTGATTAACTTCCATAGAAAACGCATATAGATCAAAAGGCAGTAACAAGATAGAAAGCAGTTTTTGCTGCTACGGCAGATGAAGAACATCTCCAGATATTATTACCATTTGGAAATGCATCACGCTGCTAGTATTTATTGTTGCCAAAGTTCTTGCACCAAAGCTGAGAAGGAATTGGGCGAACTGGGTGATGAGGCCGTTGCTGCAAAATAGATAACCAAAGTACAAAGCATCACTGTATCGTATTGTTCAGATAACAATTCATAGTAAAGCTAGCATTTGATTCTCTTTGGGATTGCAATGGATGAACTACAACCAGCAAGGCTTTCAAGGTCCCATTCCACAAAAGAAATAAACTATCCTGATTCCTGATGGTGAGGAGAAAAAAGATGCTGAAACACAGATCATATTATGTTATTTTTTATTTGAATGACTAGAATGATCCAACCACCGGAGGCATATATGACAATAACTAGTTGATCAACAACAGGATAAATTGATGCCTTTCCATCAACTCTACATGAAAAGTAGCACTAAAAATTGAGCAGTATCAACAGAAATTTATTTTCAAGCATCCAATCTAGCATCATGAAGCAAAACTGCAAACCATGTATAGCAATTAAGCTTGGCCTTGTCATTGGAAATGCGGTTACAAAACCTAGATGGAGATACTACCAGTTGACTTGAGATTAACCAATATGCATATTTAGGCAGTCATTGGTGTCCTAGAATAGGGTTAGACATATAGTTGAACTTATTCATGTATTTCAGTTCAATTAAATGCCAAATTACAATATTTATGTTACAAAACTAGGATCTATCTCGTCCTATTAACTACCATCAATATAAACTTCATATTAAATTTTTAGGATTTACATCAAACTTCCAAGAAAGACTTACCACACATATGAGTCACAGCTAAGTATAACTACTGAGGAGTTTCCTTGCCAGAACGTGAGCAATAGGTCATTGTTCTTGATGGCGGTGCCACATCTTACATCTAGGATGATAACTATTATGGACCACTGGTTTTTCCACACGATAAAAATGAAAGACACTATTGTTCTAATTCCTTCTCCTTTTTTTCCTTTCTCTCCTCTCTCTGTATTTCTAATCTCTCTGATTCTATCTCAAATTCTATCAACTTTAACTTCATGAATATAAATCTTATAAATTTATTTACTAAATACATGCTCTATTTTTATGTTTATTTTTTTACTATTAATCCATCATTTGGAACCTGTTTTACCTGTCTCCTTGGCTTTTCTCTTATTGTCTAACACAGTTGCTCATGCATTGTTCTTTTTGAGATGCAGATTATTATTAACATTTTAGTATTTTTAAATAAATCTTTCCTATAAAATAAACCAGTGAAAGTCTGCTATTTTGGACAAGGTTATTTTTTCACTAATTCTATTAGACCTGGTAAATACTAGACCATGTTTTAGAAAATTTGACTGTTGTTGAGTCTAGAAAAAAACCACACCTTGTTTTATTAAATTTCAATTTTCAATAAAATTTTATTTTATCTATGAGTGTTTTCTCACTAGCCATTTCCTACATCACTTTGGTAATTGATCAAGCTAGACAAATATTCCAGATAATGTGAAATGCACCTTCTTGCATGGGATACATGAAAACCACGGACAAGAGGTTCTTGTTGATGATAATGCATCAAAGAAAGATGAGAGGAAAATTATTCACAAATTATTCAATGAACACTCAAATATATTTAGTTTTTGTTTCTGCATACTAAAAGGAGTTTGTTCATAATACTAAATTGAATGAGGTCAAATAAGAAAAAAAATCAATTTGGTTTCATCTTCAGAAGACCTCTCATATATTTTCATTTACTAATAAAAATTAATAGAAGATATTGGAAAAGAGAGAAGAAATTGCATATGGACTTTATTAACTTAAAAAATATATATGATAGATGTCTTAGACAAAATATTTGCTAAATATGTTGATGTGGCTAATAAAATTAGCAATTCATGTTGTATGGTGATCATGTCATAAGATGGCCTTGCTATTTTGCCAATGTAAAATTAGACAAAGTAATATAAAACTTATTACATTTATATGATGTACGATTGCATCACCACTATCATCAGGTAAGTCATGTTTGTTCCAGCTATTTGGGATCGGCTACCTCAATCTTATTCCTCTATTGAATCCTATATAAAACAGCATACTAGCAATATTCAAATTGAGTAAACCATTTTTTTTTACATTTACTAATACTATTTTTTGCTCTTCCTCTTATCTTTTACACAATCCACCCTAATAGATTCCACTCTATTAGTTTTGAACATTCCTAAAACTATCATAACCTATTTTTTTCCCCATTTTATTATTTGTTAGAACTACACCTATTTACGTTTGAATATTAGTATTTTTTTATTCTTATTCTTCTAGTAATTCTACGCATCTATTTCTTGTATAATAGAAAATGTCGTTAAAAGTTTTTTACATAAATAATTTGTTTATCAAATGGGTCAAGTTGAGCCATTTATTGTTATTTTGTGTCATATAACTTATGTGTTCTATCTGATAATATGTCCTTGTAAGAGTTCTATGAATCCTAGATCTTTTAGTCATTGAAGCATTACTATTGATCTATCTTTAGTAGGATGTAAAAGGAATGATCCGAACGGAGAGGAGATTTTGGGGTCTTGTGTGGTGGTCATATTCCTCTTAGAATTAATAAAAAAATTTATAAGATTGTGGTACTACTTGCCGTACTTTATGGATCAAAGTGTTAGGCTACGAGGAAGCAAAGTAACAAACACACACAAAAGTATAAAAAAATAATTTAATTAGTTTGAGTACTACTAGTTATTGGCCTTGTATAGAGGTTAATAGGGGATTTTAAATAGTTAGGACAAAGGTAGCTTATTAATGTTGATCATAGGCCAGCTCTAATTCCTTACCTTTTGATGGCAATACTAGAAGAACTCACCAAATATATCTTATTTGTGGGCAATATTATGTTAATTGATGTAATTGTAAATAAACTGAACTAGATAATTTTAGAGAGAAAAAAAACTAGAAACTAAAGGTTCAAAGTTGAGTAGAATTAAAATTTAATATGTAAAATATAGTTTCAATAATCAGAGAAAAATCCTGGGAACCATTAAGATGGATGAATCAACTTTTTAGTTTTTTGATACATTGCATCTATTCTTTAACAAGAAGGGATATTGATGAAGAAATCATTAAAATGATGAAACATAAGAGATAAAATGGAGAGGAGCTTTTCAAGTCTTGTATGATCTTCGTGTGCTCCATCAGCTAAAAGCATAATTTTATAACATTATAGTGTGGCCTATGGTACTTTTTAGCTCACAACATTAGGTTATTAGGAAATAACACATAAAAAAATTAATTTAGCATAAATGGGAGTTTTAACATGGATGTGCGAGATTATTTGAAGGTGGAAAATTAAAAATATTGCTATTCTATAGCAATTAGGAACAACTTCTAATATATATAATAAAATGGGAGAAAAAAGATCAAACATAAAGACATGGCAAAGTTGATGATCAATAGAATTTTATAATTAGATCAGTTGATTTGATAAGAGTGAAAGGTGTAAGTAACATGGAATTTTAAGGAAATCTAGTTACTATCATAAACTTTGATTGAATTGAGTACTATTAGTGATATGATTTTTCATAGAGTTCAATGCAGGTTAAGATCCATGCAACCAACCCCAAATAGTTAGGATGAGCATGACTTAATGATGATAAAGTTGCTTACAATACCAAAGGTTTTTTTTTTCCATATTTTATCTCCTAGGAATTATGCTATATAGACCCTGATGGATGATAGATCTACAAAAATTGATGCTTAAACATTACAAGTAAGATGGTCTTATAATGGAATTAATGATAAGGCAACCTTAATCAACAACTGCATTGAGATTCCAGAATTCTCCTAGTTTGGCACGTTAAGCATACTTTAAAAGACCGAATTCCTTGATCACCTACCGTGTTCACTATTACAACTCAATTGAATTGTGACAGTAGAATGAATCTACTCCACAAAACCCCTAATATTCTTCATCCTGCCTCATCGGACTTCTAAGAACAGAAATAACTGTAGTAGACAACTTCTATACAGAAGAAATAAATCTCGCTGCTCAAAATCATCTATAACAGTCACAAGCATTTCTTACGATTCTATCTACTGGAAAAAAGAAACAGAAATACAAAATTGTCATTCCACCGACTGATTTAAATAGCAATATAAACAAAACGTTCATCTAAAGATGAGATCTTCAGATGAATATAAACAATACGCTATCGACGTAGGAGAATAGCAAACATGATGAGGCTGAGCGAGAATAGTAGGGGAGCGCTGACCTCAAGCTCGGCAGATTTTATGGCGATGGGGATGCAGACAAGGAAGATACCGAACATAGCGATCGCGGTGTTGCGCCTCCAGTGCTTGGGACGGCAATAGGGCCCGCCCGTCATGCTCCAAACCTTGGTCCTGAAATCCTCCACTCCGGCATGGTGACCGTGGCCTTCTCCGCCGCCTCCACCCATGGCGATGAGTCGATTACCAAATCCCTCTTCCTCTCTGCGCCCTACCTCGTCCAGATCCTGTGGTTTTGCCCTTCGGCCCGATGTAAAGTTGGGGAATTAAACCAGACGGCACGTGGGAATCACGTGACTTAAGGATTCGAACACGGGAAAAGCACGTGATATGGCATTATGAAAATATGGCCTCCAAAACTATCTAATCGGTTTATTTATTAAATCCATTAAAAAAAGGGATAAAGAACTACCATAAATTTACTCACGAAAAAAAATCAGCATTGCGTGTAATAAAATAACAAAAAAAAAATTTACTAGCACGGAAGTTAAAATAATACCCTTGCAATTAATGAAATATTTTAAAATTGTCCAGTTGTGTTTATATTGAGTTTGACATTGTAATCTAAGTACTAATCAAATTATGAAGGTGGGTCGATTGCAAAAGGAGGATAAACAAATGCCTGGTTGAGTATCTAACCAAATTTAACTTGCACAGTTGGCCATACGATTTACAGATTATTATCAGTCCAACAGAACCATTCGAGCCAGTGTTTCTCTCATGAACTTCTCAAACTGCAAATAAGGGAAAAAAGTGGTGGAAAATTATCAATGCAAAAGCTTGAACCAACTTCTTATCTACTTTTCTTTGGGGGTCTCCTTGTTGGTTTCTTCATTGTCCTCCTTGGGCAGTGGCTGGATCCTGACATAAGGCTTCCTAGTTAATATCTCTCCTCGCAGAGCAGCTGCGTATCTGTCATTGATATCTTCCTTGCGTTGCAGTTCGCCAAGAAACTCAGCCAGCCTCTCTTTGTTAACTTGCCCCATCATCTAAAATGTGGATCCAGCAAACAGATTAAAAGCCATGAAAAATACATACTATGAAAGCAATATGCCAGTAACATAGACACAACACAGTGATAGTAAGAACAGCAGAAGTGAAATTCCAGCACAAGCAATAACAGCTTCTTTAGTTTGATTACCTATTTAACTGAATATTGAATAGACAAGCAATAAATTTGGTGTTTGTGTATTACAAATTCCATCGGAAAGGTATTTGTATCAAGCTTTTGTGCTTAATTGATGTTAGGATGATGTAAACCAGCTAATTTTATGCAGTTATTCATCATTTACCATGCGTCATGAATCTCCAGTGTCATCTTCGCATCATCATTTTGGGGAATGCTTAGGCAATAAGTCTACCATGATCAACTTATAATAGTGAAAATATAACTAAGAAGGGCATAGGAAGGAAAAGAGTATTCAAGATAAGTAATAATTTGGAACATGTCAACTATAACCAAGAGATTTGATACGCATAAAGTAAAAGACTGTCAAAGAGTATATTCCAAACAAATACAATGATGAATTAGATATTTAGTAAGACCTGATACAAGACAACTCCAAATTGTTTTCACCAAAATATGTTTGTTTTTAGCAAATACGTTTTATCAACAGAGAATATAATTGATGTTGGAACTTTGTTACGACTGTTTGACAATGAAAAATCACCACAAGTCACAATGACTAGAAGACAAGCTATTAAGCATGAAGAGCAAAGCAAAAATTAATAATCATTTTTTACGCATAATTTCAAGGAACTGGATGACAGATAAAAATAATTATCATCACTTCAGAACCAAAGATGCCTAAAAATGAATGATAAGTGTAACATTAATTCCGAGTGCAGCTAAAGTGTGCTTATAGACATCAAATTTATTTAAAACAGATCTCTTTCCCATTTATCCAGCTGCATTAAGGTCACATGAGAAATCTCTAACAAGGTAATTCGGGGCTCAGTTGTTATTTAATTATATTACTGGGCAAGAAAAGAGATATCGTAGTCACACAAATGACTCAAGATGTTAGGATCGGTGTGGCCGGCAAGAGAGGGTGAATTGTCTACACAATAATAACAAACAAATCTTTCTCGATCTATTGAAATAATAATATACTTGTATAAACAGAATTAATAAACCAAAAAATAAGATGCTACCGATTTTTTTACTTGGTTATAACCGGGAAGGTTATTAATCCAAGAGCACTACTTAAATTCCCCTTTCGTCGTAGGCGAAGAATCACACAAAGAAGTAGAACACTTAAAGAAACTCGTATATCAGTTGTTCTAGACTATTGGGATCAGGGCTATATTTATAACCCTGTTTAGGGCGTCTGGAAGGTTCCAAGCGCCTAGAGAGGAATAAGATTTTATCCCCGTCGCGACAGCTTGCGCCACGTAGAGTTTGGCTAAGTTTTCAACTTCTGGCGCCCGGAAGGTTTCGGGCGCTCAAAACCAAAAAGTCAGCCTGTTGACTTTTTGGTCCGGGTCTTTTGGTCTGGTTCTGCTTGCTTAGGTCCGGATCTTCCGCTCCGGCTCCGCTCGTTTGGGTGATCTCGGCCATCCGGAATAGGGCTCACCCGAACCCAACTTTCGTCCTTCGAGCAATCTTCCGCTCCGACTTCTCATCCCTCGGAAACGTTGCACGTCTCCTTCTCGTCCACCCGCGTAATCTTCCACAGCACCTCGTCCCTCAGACGCACCGAGCCCATCGGCTCTCTTCTATGTCGTCCTTCTCGCTAGCTGCGTCTTTCGCTCGACTTCCTAAGTTCCTGCACAGTTAGACACAAGTATTAAATACTAACAGGATCTAACCTGACTTGGTTGATCACATCAAAACTACCTTGGGGTACTAATAATCTCCCCAAGTTAAGTTAGGGTAAACCTCAAAAATAACAGTTATAATTTTTGAAAGAGAAAAAAAAATTAAAAATATGTACTAACTACCCTCCCCCTAGATTTAATCTTCACTAATCCCCTTTTGATCACATTAAAAATTGAGATACTTTTAAAAATGACTTTGGAAAAGGTAAATATAGAGTCTAAAGGAAAAAAATGAAAAGTTAAACTTCAAGAACTCTGATTTTATTAACAAGTTTTTTTTAAAAAAAACTTTAAATGTTAAAAAGATTTAACAAGGGTAAAAATTTGATTTTTAGGAAAAAAAAATTAACGCAAAACAAACTTGCATTTTGATAACTAATTCATAGAAAATTTTCTAATAGAAATTTTGATAAGCAATTTAAAGCTTTAGTTAAATGTTTTACAGTAAGTCAATTAAACATTCAATTCAATAATTGGCTTCCAGGTTGTGGCGAGACACTAGGTCTTATTGGTTATTGAAACATCAACCACTTCTACTTCTAGACAAAACCTCTTAAAGAATTTAAATATTTAATTTTCTTTCTGAAATCCCCTAGATCTAACAGGTCATGCATCAAAAGATAATTTTAATTTAAGCAAGATTTTGGAACCCAAAATAAATTCCTTCCTACCGGATTTTATCCAAAACTTTCTAGGAACTTACTTCTGATATTTTTCTAATTTAGTCCTTATGATATTTAAGATACCAATTTAGGTTTCTATAATTTTTCCAGGTATTTTGATTATCATATGCAAAGTTTCTTGATTTTTTAATTTGGTCCTTCAATTTTTTATTTTCATTTTTTAATTTACCATACATTTCTAAGGGTATGTTTTTGCTAGGATTGTACTTAATTCCAAAACTTCCTTTTTCAAATTAATATTTTCCGTTTTTAGTTTACATAGGGATCTTGTCATGGATTTAATATCTAAATATAACTGGTTAGGGGTAGTAAACATACCTCTCTTACCAGATCTATTCTAAAGTTTGTTTCTTCCTCCTCGCTGCTACTTTCCTCTAAGGAGCCTCCCCCTTGATCTATACTCTCCTCCGGGTCAATGCAATTCCAACGTACTTCTCCATATCTGACTCTGACGACTCGTCCCACATTGCTTTCAGGGTTTTGTACTTTGTTGTGATTGGTCCCTTCTTATTTTCCTTCTTCAGCTTTGGGCAATCATCCTT